>NW_024505561.1:6217005-6817005 GCF_017590055.1 Onychostruthus taczanowskii | reverse complement strand
TTTGCAGAGCACTAAGCTGCACATTCATGAAGGGACCTGGGGCATGAGCTGGGTGGAAAGAGGTGGCTGAAAGCTGAGAAGGAGGTGCACTGCCACCAGATCCAGACTGATGGACCATAAAGAATAAAGACTTTTAGGCATTTCTAGGGAGAGGAAACAAAGAGAAAGGAAACGGGGCTGATGAAGTACAGAGCCCAAAGAGAAGACAAAAGTTTCTATAGGCCTGACCCATGCCTTTGAGCAGACAAATCTAGGTAAAAATGCTGGGGCCTCTTGAAGGGAAGACATTCAGGACTTAGCCAAAACCTGACTGCAGTCTGCAGAGAAAAAAAACCCAAAGAATGTTACAATCATTCTTACACATAGAAGAGGGATTGTGTTTATGTGGGACTTGCGTTACAGAGATTTTAACTGTTGGCAAGTAGCATGGCAAAACAGAAATGGTTTTGTAGAGCAAAACAGTGCTGAAGGCCTCATGACTAAACTGAAAGGCAGTTCAGTGGTGTCTGCTTCATAGTAGCTCCATTTTGGCTGAATGTCAAATGCTCCTTCCTTTCCAACCTAAAATGCCATTGTTAAGTGCACCCTGAAGTGGCGTAGTATATTATGTCAAACCAGACATGACTTACTGAAAGGATGCTGACAGAAAATATTGATGGTACAGTCTTAGCCTGAAGCCTATATAAGAATCATTAAAAATGTATTGGAAAGAATCCCAAAAGTATTTAAAAACAAATAAATGATCTTTGACAGATGTGTATGAAAAGGAGAAAGAAAGAAAAAAAGGTAACTGCTGAAAAACTCTCATCAGGTTTTCACACAGACTATGAATTTACTCATTAGTAATTATCATATTGAACAGTAAAAAAATGGTTGTGTCAGTGTCTCCCTACTTATATTCCTGTTTTTATATATTTTTACATACACTTTCAGGAAAAAAAAAAAAAAAAACAAACAGCTAACTTAGAATTTAGATCATGTCTGGCTGACTAAGCCAATGTTGTAGGAAAAATATTAAGATAATTATTAGTGTAATTATTCTTAGACGAAATCTTAGTATATTCTGCCCATTTAGTTGCTCTCTTTTTCTCTATTTTTATTATCTTAGAGTCAAATATAACATATTACTATGGATATAAAGGTATTGTTCATTTTAGCAGTTGCATTTAGTCTAAAGTTTTGATCTGGAAATTATGCTTAATTTCTGTCAGCATACAGTATACTAAGTATACTGTACAACATACAGTATACTAAGTCCCATCATTTCTTCATTCACTTTTATCAAAGTAAGTAATTTGCAGTGTTACTTGCCTTCTTTTATTACATGCAGGCTAATTTCTACAAACATTAGAATTACTTTGTAATTTATATCTAAAACAAAGCAATGGTTCTTGGAAAAAAAAAAAAAAAAAGAAATACGGAGGGGCGATCTAATGATAAAATTCAAATTTGGTTTATGAGAACCACTAGGAGCTATATCTTTCTTTAGCTCTAAAAGTCTGAAATCCTGACATTACAAAGTCAGGCCATTTAAATAGGTGTGCAATATATACTCTTTTCATTTAGTAGATATGGGGTAATTTTTTACAACAATGGTCATATTGCCCATCAGTAGGCTGCATTATTACAGGTTTTACGGAACTGTGCTGAACTGCAGTCTCCAGAGATGTGGTACCTGTCACTGCCATATTATATTTAAGCTGTATACAAATTCCTTCCCCCTCTGAGGTACGAAATATCAAAGCTTAGATAGAAAAAATCCAGAAATCCTAGGAAAAAAAAATGTAAGTATTATTTTGTGCTGAAGTCATGTGACTCAGAAAGGTGATAAGAGCTAAAAACATCAGGCTCACAAATTTCAAACGACACCAGTGCTGAAGAGTGATGAGCACTGTTGGGTTATTGTCCCCACATTCCTCTCTGGGAATATCATTAGCCAGAGCCAGTCCTGAGGATGACTTGCTGGCATGCAACTCTGGCAGCTTGATGGGATTTTAAGCACCCTTGGGGCCTACTTGACGAAAGGATGTGGAATACCACTAATAAACACCCAGTGCATACTGAGGGATGTATGCAGTTATAATTGCAAGAAGGTATTTTACATCTGTATCCTGTGCTACCCTCCTTGAATGGATGCAGATTATAAGTGCATAACACACTCATTTAAAAGTAAACTCCATTTATATAGGAGAGATTTTGCTGTTCTAACTCTGTCAATGTAGCTAAAAAGCAGGATTTTAGAAGATGACAAAATGTGTTATGTATTACTCTTCCTATTTGCACGTAAGAACTGGAGGAGGGAGAGAGGAACTAGTTCGACAAGGCCACATGCAAAGATAATGACAGAGTACAGAACAAATACAGGTGTCTCTCTACCAAGTTCACTGATCTAAACTACTATATTTTGTTCATTTTACCAAATATGCCCTACTCTGGGGTCTTCTATACCACTCTGCTCTGAAATGATGAAAGCTTAGCTGCTAAAACTGCTGGTTTTACTGGAAGGCAATTTATAATATGCCTGGGCCATATCTGTCATTTTTGCCTGACTCCATCTATATTAATAAATCAAATTCAAAAATGAGACTAAACAGCTAATTTTACTTTGGGGTTCCATTTGAAAGAAGTCAAGTTCAGAGAATTTTCAGTTTTCACATCAAGCTCTTTGTTTCTTTGATGGGCAGTAGCACAGTTTTAGCTTTTAGTAATTTTATAGGTATCAAGATATCGTTTCTAAGATTTATTTCTCTGTAAAATGGCTTGGACTTGTAACTTACTTAATTTGTACATTATCACTATGTGATAAATTCCTAAGGACTAGGCTTACTTTAAGACACAAGACTTTATTTGAATTTATGGTGAGTGGCATTTTGTTATCTGCTGATCTTTTGAACTGGGATAACTTAAGTGAAAAGACAAAGGAGACTTTATTAATAGTGGATATATTGTTATTATGGATTCTGGGTTCATTTTACTAAATTTGGGCCACAATATTTGGACATCCTGCTGAAGGTAAAAATGGAAAAATAAGAAGCAATAATGAATGTCCATTATGGTTTTCTAGCTACTCACTATTTAATTGATTTTGCTCAAATAAGCTAGGTTTTCTAAAATTCTTTATTGATAATCCCTGGCATTACTTCTGCATTTTCTCTTGGTTATTTCTTCAAGAGAGGCAAAACCAGAACTGAGAGCTTATTCCCTGGTTGTTTGATAATTTGGAAATGCTGTTATTTCATTTGTTTGCTTATTTTTAATATGCTTCTGAAATAATATTTCTTAAGTGCTAGGGAGGGTGATCAGATTTGATGGTCAAATTAACATATCACTTGCACATCTGTTCAATTAATTCATGAGAATAAATCTGGTTTTCTACATCTGACACCCTAGAATCCCTACAGAGTGTATAGTTTACAACTTTATTATATATTTTATATTAGATATACTACTTCATCTGACACATACTAGGCATTTACTTGGAATCAATTGTGTTTTCTACAAGTATTTATAGTTTTTGACATCCTCTCTAGCAGCATCAGGCAAGTACAAAATATGCATAATCGACTGTGAAGATGTAATCATTTAGCAAGATAAATTCCACTATATCAATCCTACTTCAAAATATGTTGAAGGAAAAATCTTCAGAACTTCATTCTTCAACAGCATGCTTGAACTGTTATATTTACAAAATCACATACTTAAGCTAATTAATTGTGTTCTAATTATTGCATCTGTAGAAAAGGAATATAATGTTCAAAGTAAAGAAACATTTGTGTGAGTTCATTATGATTAAATTACAGTGTCCTTCAGAGATGATTCGGCGTTTGAATGAAGTGGAAACATCCAGAAATTTCCACACAAAAATGTCCATTATAAGGTGTCTTTGTTAATCTTTATGAAAAAATATTTCTGCTATCCAATCATATTAACCAAGTCCCTTTAACAACTTAAAATTAATAGTAAATAGAAATGTGTAACCTTCAAAGTGTAGGCCACTTAGAATTTAAAATAGCAAAATGATCTTAATGCATGAATGCCTCTTACATGATTAATTATATAAAAGTAACATAAATAAGTCAGATGCATATTTATGTATATATTACCCATAGACTTTTTTTTGTTTGTCTTTTGGGGATTTGTTTCACTTATATATTGATTTTATTATGGATCCATATTACCATTCAATAAGTTTGTTTGCTGTTTCTCTTTTAGATAGGCTAGAAAAACAGCTAGTACTTTATTATTTTAGTCAGTAGTTCAGTTCACTGGAACATAAGGAAATATGTGTTACTAAGATCTGGACAAAATAATCTAGGCATAGAAATGGAGTAAAACAGGTACATTGCTGCCAAGCCAGAAGTGCTTCCAGACACCTTGGGTCAATCTGCACCTGTCCATGAAAATATGCCCTATGATTATTTGCAGGAAGAAGTCAAGGGTCTTTACATGGTCACTTTTCTCAGCTTATGAACCCTGACTCTGTTTCTCATGGTGAGATAGTTGTGATGGGAACAGGTTTTTGAGGAAGCAAATTCACATTCTAAAACTATTCACAGGCTCTGTACTGTCTTTCTAAACCTTCTAAACTTTAGATTATTAATCATTTAGGGTATAAAATAGGTTTCAGAATACACGTCCCAGTGCCTCCTTTTTCCTTTCAGTCTTAAAATATCTTTATTGTCCATACTAAAGCATCAGTAATTATTCCAATCCTTATTTTTCCTTCTGTCCAAGGGACTGTAAATATAACAGGATAGTGACTTCTGTGAGTGGCCAGTTGATTACTATGTGATCATCACACTTTACCTTCAGTTTTGCCCCAGTATATATCTGCCCATAATATCCTCTATTAAAGGTGTCAGGAATAGTAATCATTGCATTGGCATGTGGGAAAACAGTATTTTAATACCATTGTGTTAAGTCTTAGAGGGTTTTTTTACCTGATTTGTTATTATTTGCCACATTATCATGTCCTCCTCCTTATGACTATTCACAGATTTGTTGACATTTCACACATTGACTATTAACTCCTAAAACCCTGTCTGCATCCTCTTAATCTCTCTTTTTAATTCCTAAAACTCCTGCTGCTGTCCTTGATCTTTCTTGTTCCAACTGTGTTTTCATCTGGACCTCCCCAGGTGTTCTCTGATTTTTCTGTTTCCCTCTTAAACATCTAGTGGTTATTCATAATTTTTTTATGAATATTTTTTTGTTCCAGAATCTTGCATTCTTGTCTCACTTTTAAGATTGACCTGTCTGCTTTAAGCTGTAAGGATGCTTATGTTTTACTGAAAGATCAAAGGAGCAGACAAAATTTAAATATGTTTAAGTGAGAGAGGGCTCATGATAGAAAAACATACCAAGGAAGCCGGAGGTTGAAATCTGACCCTAAAAATGTTAGATTAGAAACAAAATAAAGAAGGTTGTATGACCTTTTCTAGACAGTTCTGTAGGAAAAAATTTAAATTCACATTGGGGAAAGGAGGTGGGGAGAGATTTGGCTGAAGTAAATGATTCTCAAAGTATTTAATTGACTGGAAAATCCAAGAGCCTGTCAAATCTGTTTTAATCAAAAAAATTCAGCCAGGCTTAATAATTAGTTACCAGAGCAAATTGAAAACAGCTCAGTCTCCCTCATTAGAAGTTTTAAACTAGAAACTGGACACCTCCACTAAGGCTGACTGATGCTTCTGCAAACTCATGCAAGTGATAACAGGAATGTTTTGTTGAACTTCTTCTCTTATGGAAGCAGGCAAGCAAAGTGGTTAAAAGCCTTTTCACCTTCAAAAATGCTAAAGATATTTTGGTTATAATATTTTGTTTATATGTATGCTGTTACCTTTTTTTTTGTTCCTTTGTTTCAGCTTTGTTTCTATGTCTCACTGCTCTGGATATATGAATTTGATCTACTTTTTAAAGACTTTAGAGGGTTCACCTGCCAGCAGTGTAAATATTTTCAGTTAGCTCATTTTTAGCCATCCATCCAAAAGCAGGAGCTCATGATATCTCTTACTGACTACCTGTTCCTATTTAGAAATTGCCATTGAAACAGGCACAAATGCTAAATATTTCTTAAAAGTATAAAAATTGACAAAAAATATTTTGAAGTAATTTCAAGACATTAATTTGCTTTACATTTATTAAAAAAAAAAAATTGTAAGGAAGTTGAAGAAAAAGTTTACCATGAAAATTAATTGGTGTAGTGGTTCCTCTTAGGGCAATTTCAAGGAGAAAACAAATATCCTGCAATTTAACAAAAGTGTCCAAAAATCATTACATAGTGGAATTAAACATAGGCTTCAGACATTATGTAAGAGGAGACTTTTTTGAACTGTCTAGTTTATCTTCAAGCTGGCATCGCTCCACTAGCATCAAACAGTTCTGCAGTGGGAAAGGTGGTTCTTGTTGCTACTACTGTTCTTTCAAAAGGAGTTTCTGCTTCTTCCTTGCTCCTCCCAAAAATGGGAAATAAGCTACACAGTTGAAACAGTATGGGGACAGAAAAGAGTTTATTCAGAAGAAGCTAATTACCTCCAGTCCTTTGTGAATTACAACTACGTCTCCCTGGGGGCATTCTGTAATAAGCAATTAAGCTCTGGGTAAGAAATGTTGCTGAAGAATTGGCATGTTCATTGAAAATCCTGTCACTACAGCTCTAGCATGAGTTACATAATTCATAGTTATGGATTATAGATATGTAGAAATCTTGAACCAAGTAGTTATCAAAACAATTTTTTTTACATTGAAAATCCTATTTATATTTTTACAAAAGGGATATGACTTTTATTCACCTCTGATTATACTAATTGGAAGTGTGAAGGATCAACTTTTTCCTAAGTTGTAGTTATAAATTTCCATATTCCTTCTCAACTCACCCAGCAACATTTTTCACTAGTGTTCTCCCCGCTATTTCTGTTTACCAGAAGGAAACGCAAAGCTTTATAAAAGTAAAATATAAATAAAATATGCAATATGATTTATAGTTCAGAAACCAAGATGCATAAATGAAATATAAAATGGACTAAGCTTATTTAAAAAAAAATGTAACTCCCAGGAAACATCGTAATAATATTTTTCATATACAACCTTTCTATTCTCAAGAGTATCTCTTTTCTGTTAAAAAAAAAAAGAAATAAAAAAGAAAGGCATGCATTTTGCAGTATTCTATTTATTTATCTGTATGGAAAATACCTTTCTATTAGAAATTGTTTAGTTATAAAACTTTCAGTCTTGTCCCCTTTTGGATGTTATTCTTCCAAATTGTAGTTATTTTTAATACATTCCACTCTTTTCCTCCACAGAATTTTGTATAATTAAATACTTGAAGGTATATCTTCTTTTTTTTTTTTTTTTTTTTTTTTTTTTTTTGCTTCTGTGTCTCCAGATAAAAGTTCTGTTCTCAACAAGCTTGAGAACAAGCTTACTATCAAAAGATAGCACTGTTATAGTTTTCTCTGAGAAGGGAGGATAGAATTGTCTGGTTGAACAGTGCTTGATTTAAAAAAAAACTCTGACTTCTAGGCTTACCTAATTAGACCCATTTTTTTCATTGAAGTCTTTAATTTTGTCCTGCTAAATGTAAGCCACTTCTGTTATGACTGAATAAAATAATCTTCATGATGAAAGAATGTCCCATAATAAGGATTATAAGAAATGAGACTAATATCAGATAATACACTCTATGGGAATTGCAAAAGGCAGCATAGAAATCTTGAGGATCATATAGGCTTTTATCCAGAAGTAATAAACTATACTGTGCTCTGGTGAAACACAAAAACATGTCTATCAATGAAAATATCTTTTGAACAACCCATATAAAAATTGTAACCAATATTAAATGACAATTATGAAAAGAGTGTTGAATACTAAAGGCAGAATTAGGGAAAAAATAAGTCCTGCACTGGGGTCACAACAACCCCCTGGAGTGCTACAGGCTGGGGGCAGAGCGGCAGAAAAGCAACCCAGCAAAAAAGGACCTGGGCAACAGTGGCTGGACATGAACCAGTGTGTGTCCAGGGGGACAAGAAGGCCAATGGCATCCTGGACTGTATCAGCCATAGTGTGGCCAGCAGGACCAGGGCAGTGATTGTCCCTGGGTACTCAGCACTGGTGAGGCCACATCTCGAATCATGTGTGCAGTTCTGAGCCCCTCATTACAAGAAAGACATTGAAATGCTGGAGTGAATCCAGAGAAGGGCAGCAGAGCTGGTGAAGGGTCTGGAGCACAGGGCCTGTGAGGAGCGGCTGAGGGAGCTGGGGGGTTTAGCCTGGGGGAAAGGAGGCTCAGGGGTGACCTTATCACTGTCTGCAACCACCTGAAAGGAGGTTGTAGCAAAGTGGGACTCAGTCTCTTTTCCCAGGCAGCCAGTGATAGGATAAGAGGAAATTTACTCAAACTGTTCTAGGGGAAGTTCTATGTTACGTATGAGGAAGAATTTCTTCACTGAAAGGGTTGTGAATCATTGCAATGAACTAGGGGAATGGGAAAGGGGTGGAGTCACTATCCCTGGAAGCATTCAAGAAATTATTGGATATGATACTTTGGTGCCAAGGTTTAGTTTACCTGACAAGGTGGCAGTTCATCAAATGTTGGATCTTAGAGGTCCTTATTACAAGGATATTTCACAGACTAATAAACATGATGCTTCCAAAACATTGCAGTATATTTCAGAGAAGGAAAAACCTTGCACCTGTAACAGAATAATGACCCATTTATAGAAGAACCTTATAAGACAACTCAGTTCAAGGTGCACTTTATCCAGAGGAGGGCTCCTTAACTCTTCACATCCTTCTCAACAATAAAACTATAAACTCAGATCAATTTCTACCATCAGGAAAAAGTTTCTCAGACAGGAGTAGTGTGGAATGAAAACATCTCCCTGCAGTCTTGTATAAGAACCTATGTTGTCTTCTCACTCTCAAAAAATGAAAAGAAAAAAACAACCAAAAAAGCTGTTTCCTTCAGGCTGTATGCCTTTAAATCTTAGTCTTCAAGCATTCCTATTTCACAGCCCAGACAGCTGGAGAGAGCTGTCTAACAGGAACAATGAAGAGGGCTAAGTCAATCAAGTGCTTGTTGGTGACTGTAGGTCAGCACCAATACTTTCCTCCCTGGCTCTATTTTTTGACAGCTCTGCCACGAACTGAACTGTCTCTTTTTATAAAATGAATACCACCTAGTCAAGAAGCAACTTTGCATTATTAGAGGCACGAGAAAATTCACTATACTCCTGTACTTTCCATTGATTGCTCAAATGTCAGTAAATAAAAATTACCCTTATTTAATTGTTCTTTCCTCTGGTCATGTGGTTTCTCTCATGCAAAAATGTTCAGCTGTAACATGTGCAAAAATTCTATCTTGTCACTTAAACTGTTTCTGGCAAATTCCTAATGAGATTTTATCTTTGCCCAATTAATTATCACAGTCTCTATTTGAGAATAGATAGTGATGTTGATGTGAAAAATCTAGATTATTAAAGAAGAGTTCCAATTTGAAAGGCGTGGTTATGGTGAACTTTTACAAGCTCAGTGTGTCTCCAGTCATGATTTCTGGGTGCCACAAGTAGACAAGTAGAAGAACTGGATACTATACTTCTTATTTCTTTGATAAAGAAAAGTAGTGCAAGAACGCTTAGATCTGTGGTACCAAAATGGTAAAAAATGAATAATCTTCATGATCTTGAGTAGCATGTGTCTCTTTTAAAAAAAAAAATAATGTAAACATTTCAATAGGGTGTGGATCATTTGAATTCAGCAATCTGTTATATAGTACCACATAATAGGCCACTGGCAAATGTAATGAAAACAGCAGGTCAGGAAAATTTAGTGAAAGCTATGAAAGTATTTAAACTGATGCATTTAGATGGTTTATGTACTTCTTAAGGATAAGTGTGTGAAACAAATAGTGCTAATGGAAATGTAAATCCTCTTTTTCCATGTTAATTTCACTCTGAAGCAAAGTCATATAAAACTTTGAGAAACAGCCATGTACACAATATACATTGACTAGCAAATACTTTTATTGCACAGCAGTCATCTTCATGCTCTAGCTAATTCTGCAATTAAAAATCAGTCACACACAAATAATGTTGAATAATATCTTCCAATCCAAGTGTCGCCACATGTATTCTCTACAGGAACTCAGTGGTCAGAAAATGCTGTAATGATATGTTCATATTGAACACAAATGTCAGTGCTTCAAAGATATTTTGCTCATTTCTCTTGCAGCACTTATGTGTCACCAATAAGCCAAAGCTTCCTTTTAAGAAAAAGATATCAAAAAATAATCAAAACAGGTTTTTTTTACTCTGAAACATATGATAACAACAGTTAACAGAATGGTCATGATGCTAATTATTGCAACATAAAACTAGCCTTCATATAACTTCCTACACTGATTTCTTCCTTACCTCAAGATAAAATGAAAAATAGAAAAGATGAAGTGTGATAAACTAACTCCCTCACCTCAAATAGGTATAGATTTAATTGTAACAGTATTTAACAGTAATACAGATATTCAGTTTTTCTTGGTATAAAACTGAAAATTAGAGATTTAATTAGAAAACTTCTCCCATCCAGACACTCCTAAATTTGCTCTTTATTCATCAGGCCATTCACAAGTTATATAAAGAATTATACTGTCTTTAACCTTCAGATATCAGGTCTTGCAACTCTTTTTCTTCCTGGTAGTAAATGTTCATATCCTGTAATATTTGGACCTCATATTCCTGATTGGAAAGTATAAAATCAGTATTTGTACATGTACAAATTTCCTTATGTTATATTTTATTTAATGGAAGATTGTGCAAGAGCTTATTGGTTTTGAAATTGTTATGGATACATACACATATTTATCACAATTAGTAAGATTTTATTTTTTGCATTGCTCTGAATTTTTCATTTGTTATCAAGAATGTAATTTTTAAATTAAAATCTAAAATAGACACAGCAGGATTCTGTAAATTTGAGTTTGAGGGGGTTTAAAGTTATTTTTACAAGCTCTGTAGAAATTACGTATTTTAATTTTAGAGGAGTCTTACTGTGCAAAACTGCAATTTTCTATTGAAATTTAAGTTGAAGATTTTCAATTGGTCCTATTGCTTGTATGATTGAAACACCATTTTTTCTTAGCAAAGTACACATTTCTCTTTGTACCTTTGTGTGAAAACCCTCTCTTCTTCCCTTCTTCCAGTTGTTTTTCTGTTGACTAAAAAATGTACAAGCACAGTGTCTGTGAAAGAATATTGAGTTCAAGGGAAGGAGTGGGTCAGCCAGGGGACATTTAATGTTATTAACAGATATTTTATATGGATCCTGGATGTCATACAGAGCTCTGAGTGGAGGCTTTGCACTAGACATAAAGATGGTAGAGACCTTATTCTGCCAACAAAACACAGTAGGTATTTTTGTGGTCTCAAGCACTGCTACAATGTAATGTCTACTAAATCTGCAGTCAAAAATTCAAAATATTTTTCTTGATATGTACTTAGATAAGGGAGAAGAGATAATTAAATTACTTGTGTTAAAAATATAGCATATGGAAAGATGTGGAGCTTCCAGGAAATATTAAAACAGGTTTGGGATTTTTCTTTTGGTGAACAGGAAATCCACCCCTTCAATTGATATATTAAGGAATGCTTTGAAACACACATAAAAAATGGATAATTTAATTAGATATGCTACTCAAAACAGACATAGAGAATGGGTGGGGGGGAGCCCTGAAAATACATTGCACTAATTAATAATAACTAAACACTATCAAATGGAAGATATACAAATTTTTTTTTTTGTTCAGATGCAGCCTTTTCAGCCCATGAATATTTAAGACACTTTTTGGCAGTCACAATAAAATCTCAGCTATTCTATGTTAACTGGACATGAGGCAGATTTATGTAAGTCTTATATAATATTAGATACCTTGAGGTTAGTGTTAGCAGTTATAAAATATCTCAGACTTTTCTCCTAGAAAAAAAAAAGGGGGTAAGGCTTGTCAGCAGAGATGATCCAATTTTTTCTTTTACTTTTCATAAGAATCTTTAAAACTAGCAGCTTAAATCACTGTTAGATGCCAATCTCCTCATTATGAAATATGCATTTTAGCTTCAACACAAAACAGCATTCAGTGGCCAACATTTATATTCATTAAAGTCAACTGTCAATATTTCAAAATAATTTTCATGCCATGATTGCCTTCAGGATTTTGGGTCTTTTTATATTATTAAGGCAAACTGCAGGTCCTGGAGTTCATAGAATCATAACATTGTTAGGGCTGGAAAAGACCTTGCAGACCATCAAGTTCAAGCACTTACCTAACACTGCCATGTTTACCAATAAACTCTATCCCCAGGTGCCACATCTAAATGTAATTTAAATACCTCCAAGGATATTGCCTCCACCTGAGCAAACTGTTTCAACATTTGAAAACTTTCTCAGGGAAGAAATTTTTCATAATATCCAATCTAAATTTTCCATGGTGCAACTTGAGGCAATTTACTCTTGTCCAATCACATGTTGTTCGGCATAATACCTCACCTCCCTGAAACTTCCTTTCGGGTGATTGTAGAGGGCAATAAGGTGTATTTTCTGTACTGAGAGGTCCAAAACTGAGCACAGGATTCAATGTGTGGCCTCACCAGTGCTGAGTACAAGGGGATGATTGTGTCTCTAGTCCTGTTTGCCACAGTATTTCTGGTACAAATCAGAATACCATTGACCATCTTGGCCACCTGGACACACACTGGCTCATGTTCAGTGACTGTCGACCAGCACACTCAGGTCCTTTTCCACTGGGCAGCTCCCCAGCCACCCTTCCCCCAGCCTGCAGAACTGTGTCAGGTTGTCAAGACCCAAGTGCAGAGGCTGATATTCATACCACTGGCTCCAACCCATTGATCCAACCTGTTCAGATCCCTCCACAGAGCCCTTTTGCCTTCCAGCAGATCCACAGTCCAGTCCAACTTGGTGTTGTCTCCAAACTGACAGAGGGTGCACTCGATCCTCCCATCCAGATCATTAATAAAAAAACGAAGCAGGCCCCAGTACTGAGCCCCAGAGAGCACCACTGGTGACCAGCTGCCAGCTGGAAGTAACTCCAGTCACCAGCACTCTCTGGGTCCAGCCATCCAGCCAGTTTCAACCCAGTGAACAGTGCACCCATCCAAGCCACAAGCAACCAGTTTCTCCGGTTGCAGAATGCTATGGCAGACAATGTCAAATTCTTTGCTAAATTCCAGGCAAACGACATCCAAAACTTTTGTCCCATTCACTAAGCAGGTCAAGTGCTCATACATAGGTCAGGTTGGTCAAAGAGGACCTGCCTTCTCTAAAGCCCTGTTGGCTGGGGCTGATCCCTTGGTTGTTGTGATGGCACACAACAACGCCTGTGATGGCACTCGAGCTGCTCCATGACCTTTCAGCCACCAAGATCAGATTGACGGGCCTGTAGTTCACCAGATCCTCCTTCTGACCCTTCCTGCACATGGGTCTCACATTTGCTAAGCTCCAATCCACTAGGACCTCCTTAGTGAGCCAGGACTGTTTGTAAATGATGGAAAGTGGTGGGTGAACACTTCCACCTGCTCCTTAAGTGTTGTTCATTTAAGCCTGTTTTTATCAAGATTCCTGCATCTTCTCTTAATGTTTCATTTAATCCCTATCTGCATATTTCAGAAAATCCAGAAGTGTTTTATAGTTACCATTGTGTTACTGCAGCGATTCTTTCAAGAATTTATTCTGATATATTTGGAGTTCTTTCTTCTTAGCATCTATATAGTTCACAATTTATAGAATGGTATTCTTACCTGGTAAAATAAGATTTGCTGCCATCATAATCAGTGCAGAGATTGCTATTGGAGGCTACAATCAGAAAATCTGTCATCATGGTGCATATTGTGGCAGCTTCTGAATTAATAAAGGAGAAAGCACAAGCATATTCTTTGTTCAAATAAGCCAGGATAATTTATTTTGCAGATATTGTAATAGAGGTCATAGCTGGAGTTTTGGCAGCCTTTTGATTCTTTGTGTAACTAACAACATGCATTTAAACCAGATGGAACCATGACCTAAAGTTTTTCATTGCGACTAGTTTTTTGGCTTCTGTTGGTTTGTTTTTAGGTTTTTTTTAATTAACCCAGTAAAAGCTGCAAGAGAAGTAATAAACATCACTGGAGCAATTTTGGCTGATGTGCTTGGTCAGCTGGAAGTAAAAAGTCTGTTTCCATAAAAAGATAAAGACGTCTGGATTTGTTAATGTTCATTAGTGAAGACCTGTGTGTGGTTTATATTTCATTTAGATCCCTTTCTTTTGTGGATTAAATAGTTGGTAAATATTTTTATCTTCAAAGTCTTGACAATAAAAAATGTTATTTTGCCCCTCCTTTTATGTTATAGACTAATAGGGAATATTTAACAAAACTGAATATTTAATTATAACAGATAATTTGCTATTTCTGATAACCAGTAATCAGTTAAAAATGCATCTTGATGACACTTCAAATTAAGTAGAGCAGTTTTTCAGTAACCAATTAATTTTTCTTTTGATACATAAATATTTTCTATGTTAGAAAGGAGGAAAAAGGAAAAAAAAACCCAAACCAAACCACAATCAAAACCTTATGGCCATAAATAAAAATGAAACACAAGATTAGCATAACCAAAAAAAAAAAAAAAAAAAAAAAAAACTTCAGCCATGCAAGCTCCTATTCTAGAATACATTCTTTGGTTTCAGATAAATGCTGCTGCTGTGACATAAAGTAGCTAAATTCATTCACTGCTGGAGTTTAATACAACTGTAAACTTTTATGTACAAGTATATTGGATACCTACAAATGTCTAGAAATAGTGACACTTTTACTGGCTTTTAGTTGAGTTATTTTCCTTCAGTTGTTATGTGACATTCTTTGTGACATTAATCAGATATTTTCAATTACTCTTTGCATTGCTACTGCTTTTAGCTCTTCTTTTTGGTCCATACCTCTAGCTTAATTATTGACAAGTAACAATGGAGACTGAAAACGTATTTGTGGTTGCACAGAATTAAACAAGGTAAATACCAAAACTCCTGCTGAAGGATCACACCTGCTGAACATTCTCTTTAACCCTTCTAAAGCATGAAGGATAGCAAAGATATCCAAGGAATGACTGCTTATTTGGTTTGCTGCTATGAAGAAATCAAAGGCAGAGAATTAGAAGCAATCAGATCCAACAATGGAACTTTAGAGGCACAAGTTATATGAAAATAATATGTGCATCCATATGTGTAGGCCGCTATCCTATGTAGAAATATTCAGAATTTATATGAACCAATCTTAAAATTACTTGCATTATTTTTGTACCTGACTGGATTCTTCTTTCCATGGTGACAATGATTCCTAAGCTGACAGAAACCAGAGCAACTAGAAACACAAGAGTAATTAAAAACTGCCCATATAAAGGCATTTGAAAGCATGAGCTCATGCATATTTCTGAAGAAATCTATCAGGATTAAAGGATATCACTTCAAGAATATATCTTTTTAAGTGTTTGAGATGCCAGACACCCTCCAGGCCTGTGTTTCTAAGTTTTTCAGTGTTCCCCTATACTAACTGCTGCCAGTATCGGAAGCTTCCACTTGCACAGGCTTCTTTCCTCTACAAGGATTCTCTAATACCATCACCATTTTCAGCACTAAGTCTACTTGTGCAGCAAAGCCTGAAAAATACATACAAATCAGTGTCCTTTTCTTCTTCAGATATCCTGAAATGTTTTCTTAGGAATCTAAATTTAAGCGTGTATTTAAATGTAGACAGTTAGGTATGCTATCTGATGGACATTCATGTACTTACAATATCAAAATAATAATAACAACAACAATAATAATAATAATAACTAATAATAATAATAATAATAATAAATAACAATTATGCCTAGGCAAGTTTAAAAAAATGTGACGATCTCTGGGGTCATGATTAATTCCATACTGGGGTTTATTTAATTCATTAATGCAGTATGTGGGAGATATAGGGCTTTGGTTCCTCTTGCCAATGTCATTCTTATTCTTTATTCAAACATGATCCTAATGCTAAATATTCAGTACATTCCTCCTCAGACATGCCCCCTTTTTTTTTACCCTGTTCATAGTAATTTTCTGCACAGTCTGAACAGAGATGAATGTCTTACAAAGGTGAACTGCTCCACCTGTTTCTTCAATAATTCTCCATCTCCAAGTAGAATTCAAAAGAAACAGTAAAGAGGAATGACATTGCCTGCATCTGCATGTTAGTGAGATGATCAACCTCATGACCATGTACTAGAATCTTAAGCACTTTTTCCCACAGTCACTTCATGTATGTAGAAAAAGATTTTTCATAAGAATACCTTTTTTGTATTGATAACTGAAGTTTTTTCCCTTTGCAATTTTGAGAAATTGCTCTGGGAGTTTTTTTTTATGTTGTATGTAATGAATCAAATTTGATTCGAAATTGTCAGTATTGAAAAATAGAACAACGTGATAATACCCAGGGAATACCTAAATATAGGAAGTCACTGCATCTGGGAGGTAGTTCTAAATTTTCTGTATGCTTATTTGAAATTCTGTCCTACTTTCAATAAAACCAATAGTAAAATTTCCTTATTTCAGCTGCACAGAAAAAATAGAACTATAAGTACTATGATTGTTCACCATAAAGAGGATTAAAACAGAGGTCCTTTTCATCTGACATTCATTTCCTAGTGTGTATTAACAGTAAAAATAAAAGAAAACCCACAGGTAACAAATATAGGGTACATGATATTTACAGGAAATTTCTTCCTAGACACAAAACTAAGTTACCTCAGTTCCTGAAACAGGGGTTCATATTCCTTCCAGAGTTTTAAGTCTAAAGTAGACTATGGATGATCTTATTTTCCATACGAGTTTCCATTATTTTCCACCAATATTATCCTAACTTAATGCTAACTTGAGTTAGAAAATAAAAAAAGGCTAAACCAGATATCTCCTTTTATCAAATTTAATTTTGTCTTTTAATACTTTAACTCAGTCTTCTTATTTTAGGAAAAATAATTAAATGTTACTTACATTTTCTAACCTACACATTCATTGTGTTGTATGGCTCAGATTTGCTCTGTTCAACTTCAAAAACCCAACACAATTACAAAAAACACCAAAGTCTTCCTGAATTTTCAGTATTGACCTGAGGTCTTAGGCACTGTCTCTTGAGGAAACAAACCCTTTTTTTTTCCAAATGACTTGTGGAAAAAACCAGCAAAATAACACCATAGTGGAGTATGCTTATTCTAAATGGACATCAATATAAAGTCTAAATTTAAAAAAAGATACCAACTTGCCAAAAGTTTATATCATTGATTTGCCAATAGAAATGTTGCATACATTCTAAAAAAATAAGAAATACATTGATGATGGTATCTGTATTACCTCTACCAAAATAAAGGTCAAACACTCTATTGCATATCTTAACTTTTAAAGTAATGTACAGTTTTCAATATTTACGTATCAATTTTTGGACAGCAAATACACCTTCATGACAGGTGACCTTATCTTTGTCTGAAAGAGATGTATGTTAGAGCTGTTCATCAAAATGAAATACATTCTTTATAATTCTGTCACTGTTACTAGGGCAGAATGACATATCTCCATTTAATGAATATAATTTAGTTTTGAAAACTAAAGTTCAAATAAAGAAAAAAATACAATTAAAATTTTTGACATAATAGCATTTCTTATTTTAAGGTAAAATTGCTAAACAGTGTCAAGACAGTTTTCTCAATATCTTGACTTAAAAGGTATTGTCAGTCTTTTTGTACAGAGGATATTTTCTACCTTTTTGCTTACACATTTTATCCTATGAAATAGGCTATTCTGATATCCTATTCTAACAGTTATTTGCTAGGGAGAAGGGGCAGCAGGGGAGTGGTGTGGATGGGATGACCTTTACAGACCCCTTCCAACCCAAATTCTATGATTTTCTGTAAATATTAATGGTTGTTTCAGTAAATTATCAATATATTCCAGGAGATGGAACAAATATATACCTGAGAATTTGAGTTACATCTAAAACTCCTCCTTCTTAAATGTCAAACAATTTATGTGTTTACCAGGTTATCAATTTATATTGACTGTTTTATTCCAAAACATAGTCTGTTGAAGTCCCAGAAAAGAAACCTTCATTCCAATGACATGTCAAAATTTATGTAAAGCCAGAAAGTCAGACCTTGACATTGAACTTTACTCAAAGTACAAGAAGGAGAAGAAGGGACCTTATGTCTCTCCATTTTGACACTAAAGTATGGCAGCCACATTTTCAGATGAGACTGATGGGAGGATGATGAGCATCAAGCCAACAATGCATCCCAGTTGCCCAGGTCTGTGGAAAAATTCCAAAGCCAAATGTTAAATTTATCATAGAATTACAAGAAAAGTCAGGTAAGCATGAACACCTTTTTTCCCCTGTTTTCAGACAAGTATGTATACCTGTTCTAAAGGCTTTGGGTTTCTCTGTGCTTTCTAATCCATACTCTTCTAAACACACAGAACAGACTCTGTGACACCTAAATTACACTGCAAGATAAACTAAGTATTCAGAAGAAGATACATACAGTTTTGAAAAGTATAAACTTATTTTCCTCAATAAAAGATGCTTCCATATATTAAGATAAATGGTGTTAAAAATTTTAGAGATTCAATACTTTAAGTACTGAATTTTAAATAAGATTATTCCAGGGTAAAGAAAGTAATTTCAGATATTTATTAATCACTGATTCTTTCTCAGAAGTCACAGTCCTCTACAAACTTTCAGCAACCAGCAGATGTCCTCTGGAAAGATAATTAGTGAGGAAAAAAATCTGGAATGATCCAACAGACACAGCTTGAGACACATTTTCTATCTGTTGCAAGTGCCATGGTTGTGCACGTTCCCATATGCTTTGACTGGTGCTTTCTGCAAGCCTGTAGTACCATCTCTCAGGCTGAATTTGCAACAAGTGCTCCCCAAGGCCAACAAGTTAAATCAGTGGATGGAAGGCTCTAGAAGCTGGTCCATGGTATATGGCAATATCTTGTTATTAAGAGCAAGGACAAGGAGGGTGTTAGGAATCAAAACTTTTAGTAGTGAGAAGAAGCTGCTGGACCTGCTTAATTTTTGCTGTGAGTGATACAGTTAAGATCACAAAACGAGTATGTTAGAGAGCTATAAAAACTAAAACAGAAGACCTTTGTTCTGATACTCCCTGTTTAACAACATGACTTCTGTTCCCCTCAGTAATAAAATCTGAAGTGTTCCGCTTTATATGTGCCATGTTTTACTCTACAGCTGTGTGCCATAGAGGGTTTTAATGTGACATCATACCTTTTATGTCTTAAGTATAGTAGTAGACAATGCAATCTATGTATCTGTTTTGGCTTCATAGTGTAAAGTAGGACAGGAAAAGAATATTTATTTTGGTAGAAAATGTGGTGATGATCTCATTTAAATGACATGTTTCCTATAAGAAATATTCCACAATCAATCAGGTATAACCTAGTGTTTATAAATAGTTCACCATCAGGGTACCTCAGAAACAAAAAAGTCATGTTAGAGGAATGGAGTCAGAAGAAACATCTGTAAAATTTACTAGATCGTAAGACATTCATCATTTCAGGAGGAAAAAGTCAGATTAGACACAATTGCACTCAACTTTATGACAATTCTTCAACTCCAAATTTATATGGGTTGGCTAAAAAAATAATTAAGCCAATCCTAAATGAATCATATAACTCCTAACTTCTTTACAGAAAACTTTTGTTAAAGATGATTGGTTTTCACATTTTTCGCCTTACAATTTTCTTTCACAAGATTGAACTGGGGATTTTTAAAAGTCTTTAAAACTAAACTGTTCATTCTTTTTTTACTTCCCTACCCCTCGTTCGTCATTCAATAATGTACAAGGGAAGTAATGTTAAATGTTCATAATGGTAAATTTAAGTACTACACTACACTGGAATATGAACCCCACAGGCAAACACTCCTGAATACTGGAAGGGCAAGTGTTTATCTGAGTAATTTCTGCTCTTGTCTAGAGTAGACTGCACTAGTGCTGCTTTCTAGGTTCATTTCATAATTCTAAATCATTGTTCATTTCTTTCATCTAAACACACATCAACTGGCAGGGCAGGGCTTACTGGCAGCAAACTTTCCTCTCAGAGAGGTCAGTCTCTGAAGCTGAAAATGGTGGCTAATGGAGAGGAAAGCTTCAAAGGGAACATCAAGGCATTTTGAGAGCAACAGGGGCAAATTTAAGGGAGTTAATTGACACTGCCATAAAAATGGGAAACACCTGAGCAAATACATCACAGATCAAAAGAGAGAGAAATAACCTACAGAAAATCAGATGGGAAGGAAAAAAGGAAAGTAAAATGCATTCCAAAACCCAAGAAACTCTTGGGTTGTAACTTTGTTACATTAGTTATAGAGGTGCATTCAAGCTTCAAAAGTCAGATTTTGTATACCTCAGAGTTTAGGGTATTAAATCTGCTGGTTTGATTCACACCCTTTTATACTTGGAAGTATAAACTTACTGAAGAAAAAAACAAAAAACAAAAAACAAAAAACCATTACTATACCATTTGCACTGAAAAGCTTTTGTTCTTAATATTCTAAAGATAAAAAGACATTTTTCTCACTCATTAGGAAATATGTGTAAAGGTTGGTTATTTTTTCCTATTATTTTTCTTTCTAAAATATTTAGAGTTTTTTTCTAACTGTATGTAAGGTATGTCTATGAATGGCAAAGCTAACATTTGTGAGACATCCAACTCTTTTACTAGTTGATAATAAAAAGATGAAATTTTTCTGCTCTTTCTCTTCAATAAAAATGGAACCTTGGGGTTTTTCCTAATTTTTTTTTAATGTCTAGAAAACTGAATTCTTAAAACACTTGGGATCTTGAAAGAAGAACAGATTTTAGGAAATGACACCCAGCATACAGAGAGTTAGATACTGGAAGTAATCTTGATAGGATGCAATAGGTGTCTATGCAGATATTAAATTTAATTGCATATGTATGCTCAGTTGTTTTCAGTCACATGTCATTCTCCTACCTTCATCTTCATTTTACCTACTTAATTGCCAGATTTTCTCACAGTGAGCTTATTTTCATAGTTATTGCAAACCACTGACCACATTCAAATGGCTATAAAAATAAAAATAAGAGAAATATTATGCTTCAAAGGTGACTATTCTGAAAATATTATGTCATCCAGCAGTCACTTCCTAAATAGTGATTACTGAAGTGCCTTCATAATCAGAAGTACCTCCATGGTTAAATACGTGACGTGATGATTTTTTTGTAGTTAACACAGTGACTATTAAACAGCACACTTAATCTGAGCTTTTTCCATTCTGTGTAATTGCAAAGTTAATTATGATCATCATAACTAACTCTTAGTTACAATGAATGTCAAGTTATAATTTGTGTGGCTTAAAAAGTGTAATGTAGAGCTCTTCATCTAGAGTAATTTTTCTTTCCAACAGGTGAGCAGAAATGAAAATACTTCCTCCTTCCTTGTCCTAAAAATCAATTCATAGTTGCTTCCCAAAGTCCAGGATTTCAGGATAGACTGGATGAAAGTAAGATAAATCAAACTAAATATTTGTGGCATACAAGAGTTAAGGTCCTTCTAACTGGCTATTCTGCCCGTGCTGAGCTTCCCAAAGTGTCAGTGTAGCCACAGCTCTCATCTCTCGTACATCAAGTTCAGGAACCACTCACAGATGCATGAGAATGGTGATTTCCTTGTAGACAGTGTTATGACCTGCCAAAATGTGGAATTCCCATTACTTGAAACATTTATTAAAAGTGAGAAGAATGGTGTTTGTTTTTCTTTTTAAAAACATGCAGTTTCAAGTCACATGTCTAAAATATTTTGTAGGGTTTATTCTGAATTGTAGATAGGTAGCTTTCATGAATAAGTCTATCTTTTGTAGGCAGATGTCTCTAAATTTATGAGACAAAAGATATAGTGAAAGATCATACCATCTTGGTCACCAGGAGTTCAGTAGAGCTTTTTTCACTGGTTTCAGTAAATGTTGTGAATATGTAATCGTAATACCCACATTCCTGGTGACATATACAAAGCTAAAAATTTTAATGAAAAGCAAGAGCAATTAAGCATCTGTCTTCCATTATAAAAGTGATTTTAAAAGTGGTCTATTTATAAGCTCACATTAAACTTTAAACTAGGGGAGCAACTATTGGTGGTGAAAACATTGTCATTAAAGCACTCCAGGACTTTTATCTGGCTCATAAAAGGACAAGAACTTGTGTTGCTTTTAGTTGCTTATGCCACAGAGAGTTTGAAATTATATAAGCCATTATCAGGAAGGGTCTGTGCTTCCAGACTGTCACAGGCATACAGAAATGGATAAACATTCACACTGGAATTAGCTGTCATTAGCTCACAGAAAGAGAGTTGTACACAGCCCCAAAATACAAAACTAAAAGTGTAACAAATACTTATTTCTCAGGAGTTAACGATATGTTAACCCAGGAAAATAATAAAAAATGACAAAAAGCAACAAGAACAAAAATTCGCCCAGTTTTGAAAAGCTGCTTTCTGTTAAACAAAAGTCAGGCCAGAGATGTCATCAAAGGAAAAAAAGAATCTCAGTTAACTGAAGACAGTGACAGTGAACTTGATGTGACTAGCCATATACATCTAGTGGCATTCTAACGTGTCCCTCTGGAGTGCTCACGAGGCTGTCAGATAGGACACAATAACTACAAGAGACTATGCAGTTTGGAACAACATTTGATGGTCAGGAAAAGAACATGCTTCCTTTATAAAAATATTAGATTTATACACACACACATTTATGTAATTTCATTTTAATATAATTTAAAAAGAAAAAATAAATATTCACATTCTTTGAACTCAGTGCAATGAACCATGTTTTCAGACTACACAGATAGACAAGCCCTGTTTACAGAACAGAAACAGAAATAATGCAAAAGTATTTATAATAGATTAGACTCAGACTATTTTTGCATTGTTTTTCTGTCTTCAACATCACATGTTCACAGTACTTGTCTTTTACTATGAAAACAATTCATCTATCTCTAGAGCTGGAATAGTAATATCTAATGCTTAGCAAGTAAACAATACAGTGCTTAGAGAAAACTGCAGAGCAATTACAAAAAAAATATAGAATAAATGAGTTCCAGATGTTTTTCTGTAGGATGTCACAAGACTGCTGATTAACTTAATCATATCTGTGAATTCCCTCTAATATTACCTACATACAGAATTAAGTCTAGGTTCTTTATTCCTTGTCAGAATCTAGCCACATCTCAGATTCTAGGTAACTGGCCTCAGCTGGTGTGTGACTTCTCCATGTACACCTTCTGCTCAGAACACCTCTCCTTAAGACAAAATATAGTAGAGACAGAATCAGCACTAATTTAGCATCTCTCTCACCCTTTGCTACCCAGCATCAGCCAAGCATAAGTTTCTTACTACAGGATCAGATGAATGTCATCCATTTAATTCACTGGGTTTTGTGAAAGCAAGGAGATAACACTGCTTGCTGCATTATATGCTAACCAGTTTAGGACTAGTTTCATCCAGAAGAGAGAGTCTTAATATCACCAATAATTCTTATTGTTTACAAGATCCTACTCAGATAGTTTATTTTAGACTCACATTAATTTTCAGCTTTATGTCATAGTCATCCTGTGATAAGTACAGTATACAATTTATTTTTCCTAAACTTATAACAAAAATTCTTATTAGTTGTTCTTTCACTGCAAGCTGTTAAATTTCAACACATTTTTTAAATTGTGATAATCCAGTTTGTTAGCACAACCCAAGCCTTATGGACTACTGTCATGGTTTGACCCCAGCCAACAGCCAAGCCCCACACTCAATCACTGAACCAGGAGTAGAATCAGGTAGAAATTCAGAAAGATGGAGAACTCATGGGTTGAGATAAAGAGAATTTAATAGGGAAAGCAACAGCCACACAGTCAAGCAAAGCAAACCCACAATTTAATTCACTGCTTCCATGGGCAGGCAGGAGTTCAGCCATCTCCAGCAGAGCAGGGTTCCATGGCATGTAATGGTGACTTGGGAAGACAACCACCATGACTCCAAACATGATCCCCCTTCCTCCTTCTTCCCCCCACTTTATGCGCTTAGCATGATGCCATATGGTCTGGAATATCCCTTTGGTCAGTTGGGGTCGCTTGTCCTGGCTGTGTCTCCTCCCAACCTCTGCTGCACCCCCACTCCCCTCATGAGAGTGGCAGTATGAAAAGCAGAAAAGACCCTGGCTCTGTGCAAGCCCTGCTCAGCAGTAACACAAACATCTCTCTATTATCATCCCTGTGCTCAGTACAAATCCAAAACACAACCCTATACCAGTAAATAATATTAGATATACCCCAGCGGAAAGAAACACAAGAATCCTCAATATCCTTCGGTACCTTTCTCCCCTGATTTCTGCCATGCCTTACTGTCAGGGTTTTCATTTTAATCTTCATTCAAGGAAGTTATTTCCCTGGAACATTGCTTGAGTCCACTCTTAAAAAAATAATTACTTTTTTTAGCTCATGCATACCAATAATAAAGTATTCTTAAACTGCTCTCATAGCTTTCATATGGTCTGGCTTCTAATCATTAAAATATCTTCTGTGTCCCTAGGAAGTCTGCTGAGGTTCCATTTCTGCAGCTGGGTGTAGTCATACTGTTCCTCATAGTGCTGGTTATTCCATTGACAATTCTGCTCTGTTGCATTTTCCCTGCTGTTATGTCCATTTCAGCCTCAGCTGTAGCTTAGCAAGATTCATCAATGTGTTCCTGGCAAGCAGCAGAAGCTTCAATTTCCTGAATCAACTCTAGGGTCAGTTTCCAAATGTTTACCAAAAAGCAGGTCTTACTAATGCAAATTTGACTTTTCTTGATGTGCATGTGAATTTCTGGTCTTGTCTTCTGTTCTTTTACATTATAATCCTGTTTTCATGTCTTCTTCATGCTCCTTGCTCTTTCTTGCTACCATTGATAACGTTTTTCTTTTGTATCACTTTTTTTTGTTTGTTTGGAGTTTTATTTTACATTTTTTTATTGATAAATTCATTTGTTATTTGTTGTTCCTGATATTTTATTTCTTATTCTTTTTTTTCTTTTAATGTTGCCAACCTCAAATCCCAGCACTTGGCATGATCACTTCTTCATTCTTCTTAAAAGAAATGTGATCATCTCTGAAAAATTTATTTAAATAAAAATAAATATTAGTACTGCCCTTGTGGGGAGAAGATACATACTGCAGTAATAGTTTATAAATGGAAAATAGGTAAAAATAGATTATATAAGTAATAGCATTTAGTCCAAAGAAATGATGTTGGAAGATAAAATGAAGACAAATTTAAGTTGAAAGGTTTTGTTCCCATTTGCAAACATACATATGCCTCAAAATATTATTTTTGTGGCTACCTGTTGCATTCTCACAGAGTATCCAATTGTACAGAATTCGTATTTTTAGAATTGTTTAATAGAACACAATTATTATATTCAACAATAATTATCATCTTCAAAAGGACTGAACTCTTAAAATTAAGGTTCTTGGAAATTGTGTCTTTATCATTTACAGTTTTGATCAATGAAGAAAATGAAGATTTTTGGACTTCAGTTAAGCAAAACCTGTTTCATGCAACTAATAAATTGCAATGAGCCATTCAGAGTATTTGTTGTTGGGGTTTTTTTAACAGTCATTTGTTTTGAATAGCCATATCTTAAAGTTGCTAAAGAATAGTTTGACACAAATATTCTTCAAATCATGGACAATTGTCAACTGTGCAACAAAGAGGCACATTTGAAAGGAAATTATAATTATTCCCCATGTACAAGCTAGACAGTTGTACTTCTGAAACACCAGGGTTTTAAGTGGGAGCCAAATTAATCTTTATTAATCCTTGTTATCATGATTGCATAATGTCTGGATTTAAAGTCTGATGTACAGCACTCTTTTTCCTGCATCTCTGGTAATCAGAAGTGTGAAAATAAACCTTACACTTTAAAAGAAACACTTCATTTGAAAAAAAATAGATATAATCATCTGTACTATTAAAAAAAGTTTTACTTCACACAAGAATAAATATACAGCATGTCAGAGTTTCAGACTTGCTATTTTATGTTAAAATATGCACTGCTACATGTCAGAGCTGTGAAAATGGGAGGTAAAACAAGAAGGCACTTGGCCAAATAGTTATAGCAAGACTTTTTTTCCATTAAGATTTTTATTTTTGAGAATACTGTTCCTACAATTTAATTACAGCATTTAAAACACTCTCTAAAATGGTCTCTGTGTGCCCTACTGAAACTTCAAACTACCCTAATTAATGATTAGATCAGAGTCAAAAACAAAAACAGGTTTTAGTTTGGGTCTTCTTGGGATTTTTTACAAGCTTCTAAACTGCAGAAATAAGCCATAATTCAAATAACCGCTTTCAAACAACAGATACAGTGTATAAAGACATTTAAAGAACTTTCTACAGACACATCATTAGTTTAGAGTTAGCTTTACATTAAATTTACCATTGTAAATCTAAATTTAAAGAGAAGAGGGGTTCTAACTTTATTGCAAACATGTTCTGCCTGAAGAAGCTTAAAGAGAGTATTCAACTGGAAACGATTTCTTACTTAAGTATGTTAAGAAATGAGTGAAGAGTTCAGGTTTAAAATAATACTGTCAAAAGAATATTTTTCCCAATGTGTGTTTGGGCTCTTAAAATAGTATTAAAAGTTAATTAAAATTATTATATTCTTAAATTAATTTGGTCTTATTGAGTATGAGTAAAGAAAATCTATTTCTCTAATTCTAAGAGTGTATCTTTGTGTGTTTGCTTGTGTTTTGATTTATGGTGTTGTGAGAAGTTAAATCAAACTGTAGTTTCACACTATATGGATGAAATGTATTGTATAAATAACTGAAGACATATTTCCAGGGAAATATTGACTATTGACTTCTGTTTAGACAATTATGCTGATACAAGATTTTTACTCATTTAAGGGCAACGTGCTGTGAAAAATGTATATTTACTGTTTAAATTATAACACAGACCTTGTGCAAATGTCTTTTACAACCTTTTATGTCTCCAGTGGCTCATTCATGATCCATTACTGTTTAAAGTTTCTCTGATAATTGGCTGCTTGTTAAGGGTTGACACAATATGTTGGGGAAGAATGACTACATCTACACTGACATAACAAACTGTTCTTGAGAATAGATTTCATAAACTAGCTTAGATTAGATGCAAACTGGCTTCATTTCTATAGCATGTGTTGTACCTCCAATGCACTGCTGAGCAAGGATAGCCTTGGCAATGGAATGTCTTCCTTGTCTTCCTTGCAAGTCACTGGAATTTTCTCCAATACTTAAATACTACATGTGACCTAAGAGATCTTCTCAGCATCAGGTTAATCACTATGGATCATGCAGTGCACCCTAGAGATTTTGTAGACACAGGGCCTTTGAAAGATTTCCTAATTCTCATATTGTACAGTTTTCAAGCATACAGCAGGAGTAGGAATGTTCACAAAGATCTTCCAGTTGAAAAAAACCCAGAAGTTATGTTTTCTGCTTGCTGAAACAAAGGCCTGTTATTTGTCGTCATGTTTATTGCAGGAAGCTTATACATATGAGGGGGATTTCATTGGCCTATGAGAAAAGTGGAAAGGGAATGGCCTTTTTAGAAGGGCGTGTAATGATAGGACAATAAGGAATGGTTTTAAACTGAAGAAGGGCAAGTTTAGAAAGATAATAGGAAAAAATTATTCACTTTGAGCACGGTGAGACACAGGAACAGGTTGCCCAGAGAAGCATTTGGTTCTCCATCCCTAGAAGCCTTCAAGGGAAGGTTGGATGATGTTTAGAGCAACTTGGTCTAGTAAGAAGTATCCTTGTCCATGGCAGGGGGTTGATCTAGATAGTCTTGAAGGTCCCTTCCAACTTGAATTATTCTATGGTTCTGTGGTTGCATTTGATTTCAAACCATATAACAACCCTGATAAACTCAATCCTGAAGCAAATCACTGCAATCAATACACCATTGTCATTCTCCAATTGGTTTTCATGGTTTGTCCATTTTTACTTAGGAATGCACTTAGGAATGTTTCTTCTTTTTTCCATGCTGTATATAAATTTCTAACCTCTGAGTTCACTCTTCATAACCCGGTGGATCTAAGTACTTTTAAGAATTGTTTAAGACACTAATGATTGCTATAAACTCCTAAGAGTCAGAGAAGACATATTCTCCTCTACGTGCTTCTAGTTATCCTACAGATGAAGTCAAACAAATTACTTTAAACCATTTCATTTAAACTGCTCTCAGGGGACTAAAAGTACATATGAAGCCAGATACCCCATTTCATCTGAAAGGAAGTCATCAACAAATTGACATATTTCTTTTCTTGAACCATGATGAAAACCCATTTTAATGCAAAGGCAAAAACACTAGATTAAACTTAATCCAGAGATGTTTTACATAAATCTGCTCTGTCTTTATTAGGAGATATTAGAGATATTCTACTCCATGGCTGAAAGTGTTTATTCGGTGATTACATAGGTTTTCAATTAAGACACCAAAACTTCTTCAGTAGAAGATCACTGAATTTTGTGCATGTGAACCTGGATTAGCATGGTCAGTGTATTCAGAGTAAAGTTTTGATTTACATTTTGCATGCCCCAGGTTCCATCCAGGTAGAAGGTTTCATAACTGCTAGGGCGAACAATTTATTTTTGCAAAATATATTAGAATATTAATGCAAGTTCTCAACTGAATTCCAAGTATGATTAAGTCATAGATGTAGTTATATTTCACTTAAAATAATAAAATCTTTGTTTTTTCAGCTATACTTTGGGCATGAAGTGTTCTGTATCACTGATCATTCATATTCCTTTCTTTTGGATTGTCTCCATCATTCTTTAAAAGTCAACATAATAGAGCTGCTGAAACTTTGTTAGTAGACTGGAAAATTATTCCTATTTCTGTATGAGATGGCATAAGACATAAGAACTATGTATAACTCTTATTTCATTTTATTTTTACCCAAGAATCTGAAATGTCCATCTCATTTTCATTTTGTGTAGCTATCATTGACATGATTTTATCTGAGAAAATCATACTGCTTGTTTAACACAAAATGGATAATCCCAGATGAAGAAAACAAAGTAAAAGTAAACAAAGGAAAGTTTGATTAAAATGTCATCAGATTTTTTTCTCAGATTTTTCCACTTTCAAGAGGAATCACTGTATTACAAAACTGCAGACTTTAAGCTTTCATCTGTTTTGCTAACTAGCTTTGCTTCATGTGTATATATAATGATCAGCTAAAATCCTTGCTTAAATATGCATCCGAATATTTCAAGTGTGTGAGATGTGATTCATTATAAGGAATACCAGTTTCTTTTCTAATACTGAGATTTATTCAACCCTACCACCTTAATATGAATTATTATTATTATGAACCTCGAAAGAGAACTTATATTCTAAAACACTCAATTAGTTGACCATGAGGAAAGATAAAAGAATTACTATCAGTAAATACCTTCAGAGTTTGCAGAAAAAAAATTATAAGAAAACTTGGTACTACACCTTTAAATATTATTTTGTTTAGTAACTTCAAAACACTAATAATTAAAAAAAGCTCCACTGGGTCACTTTGCACCTTTTCCTTAGATAAATTGGACACTCTTACTGCAGCTATGATATCACGTTGCATATTTGGAAACTTGACATATGTCACACTGAGGACAAGAAGATTAAAGTGCTTTCCTTTTCCACTATTTTCCTGACAATTAATTCTATATTGCCTCAAGACCTAAAATATGCAGCTTGCTTAATAATGCTCTTTGAACTTTGTAATGATTGATCTATTGCAATTAAACTTTGAACTCTGAATATTACCAGGTCATCTTATTGTTGGCAGTAGTAGACCTGTGAGTCCTCTTTAAAATGAAATCCTATGGCTAAGTCACTGATGCAAGAGAGGACAAAAACCATATCATCTAAATGACCAACAATACCCTCCCTTGCAGAGGGGAATTAATACATGGAAAAGAACAGTCACACCGAAATGGAAACATATTTCTAATTCACCACTGAATTGTGTGATTGCCATTATTAAATAGGTCCACTACTTCAGTATAACATTTCAAAATAAAACAAAATAATCAAAGTGCTGCACTAGAAACCAGAGTTCTTGGGAGCTTTGAACAGACCATTTTCTTAAAAATGTCAAATTCTGACACCAAAATTTTCTACTCATATCCAAGCTCTTTAGTCAAACTGAGACATAAACCCCCGTGCCTACAGAGGCATTATTTTTTTAAGTAGCTGGGAGACTCAGATGAGATGTGGCAGAGAGAAATTCAAGATTTTCTTCAGCATCAGACAGACTAAGGAAAAACATGTCTTTCACTTCTCACTGAGTCCTCTGAATATTGAAACTTTGTCGATTTCTCTAGTGCCATACAAATTTCTTTATTAATTAACTTTAGCTTTGATTTTTTTTTTCGTATTTGAATAACAGAAACTTTCATGTTTTCTCAAGAAATAGAATGACTGCTTTTTACCTTTTGCTGTCACAGCAGGAAACCATTCTATTCTTAGATTTTTTTTACTATTTAGATTAATGATAAAAGCTGAGATAATTGGGATACTTTCTTCTGAATTGTGCGCTGAATTATTTGTTACATAGTGATTTTGAAATATGGAAAAAGGGGTCTGACTTAATTTTTTAATTCTATGTACTTAGAAGTTAAAATTGTTAATCCAAATTTTCTATAAATTATCTATATATGGAAGAAACTATAGTGATTTTACTATTGTGGATTTTCCTAAAATTTTCCCAGACTGTCATCTCTTTATATGAACCTGTTTAAATGTGAGAACAGTCAAATCTAGAGAAGACAACAGACTATATGAAAGTCTTGAATGTTAAATAAGTCTCGACTGTGTATAGATGCAAAGAATTAAATACAAATGCATAGGTTTAGATAGACAGAGGCATCACAAAGAGGATACAAAACCTGCTTCCAAAATGCTTCTTTCAAATAAGAAAATAAAATGTTCATCACTGTGCTCATTGATCACAGCATTATGTGTAGTTATAACTCCAAATCATCTAATTCATGAACAACCACTGTGCTTCTTTTAATTTCCTTCTAATAGGTCATGCCATCTTCTGTTTCCCTTCACATTAGACATGAGAAACAAGACAGTGATAAAATGTCAATTTTTATATTTATTTCCTAGCATTTAAATAAGAATAAAGTAATGTATCAAAAAAAAAAAAAAAAAAAAAAAACCAAAACAAAACCCTTTCAGACTTTACTGCCTGCAGATTTCCACTTAGAGGCCTAATACTCCACTTATTTTAAAACACCTCAGAAAAGGACAGGAAGATCTTACAAAAGAAGAAAAAATGGTGCTTCTCAACTTTGAAGTATGCTTTCTATTTTCCATTCAGAGAAGATAAAGAATTAGTTTTCACTAAAATGATATAAATATAATTCTCTCTCTACAGGTCAAGGCAGTACAGCTTATTTTAGTGACTTATGAAATCCAAAGGTTGTGCCTCACTTTCCTTTTGAAAATATGTCTTCACATAAGATAGGTAGAAAGTGTAGAAAATCTTTCATTTTTATTGTATTTTCTGTTTCATAAATGAATTCTTACATTTTTTCTGATTGGCTCTTCTGTGAAAAATCATAACTTGAAAGATTTTGTTGCTGCCATACTTTTTTTATCCAGCTCTATCTTGGCTGCTGTTTTGCTGGGAGTCAGCTCTGGGTTGGGTTCCTCAGGATAGTTTGGATGAGCTGCTTTGAAAATGACTGTCAGATTTCATTTTTCCTTAAAAGCAACAAGCAGAGATATGCAGTTTCAGATTGAAGAACACCATTTTTTAAAAATGGCTCACAAAGACTGAAACTCCTTCCCAAAAAAACTAATGCTAACCTTGTATCATGCATTAGGAAACAGGGAAAAAGAAATGTAACCGTAGCCACCAAAACCGCTTAGAAAAATAAAAACTATATCTTAGAAGAAAACATTATTTTTGAGGAGAGAGGAGCAAATCACATGCACTTATGAAATTTTCTCTTTCAAATGACAGTATAAGAAGAAATTAATTGTGGCACCATATATTACATGCTTACTCAGTATATAAGTATCATATAGCTTTTTTCTTTAACCACAATGAAAACATTTTATAGACATCTAGCAGTAGCAGTTGATATTTCATTTTACTTATTAATTTTCCCAAAGAGAATTTGGGAATTGACAATGCTTTTTATAATCCATATAGGTTATAAGATTATACATAAGATTATATATATGGAGCTATCTTTGCATTATTTAAAACTTGAAGGATCTTTCTAAATTAATTGTTCTCTTGAATGAGTTCAAAGTCACATTAGGAAAAAATAAGAGCAGGTTTATCTTAAAGAGTATGGTATATCCTCAATTTCTGAAAAGAATTCTGTTTACTGGAAAATAACACAGACAAAGAAGAAATTAAAAATCAGCTCTGGACTTCTGGGGTAAGATCTCAGAAACCAGCCTACTCTCAGCCTTGAGTAATGATGTCACTGGAGAAGTATATTCTTGATGAAGAAATGCACAGCAGGGTGCAATAAGAGCATCTAATTTCCTATACTGTTATACTTTAACCACAGCAATTTTTCCTACATTTTACTTACATTAGTCAGGAAACTTTAAGGAAATCACTTGTTCAAAAAGCTTACCAAACTTACATATAATCTTTCCAAGACAAACCTTTATTTGAAAAAGTTAGCACCACCTAGAATGCCTATAGTGAGAGTTTTAATTATTTAAGATATTTTTAAATTTCTCCAATGTATTTTAAAAGAAAAATCACACTTACTGATTCTTTTTCCCCCATTATTTTCAAGTTATTCCATTGATAATATGTTTTAACAATAATAAAGCACCATTCTTAAAATGAAAATACTCCTTCTAGTACTGTTGTGTTGCAGGATTCATTTGGTGTGTTCTGTTACCCCTACCATAGTTTCAATGTGTTTGGGGGGATTTTTCTGTGTTTCAATTCCAAACTTATTTAGCTTTTCTTACATATCCAATATTCTTAATCATGGCCCTCATAATGTTAGCCAGCTAAGACTGGCTAGCACATTACTGCTTGTTCCAAAATAATTTGAGATTGAAAGCTTCTTTCATCTTTCTTCCCCTGTGCACTGACTCACCTTCCACCTTTACAAGAGATATGTTATTATCTTGTTCAGTTGACTTTGCCACATCAACTCTGACAGGAAGATAAAGTTTCCAGTACCACAGTACATGTCATTTCTCAAGAATATTTTTCTGAAAGGAACATAAATATGAATTACTTCTTAAAAGCTCCTGCCATAGTGAAAAGACTTGAACTGAAGATATTTTTGTCCAAGCTTGAGGAAAGGCTTTAATTTTCCAAAGTGATTTTAATCAATGGTGAATTATACTGAACAATGACAAACAGACATACAACTACCATACACAGGCTGATAATAAAGACGAGAAGACAGTTTTTGCATAATAAATGTGGTGCAGAATGAAGAAAATCTACACACTAAATGCAGAGTGGACATTGTCCCCTCTACACATTTAATACACTCACTTCTCAACTGATGCTCAAGTAATTCAAACCCTTATCAAGCTTTGTAAAAGTAAATAATTTTAAAAAATCCACTATCTTACGTAAAGTTGTATATCAGCTGGTCTCTCTGTGAGCTACTCTTATGATGTTTTCTCTGTCTTAACACAATTAAACACCCAATTTAATGTGCAGGGCACAGGATAAGACATCTGTGACTAACATTATAGAATGTAATATTCAAATAAGTATATTGTCTGCTGAGTTGGAGAGAGGGTTTTAGTGGCCAGTTTTGGTATAAATTAATTTTGAAGACCGAGAAACATATTTTATATTTAGATAGACATTGTGTTGCTAAAGAAGATCTTCCTAGATCAAGGAAAAATACCCTGTGCATAGACCTCCCACAAAGACTCTCACATAATTTTTTTTTTCTTAAACTTTTTTTCCATAAAAATAAAGGAAAACCTTTTCTGTAAATGATAAGTGCTAGGCTTTATTTTCAGCTTTCTGTGACCACAGCAGCTTGACATAAATTAGAACTGACCTCCATGTGTTCCAGTGGGATAGCTACGAATTGGAATGTGCAAAACATACTTTGAAACCATTTACATTAAAATTGTTATAACTGCATGCTCTGTAACTTGGAGAGAGCTGAGATTTTAGCTCCTTGCTCTTATTTTCAAGGATATGAAAGGGGGAAAGGGTAAGAAGACAGGGAAATCACATATAGATTACTTCTTTCTTTTTTTTTATGTTTTTTCTATAAAATGTAAGTGAAGATTATATTTTCATGTTTGACTGAGTAGTTACCACAAACACCTAAAAATCTGACTGGCAGCAAAACACAAATAAAGAAAAAAAAAAAAAAAGGGATAGTTTAACAAGGCAAATGGATTATTCAATTGTCACTAAGGACTGAGGGACAGAAATGCTGAATCATAAAACCAAGCTGGTTCTGCCAAAAACCTAGCAAAATATGAGAACCCCAGATTTGTGGTAACTTGGACTTGAGATTTCCCTTTGGTAGGTCTGTCTGAGAGCCAGACCTCCCTGTCACCATCTGGCTGTATTCCACCTGGATGCTCAATTCAATCCAGCTGTGGTCAACAGGCTATCACATCATCAGACTGTAGAGCCAGATCCCTGAACACCTTCACAGTTCATTTTTACTAGGACTTCCAGCGCATGTGGGTTCCTTGCTCCTGTCTAGTGGCATAAAGCCTGAAAATGCACAGACATTCTCTAAGAAATTATTTTTCTGGGGTTTTCTGCTTTGAATTACTATTTCCCTATCTGAAGATATTCTGGTTCACAGAATGAATTAACAGGTCTTAGATAACTTAGGATAGAAATTTTGTTACGGAATTATAGATAACAAAGAGAAAAAAATAATTTGTGATTTTTTTAAAAAGAACTATAACAGTATAATGATTAATTAAAATATATATTTAACATCTGCTCAAAAGCTCACACCTTTTTTTAACTTTATTTTAGTGAAAATTTTGAAAGTTCTGCTGTCAGTGCCCAGTTGCTCAGGGTGCTTTGCATATTCCAATGTCTTGTCTTTCTTTCCCCTCCCACCTACCCTGACACATGCATCACCTTCTTATCGTCATAAGCATTGACTTCCAGTTCACTCAAAATTAGACAAGACGCTGCACCAGGAGAGGTTCAGGTTGTAGACTAGGAAGAATTTCTTCATTGAAAGGGTTGTAAAGCACTGGAACATACTTCCCAAGGAAGTGGGGGAGTCAATATCACTGGAAGTGCTCAAGGAACAACTACATGTGGCATTTAGTGCTATGGTTTAGTTAACAAGGTGGTGTTCAGTCACATGTTGGACTGAGGACCTTGGAGCCTTTTTCTAACCTTAATAATTCTGTGAATTTATGACAAAACAGGAATTACATAGGATGCAACAAGAAAATACTTATAGAATGCTTTAATGAAACCTAAATTTTTATACTGTGAATGTTTTCAAAAGAGGATTGGTTTTTCCTATTCATGGTAAAATAGCAAGACATTAGTATAAAAAAAATAATCAGGAATTTTATTAATTTCTTTTTCATTATTGTCAGACCTCTAGGTACACAAATATTTAGTGTCTTGATCATTCCCAGGAGTAGCCCCATACCCCCCAAAGTTTTTGATAATTATCAGCTAGAAGCTTGTAAGCAGTCATAATATCTTTATTTGCAAAAGAAACTTAAAAACTATATTTTAAAGTTAATGTGTATAGTGATAAAAAGAAGAGTTCTAAATAGGGTTCAAATTCTTTTGTCTCCCTCAATAAAAAACTCATATATGTTATGAATAGAGTGGCTTGAATAACTGTATCATTAATAATGAGCAAAAATAATAATTAAAAAAGAGCATGAAATCAAAAAACTATATTTCTTTTAGGAATCAAACATCTGCAGTGCTTTTGTTTTTCATGTATATATAGTAAAGATTAAAGGAATGTGACTTGGTTCACTCTCTCTCTGGAAGAAATATTGCAACTATAAAGCAAATTCTATGGCAGAAGCACTTAGCTCTGCCTAATGTAATGTTTGAAATTTCTGTTGAATTATGTCATCCACCTTCTGCCAAAATGAATAATCCTGAATTAGCAGTTAGAGAAGTGACCTCTGTCTCTTCATCGTTAACACATTTCAGGTGTTCTCTGTGTAGTATGTACAATGTAATTGACATTAATACTTTTACTACTACTGTAAGACATTTGATTTTGTTTTACTATAATCAGCAAAATAGCCTCTTTCAAAATGTAAATTCCTCTGGAAACACTGAGCACAGCACTAGTTTAATGTGTCTTTCCTAGCAAATATTTTACCTTATGTTAATATACTCTGCGCTGATATTTGTGGCAATGGAGAGGGAAATGTTCAAATCGCATCCAAGCAATGATTCATGCAATATTAGAGTAGAGTGAGTGATTGAATTTATGTGGAATATTTTACTCTTGAAAAATGCTTATTTCATCCTACTAACTAAGAGAGAGCAAATATCCTTAATTTTTAAGTGGCTAAAGATAGATGGGATAAATCTTGCCCTTATATTCTCTTGTGAGTGAGTGGTTTAGGGTCCCTTAAAGAATCATCATCAAGGTACTAGCAAAAGTAATATGAATTTATAAAATCATATCAACTTTTTAAAATTTTTTAAAAATAAATATGTTTTAAATCAGGATTGACAACATATTAATATCTTTATCCAGTTCTTCTGTCTCAGAAAAGCTCATAACTTAGTAAAGTACCAGATAGCCATCTAAATCAGTCAGACTATATTATGGAATTTCAACAGCAAACTACTTCTGATGCTAGTTGGAATATTAAATGAGTAATGTAACAAGTCTGTAGGTTACATTTGCCAAGCTTTTTTTTTTCCAGATGTCCCAATCCAAAACAAAAAGAGTATCAGACAGATAACAAGCAAGGAAAAAACACTTCTGAAATGCAGAAGTTCTAAATTCTCAGAACTCATGTGCTCTTTCTAAAATATTTCACTACCCCAGTTATATTTTCCAGATGTGAAGTGGTACAGCAAATTTGCACTAAAAATATCCAAGTATTTAATAAGAAAATTATTCAAAATGATGCTGACAAGTTGGAAAATGATTTATTTTAAATTTGATTACCTGCCAACAGCACAGTGGACCATATTACCAGACAAAAATTTAGAAAGCACCAGGCAAAACACAGAAACAGAGGTCTTCACCTAATATGATCCTTGGTTAATGTGGTTGAACTGTCTGAAAAACTTTGTGGGAAAGGACTAAGATTTTGGCTTATCAAAAATCTGTCCACATTCCTACCTCCAGTCTGGTGTCCATTGCCATATATTTCCTTTTGCTATTTTCTTATTCAATATTTCTGTTGCTTCTTAGTTTAATTCTCCAAGCATTCTCCCCCATCTTCCCATACTTGATCACCTATGTCAGATGCTCATTCAGCCTCTATATTATATATTTATTTCAATGCTGGCTCCTTTTTTCTCCTTATTCAAACTAGCTTTTGCTTCTTGGATTCTGCAGATACAGGAGGGCACAAATAATAAAATTTTCTTCCCATGTTTTCAATGTTTGTATGCTATGTACCTTGAAGCCTCTGAGAATAGTCAAAGAAAACCCAGGTCACCTCATTACAGTGTTTGGAGATTTTTTAATGCAGAAATTTAAGAAGCCTCCAGCAAACTCATTTTATATCACCTTTTCATGTGGCCAATATTTTGTACATTTTTATAAGATCAGAAAAACATGTGCCCAATGTAAAGATAATAATTGGAAAATGTCAAATTTCCTACTTTCAAGTAGGGAGGTTCTAGCACTTTTCAATGCAAAGGTCAGTAATCTCTTTTTTGTATTGATTTCTCTAATAGGCATAATATTTTTTTTTTTCTCCTTTACTCTATGTGGCCAGCAGATTGAGAAAGGGGATTCTGCTCCTCTACTCTGCTCTCATAGGACCCCACCTGAAGTGCTGCAACCAGCTCTGGGGTCCTCAGCACAGGAAAGACATGGACATGTTGAAGCAAGTCCAGAGGAAGGCCATGAGGATGATCAGAGGCTGGAGCACCTCTCCTCTGAAGACAGGCTGAGAGAGCTGAGGCTGTCCATCCTGGAGAAGACTCTAGGAAGACATTATTGCAGCCTTTCGATATTTAATATTTAGCTTATAAAAAGATGTGGACAGATTTTTAAGCAGGATCTCTTGTGAGAGAACAAGACGTAGTGGCTTTAAACTAAAAAGTAGAATCAGACTAGATATAAGAAAGAACTGTTTTCGCTATGAGGATGGTGAAACAGTGGAACAAGTTGCTCAGAGAGGTTTCAGATACTCCAACTCTGGAAATATTCAAAATCAGATTGAATAGGTCTCTGGGCAACCTGATTTTATTGAAGATGCCCCTGCTCATCCAGGAAGACTGGACTAGATGACCTTTAAAGGTCCCTTCTAACTCAAATTATTCTATGAATCTGTTTTTGAAAGTAGAAGAATTTGAGTATTTTCTTTTTTGTTAATAGGTCATGATGCAGGCAGCAACTCTTTTTAAAATAAAATCTCTCATGCAGAAAGGCTGTAGGGAATACAAGTCTACTTTTTACCTTTCTTTTTAGGAGTCAATACACATTGCGAATTAACACAAAAAGTTACGTACAGATATAGAATTGGCTACTTTGATCTCACACTGATTCAATTTTTTAAAAAATCAAGCAGAAGTGTAAAAAACATCTTTTATAGTGCAAATCCTCCAGATGATTCTTACAGCAGGTCTGTTCTTTGGTTAATTCCTAGTATTTCAGGAAATGCTAATTAAACAATTTTAATCACAAAGCCATGCCATTTCAGATTTTTGAAACACTTATAAGAGACTGCCAATTTTTTTTTTTCATTGAACCAACCACCATTATCAAAACTAACACATGAAATCACTCCATCTTAATTTCAAATATTTAATCAGAATAATGTGTATCTTGGGGAAAACAGATGCACTCCTATCTGTAGAATGTGTCTTCAAATCCATGAAAAACCAATTAGACTGAAAACAGTATGTGCTGCATACAAAGTAGAAAATGTCCCACAAATTTTACTGTTGCAAAACTTATATGCAGTTATCCAGGTTCCTTCCTCTGTACAACGGTTGTATGGTAGCAATATCCATTACCTGACATTGCATTGATACCAAAATTCAATTTCTTCATATTTGTGAAAAGTATCAATCGCCCCTAAACCATGTGCTTTCTTTTCCTTATATAAAAATTCTTATTGTCCTCACATTTTATTAATATCCCCAGTACTGTTTCCTAGGTAAAAGATTAATTACTTGGCTGTGATTCATAGGAATGGAGCTGCAGCTAAATTACCTATGTGGCACGTCAACCACTTCTTTTGTTATGTCATGACGTACTGCTTTTTAAGAGTGGAAACAAAGAAGTATTCATTTTCCAGTAAATTGCCATGGTCACATCTTGGGAATAGCATCAATAACCCAATCAACAGAAGATTATTAATCTGCAACAAATTTTTTCTGTTATCAACAAGATTCATCTTTAATGCCTTCTTCACTTCAGTGCTCATTAATTATATTTAGGTCATCTATATTTGTGCAAGCCTTTCACAACAGAAAGTATTATTTTCTGTTTCAAGTGGGTAAGGAAAGGAATAGATCTGCAACTAATTAAAACAAAATATTGACTCTCATTTTTGAAAAAAAATTATGCATTTCTATATCACATTTTTTTGCAATTACACTAAAAAGGAGAAGGTCCATGAGAACAAATGTACTTAAAGAAGTTTTCACTCTCGTAATTAAGGAGAATTTAGTCACTTGGCAAATATCAAAGGAACAAATTATTGTGGATACAAGTTGTGGTGGGTTTGGGGGGGGGGGGTTCATTTTTTTCCCACTGCAGCAGTGGGAAATGTAACATTTTGAATTGTGTGTCAATGACTGCTGATATTTCTACAACATTTTTTTAAAAGCTGAAATATTGAAATCACACATGTATCAAACAACTAACAGAATCACTGTATTATTTGATTGACCTTATCTGCTGTCACTGTCGACCCTTTTTATCAATTTAGTAAATCTGAGTATTGAGCTAAATTGACTTTAATACTATTTAGGGCAGACTGTCATTACTTAAAATCTTGGGTACTTTTGTATATGATAAAATGCTTTTCATCTAACCTTTCCTATCTCTGTATAAATATCTCTCTAAATATATCTTTAATGTCAATAAGTTTGTTCTGTAAACTGTTTTGCCTTGTAATCATAGAAGCTGGTCATCATCCTCTTTTGTATTAGAAACACTACATTCCTCCATTTTTTATATGACATATTGTTATAGTTCTCCTACAGTAAATACAGTTTTCTGATTCGAAAATTTCAAATAATTCTTTACTTGCAAAACAATGCTGTCTTACAGTTTTAAATTCTGAATTTAAATGTAAATTTTTCTTTTTTTTTTTTTTTTTGTAAAAGTGGTACACTGATTATTAATGGAGAGTGACACTATTTACAAGGCAAATTGTTCTAGGTTTAGTTTAAATTTCAGCTTTCATTTTAAATATTAGGGTTTTTTAAAATGTGGCCTTTTTAAGGAGTCATAAACAGTAGCTACATTCCTTTTTCTAAGTAGAATTATTAACAACTTGGCCCCCCCCAAAAAAGTCAGTGTAATCTTCCTTCATGGCCCATCTCTCCTCATTGCACTTTTCTAACTTTTTGATCTTCTTGGTTTTGAAAGAATAATTTCAGTCCCTCTGAAACACTTGAATTAGTAACATGTAACAAGTGTTAGAAGAAATTATTCTGCTCTCTTAAGAATAGTTCAAGCATAGAATCATAAAATCATTTGGATTAGAAGAGAACTTTCACATCTGAAGAGCAAAATAATAAAAAGAATGAGTGGAATATCAGGATATTGGGTGATGGTTTAGATTTTTATCATCTAAATACTAAAGGGACAAGGGATCATATACTGCTTCTGTATTTCAATATTTGCACTTGTAGGCTTTGGCCTTATACTTCTACTAGAAAAAGAAGTTTAATGATGGTTGAAAGCCAGGGTTTTTTTTCTCCCTGATCTTTTTCTTTGAAGACTTCAGTAATTAGAGAATGGAATGTCTTTGATGCAACCCTGTAGAAATTAGCTAAATGTATCTGCAATTCTAAGACAGTAATTGTCCTTTTTGGTAATGCTAAAAGAAGGGTAAAAAAAAAAATCAACTACATACACTTTGCTGACCTTTTTTTCCTTATCTGAATTAATAAACTGGCCTTTTAAAAATGCATGATAAGGATTAATTAGCTGGTAGCAAGAGAATATGAGTTTGGGAAAGATTACATGGCTGAATTGAAGGGATTGGAAGAGCATGTGTTTTAGCTGTTACAAATTACCTGTACATACCAGGGCTAAGCGTAACACAGTTAAGCAGCTCTTCTACCCAACCAATTTCAACACTAACTCAACTGGATCACATGACATCTTATTATTACATAAATAACTGTAGTCTTCATGCAAGGCAACTATTTAAAGAACTAGCTATAGATTAAAAAGTGACATTTTATACTCTTAATATTTCACATTTCTAAAATTTTAAAAATATTATCAGCAAAACCCACCAAATGCAAAAAAAAAAAAAAAAATATGCAAAGACTAATTGGTTAGAATGGATTTATATTATGAAGTAATTTTAATGACCTCTAAAATTCTAAAACTGATTCTGGTTCTACAAGGTGTTTATACACATTTAAATTTATGTTAAAAATAGTTTACCTGACATTTATTCATAAAACTGTATTGTGTGGAGTGGGAAGCAAGAGGCAAAGTAACCCAAGATAAAAAAATCTATCACATTTCCTTTTCAAGAAAGGCAAAAATGCATTACTTCTGTATATAAATATTTTATGTAGAAATATGGGAACAGCTAGCTCTTTAAATCCAAACAAATCCAACTCAGAGTTCAAATCTGTAAGTATGTTCAGAAACTTCACATGCCCTATTTAGAGACAGCATTTTGATTAAGTTATTTTAGTCTGATTTGCCAGGTGACATTACCAGATATTTACTTAGTATTCTTAACTTGTCTTCAAAAATCACTGTTTGGATTGATAAAAATATTATTCTAGTAAAACAGACTGATCAGTCACCTTAATTAAAAAATAATCTTCAGGAAACAGCACAGTGGGGAAGTCCTTATGATGAGTGTAAGAGGTGAAGACAAATAGCAAGAAAAAATAGTCTCTCTGTACACAAGAACAGATGCTCTAACCAATGGTTTTTAATATGCAAGGGGGCAAAAAAATAGCTTACAACCACATGTACTACTTCATATTTCCAAGCACTTTTCCAGAATTCTACCATGCTTATTTAATTTTCTCCATGCTTTTTGTGTACTACGATTTTTACATATATTCAGATGTGTGCTGTGGTAGTTATAAAGCCAAAGTTTAAGCTTTGCTTCAGGAAGTTAAAACCTCTCTTTGACCACAAATTTGTCATTTGAAAATTTCCTAAGTCTTTATGTTGGATCTGTCGGTGGAGAAATTCAAGATGTAATGATTGGATGTAATTATTGTTCTGTGGAAAATGCAAGACCAGTTTAGACAGACTTAAGGCAATTCCTCCCCATTTAGAAAACTTTCCATTAGCGATTTCTGCCACCATATAAACCCTCAGAACGTATGAAACTCTGTCACATACTGACAGACAATACTGAAAACAATACAATTTTAATTTCTGCCAGAAATCAAATATATAGCATTTTACTGTAAGAGTAGACTTACCATTCTGATACCTGAGTCTGAGGGTTCTGCTGCATTCCAGTATTGCAACTTTCAGTTTGAAAACACAGGACACTGCGGTTGTATCAGAAAGCAATGATCTTGCCTAATAATCAAAGAGAAATTGCATTTTGATACAGTTCAAGCTCAGTCTATAAATTAAAAAACACCTCTGTGAGCAGCGATGCCATACAATGCTTGTAAAACAGATACAGCTGTTATTACTCAGACTGAAAATAATGCAACCTTTGAAAAAAAAATTAAGTATTGACCCTGTGGATTTAAGACTTTTTTTCCAGCAAAATACAGTAATTGCTTCAACTATGTCAGAACTTTTTAAACCAAAGAATATTAATCCAAATTGTAATGGAATTGTTTACATGGTGATAATATTCAGGGAAAATGTTTTGAAACACTACCCAACAGTTACGGCAATAAAATGCCATAAAAGAGAGATTCTCTTAGGAAGAAAACAAAAGAGTTACATTGCTCTCTTATATATCTGCTAAAAATTTAACCATATATCTGCTAGAAATTTAATGTTGCAGTAAAATATTTGTATTTAATTTTATCTTTTTCTTTTTACCAATTTTTAAATATTGAATTCATGTTGTCATACTTTGACTAATAACTCAGTTGTTAGCAATCTTTCTCTGTAATCACAATAACAGCATAGGTTGTTTCATAAGAGAGGGTTCTCCTAGACACTCCTTCAACATGGAATTATAATTTATTTTTATGTTTTCTGACGTGAGAGAGAATCATATTATTTTGGGCCAAAATCTTTGCTAAAATTTTTTTTTAAAAAAATGCACACATGGCACAGGTGAGTGATTGTGATGTTCATGGAGGACTCTTAAAAATGCATCCAGACAGCAGGTATGTATGGATACATTTATGTGGTATGAGGCCATGATTTTTAACACCACTAGCAGAGGAGTTGAAATGGTCCTTTCTTACTGATATTTTATTTAGTATACTGTGTACTGCAACACCATCCAAAGACTTTGAAGCTGTTAAGCAATTTTATATTCAAGGAAAAGATTAGAGGGAGGTATTATTAAATGGCTTGGATGGCAGTTCTTCAGGGAAAGAAAAGGGACGTCTTGACCTCCTCTCTGTCTTCAGTTTGGATAACAGAATCATAGAATGGCCTGGGTTAGAAGGAACTTTTAATATAATGGTCACCTTAATCACCTAATTTCATCCTATGTTTTCTATACAGTAAGGTGAGGGCCATAAGTGATTTATGGTAGAGACTGCAGAGAGCTGGAACAGGTTTGAGGAGTGTTGCTTTCCTTTACAATTTTTAATATTTGGATGAATTTACCTCACAGTTAGGTGAGGTAAATTCAGGCAAATCAACCTCACAAAGCTATTTGCTCACTGTCCTGTAGTGAAATGGGAAGAGAACAAGAAAAGTACAAAAATCCATGGGTTGAAATAAAGATGGTTTAATAGGTAAAGCAAAAGCTGTGCACAACACCAAAACAAAAGAAGGAATTCATTCATCATTTCCTATGGGCAGACAGGTGTTCAGCTATCTCCAGGAAAAATAGTCTCTGTCACATGCAGCTGTTACTTTACTTGGGAAGAGGGGCATCCCAATCCTCAACATCCCCTCCCTTCTCTATCTTTTCTGCAGCTTCTATTACTGGGCATGACACCATACAATACGGGATAGCTCTTTGGTCTGCTAGATTCAGCTGCTCTGGTTGTGTCCCCTCCCAATTCCTTGTGCACCTCCAGCCTGTTCACTGACAGAGCAGTGTGTGAAGCAGAAAAGCCCTGGGCTGTGCAAGCACTGCTCAGCTAAAAACCCTAAATGTGTTGTCAAGACTGTTCTCTTCACAAATGCAAGACATTGCCTCATGCAAGCTACTATGAAGAAAATTTATCCTGTCCCAGGCAGAGCCAGTACAGAAACATAGATATCAGCTGTGATGGTGAACATAACGAGTTGATACTGTGAAGGATGAAAACAACAAAGAGCTGTTTGGTCAGGAATTATTGATAAGAAGACAAAAATGAATTCTGTCATGTAACAAAAAAAAAAAAAAAAAAAAACCAAAAAAAAAAAAAAAAAAACTCGTCTAATCTACAACTGTAAAAATCTCCTCTTTCCCTATTCCGTATTCTGAATCAAAAATACTGCAGCAGTAAACTGATTGTGAACAAACTTTTTCTTTTTATAAAGGTGACCCTGAAAGCTAGAGATGAGTGCAACTTAATGCAGTATCAGGGCTGTGAATTGAACAATGCCTATAAACAAGAGGCAGGTCTATGATGTGTTGGATGTTCTTTCCAGAAATACCAGTCTCTGAAGGATATAAAGCAAAGTCAAAGCTGCCTTAAAGCAGCAGGTGAATGTTTTGCCACCTGAGGGACTCGGAACCTTTGTGAATCAGATCAATAAAGATTTGATGATTCAGGAGGACACTTTAACCCCTAAAAATACCATTATTTTAGCAGCAGTTCTCAAAGGAAAGCTGGGGAAAGAAACAAAAATGTTGTGGTCAGCTGCTGCATAATCAAGTTGTCTACTAAATAAAACTGAGACCTTCTCTTTGTCCTACAGCTCTGTCATATTTTTTTTCCTCAAAACATTCCAAAGAAAATCAATAGCATATCAAGAACACAGTGATACCAGGCAGTTTAATTTCAGAAAGTCTGCAGATCAATAGCTGTAGAGAGGCTTACAGTTCTTCAGAATATAAGTGCAGTAACTAATGCTGGGGACTGTGTAGGTGAGCATGTGTGTGTGTGTGTCCCAGAGAGATTCTGAGATTTACATTCATTACTGGGACTTTCTGCAACGTTGTATTTCAGTCACTACCATTACTGTTCCTTTGTGAAAAGGTTTTAGAGCTGGATGTTTTTCACTCCTTCACCTTAAATAGTTATTTGATTTAAACAGCTACAAAAATAACTCCAGATTCTCTACATTTTAGATTGAAATAGAATTTAAATTGAGGTGATGATTCACAAGTTTTTAATTCAGTCAAATTTGCTGCAGGTTTGTTTACAAGATCTGTGCTTGGAATTGAATTATTCCTAATTAATGATGGATGTATTCAGTTATTTTAAAGTGAAAAATAAGGAATGTTTTTTTAAAAATATTTCTTGGTAAAATTTCAAACTCACGTAACTTCAACACAAAAGATGTTTCAATGGTCTAATTAAGAAATTTTCTTTATTTACCTTTTGAACCAAACCAATTTTCAATTTCATTTATTAGAAAGAATTATGTATACAAGTATTTAAAAGTGAAAAACAAAATACTCCTGATACAACAAACATACACCAAGTATTGCATGTCTTCAAAGGAAATTCTGCAGAGCTGCCTCAATCTGAAAAGGCAGTGTAAGTGCTGAGTACAAGAAGTCTTAATGCTCTAGATGTCACAGACACCTCACCAGCTGGTTAACCTTAAAAAGATAAGGAGTCTTTTTGACTTTAAAGAGGCAGCTTATTACTTCATGAGTAATGGTAAGCACTTGTCTAGACAGAGTCATAATAACTTTCAAGAAGTACCTAATATCCCTATTATTTGTCTGGAGAAATCACAGTCAGGTTCAAGCATTCTTTGCACCAGGAGTAGGTGTGAGCTGCAAGCACAGTAGTTTCTGAATAAGTATGTGTAAACTGATTCACTAGGAGAAAATAGATTTGGTCACAGGTAGTTTCATGTGACTGCTTCTTCTCTCATTTCCTTTCATTTTCTACAGACAGATCTGCTTACTGTACTACTTGCTATTTAAAAAAAAAAGCATTTCAGTTGTGTAATAAGTATCTCACATGACTTTCCATTCAGAGAGGCAGTCTAACCTCTAAGTCTAACCAGCTAAAAGAAAAACTTCATAGACTTTGGGGCTGTGCTGTCCTCTTCAATGAACTACACTGATTCATACCAACTGAGTGTTGGATCAAAGTCTCATTTCATGGAAGGTGCTTCCTCCACTACCACCACTAAAATTTTCAAATGTCTCAATCATCCACCTGCAGAAGAATATTTTCCTAAAATCCCACCATGGTTTTCATTGTTAAGAAGGATAACGTGGATAGCAGATGGTGTTTAAGTCCCACCTCCTAATTTAAAAACCAGTTTCTATAATGGCAAAAAACCGCCCCAAAAACAACCAAACAAAATAATACACTTAATTCAGTTTAGTTCTCACAATTCTATTATTTTCACGTGGGACATACTATTCTATCTATAACACCAGCCTGATATTGACATGCAAAAAAGAATTTGTGAATTGTTTCCAGTAACAATGAAGTTAGAAATTGTAAATTTGTAGTCAATTTTACATCAGCCAATACTTACACTCCATTATGCATCAACCTTGAATTATATATAAAGCTTCAAGTTTGCAGTTCATGCTGCCACTAATTATACAACCCATTTATGACCATCCACACATTAATCATTTACATGTATAATTCTGTCTTTTTATCAGCTGACTGTAAGGAATTCCCAAAATATATTTTATTAGCTGCTTCAAGACTGACTGACTTGCTCACTCTGTCACCCCAATAAAACCCTTCAGAAGCCTTTAAAAAAAAGTCAATATTTTCTTATATTGAATAATATCTGCAAATTGTTTGATGAGTTGAGAGGAAAAGGCAAAATAAAGTGTCACAGCATTCAACATTAATTCTACTACTCTTCTGAACTCAAAATTCAGCATGTTGGAAAATAAGATGGACAATTAATTTGGGAAGGTGAGTGTTTCAGCTGCAGAGGTACATGGAAATATCCTAGGTATATAAAAAAACAAATTAACACAAACAGATAATGAACAGAATGACAGGGAAATTAAAGTTACTGGATGACAAATTGTAAGAAATCCAGTACTAAAGGAAAAAAAAAAAATAAGACAGATAGAACACACAGAATATACTGAAGGAGCGCAACCTTCTCTTTCCTTGAAAAATGGATTTCTGCTCTGCCTAAAGAAAGGGAAAGAAGAAGAAGGAATAGAATAAAGCCACTGAGAATTTTTTCACCATGACATGAAGTACTCGGAGTATTTGTTATGTTACCATAGTTAATGTAAAAGGTTTAAAAATTAAAAAGTTTTAAAAAAGAAGAATCATTCAAAGTGATGTAATTATAAATACATGTTAATCTTTGAATTGAATTATTGACTTATGTTTACTCTCTGACTTTCAATACCTTTTTTCCATCTCTAAGAACAGGCTGCACCATAGAAAAATCAAAAAATACAGCTGCATCAAAAGGCGTTTCCTTAATTTTATTTCTGAAGTAGCATTGCATCTACTGTAAACACCAAATTTAGATGTTTCAGTATATTGAAAACACACTTTTTGATATGTTTTATAGACATTTGAAAACAATATTTCTTTAACAATCTTAGTTCCTAAATTTTAAAACACACTTCATTTTTTTTAATGATGTATGATAATCTAGGCATAGGAGACTCATTTTGTATAATTGCAGAGTCTAGGAATTAGATTAAAATGCCAGATGATGTAATTACTAATATGTTTCTAAATTAATTCCATTCTTGTTTCTTTCTTATATTCTTATTTAACATCTTGTACTTTTTGCAGTACTGTAAAGTATTGAACAAAAATAAATGACAGTATGCCCAGTGTTTCATCTCAGACTGCTAAGGCAATTTGTTAAGTCCATACTTAATAATAAAAATTTCAAAAACTGAACACAACACAACTGTAAAAGCAAAGAAATAAAACGAACCACTGCCAACATCAGAACAAAATGAAACAGGAAGTAAATTCAGATACTAGTGAAAAGTCGACCCTTCTATTTTGTATAGTAACCACATTAAAAAAAAATGGTTTATGAGAAGAATGTTCTCTGTTTTCTATATAGGAAACTGAGGCTATATGAGCTGAATACAAATTATGGAAAATGTAAGTGTGTCCAAATGCAGAAAATGAATTATTCCACATAGTCACTGATATAATATCTGGACTGCAAGCACCACTCTCCTACTACAAGACACCACAGTGGATAAAATTTATCACAAAAGGGGAAAGAGCAAGTAACTCGTGTATTGTTGACACAGAAGGAGAAATACTATGTGATACCTACTTAGCCAAACCTCAGAGACAGAATGGCTAAGATTGGAAGAGACCACTAGAGGTCATCTTCTTCAGCCGTCCTGCATAGGAGAGCTCCCTAGAGCGCATTACTCAGAATTGTGTCCAGACAGGTTGTCAAATATCTCCAAAGAAGATTCCACAGGACATCCTGTTCCAGTGCTCAGTCATCCCTACAGTAAAACCCACAACTCTTCATGTTCAGGTCTCATGTCTAAAAATTCCCTTTTCCCTCACTTTTTCTCCTGCCAATAAATGGCCTCTATTAGCTAATACAGACCTCTGCAGACAGATAGCTCTGAGTATTTCTGCACAGCATGTTTGCTTTCCAGTTAGACTGATCTTACTCTCACCTTGTTCAAGGAGCAGCCACAAGCAAATCAGATCTCTACAAGATAATATGCAAATGAATATTATACAGTGCTCTGCTAGCAATAATAAAGATAGGAATGAGGCAGAGCACCAGCTTGGGACCAGTGAAACCTTAGTGCAGCCAGACAAGAATAATTTGAAGATGAAAACAGACGAATCAGCCATAAAAACCCATTCTTGTTTCTTCTCCAAGCCTGGAGAAGTCATCTACTAGAGTTGTTCACCTTCAGCACAGGAAAAAAAAAAAAAAAAAAAAAAAAAAAAAAAAAAAAAAAAAAAGAAAAAAAAAAAGTAAAATCATAGAATCATAGAAGAATTAAATTTGGGAAAAAACCTCTAAGATCATCAAGTCCACGATGTAGCCTGGGATGAGAGTGTTCATCACTAAACCATGTCCCCAGTCACCACCTCTGTGTGTCTTTTGAGCACTTCCACAGGCAGTGATTTCACCACTTCCCTGGGCAACTTGTTTTAATACTGGTGCGCTATCAGCATGGTTCATGGCAAAAAATCTAAGACAACATAGAGGCTGCTATGAAACTCCACCCCCTCAGACACAACACAGTGTTTTTCATTTTTAAAGCATTGAAAAATTTCTGAGAAATATGCTCAATAATTTTGGGGAGCCATTAAAAAAAAAGTGCCACTAAATTAAAAGTAAAACAAGAGTTATCCTTATTAATAGTCTTTAACATTTGATTCTTTTACTCCTGACAAAACAAACTAGGAAGAAAAACTTCAATAATTTTCAACAAAATGTCATGCCACACTGTCTTCCTAATCATAACTATCATTTCATAATCTTAGAAATATACAGAGGCTATTAGAAACTCTGATGAGTGAGGAAAGAGGTAACAGCTAAAGTATTTGTAGCAGCCAAGTCTGGAGGATAGAAAAATAAAGGGAAAATAAGTCTGTGTCAGACTTCTACATTTATCTATTTCTTGTTGCAATAAATTAAGCTATAAAGTCTAAATCAATGGCTTGCCACTCTTCAATTTATTTTCATTCTGTTCTCATGGGTGGATGAAGTGAAGACAATTTTTAAAAGATGTTTCCTTATTTTTAGAAGTTAGTGCATTAAACATAATCAATGGCAACTTGAGAGTCTGGGAAACATCTTATGCTTAATCTAAACAGATTTTTAAATATTCAAGGATTGATTTTAATATGTGCCTTATAGACATACATAAATTGAATTCACATACAGTTTTTTACTCTATGATTATTAATTGGTTTACAGGACTCAGAAGGGTGCTAAGTACATCAGAGCAAATATAGCAATATATTCTCTCCCATGATGTAAGCACTGAACATAAAAAGCAACTTCCAGCTTAAATTCCCTTCCATATCTCAACAGAGAGACTGGTTGCCAATATTACCTACTCACAACTCTCTGCTGAAGCACACACTAGAGACAACAGGGAAATTGTTTAATTCAGAAAAACTTCCCTAGCCTGATTAATCTCTGAAGTCAGGGAATAACCAGAGCATTAACACTCTCTAAATTTCTATAGGCTTAAATCACTCATTTCTAAGCCCAACACTGTAAGTTTTGAGCTGGCTGTATTCTTAAAATATTAGATGATATGAATCTGTATGTGAAGGTGCATTTTCTCCAATTTTCTTACTTTTGTGTTACTGTTCATTTCCTACTGTGTTTATATTTGTGTCTTCTTCCTTTTGGTGCTTTTTATTATTTTAAATGCCTTTCCTAACTATCTCTTTATTCTGTTTTCTCCCTCCTTGAAAACACCACTTTACTTGCACTTTTTTATTTCTTCCTTCTTTTACTTGATATTCCCAAACACCTTTACTCTTACATTTCACACCAGGTTTTCCCCATCATTCCACCACATCCAGTCTCCTATCTAACAGCAAATTGTGGTCTGTATTTAATGTTGTTTCTATCTCTCAATTCAGTCTCCTAGTTTTTTGGGGTTTTTCCCAGAGTCCATATATCTTTTTAAAGAAAAAACTGGTTTTCACATCACTTGCCTGAAAATTCTTCCCTACATAAAAGTGTGTCATGGTTTGACAGGGATTAATTTCTTCTGAGCTGATCTCTTCCCATTGTATTACTTCTCTGTATGCACTTCTGGTGCTATGTTCTGCATTTAGGTGCTTTTTCTTATACCCTTTTGTTTGCTGGGGTCTCATTTCCCTTCTTTCCACCCCTTGCTCTTTCTCATGGAGTTCTTCTTTCTTCCTGCTATTACTCCTATCTCAGTTGTCTTCCCTGAGTTATATCTTTGACTCCAAACTAAAAAAAATAAAGTGGTTGCTTGGTTTTTTTGTTGGCTTTTTTTGTTTGGTTGGTTGGTTTTAAGGTATCAAGGGACGGGGGGGATTGCTGGTTAATTTTGGGGTTTGTTGTTGGATTTGGGTTTTTTTCTGTTTTGTCGTTAGGTTTTTTTAAGTTATTGCTCTTCCATAAATCAGTGGTTCTTGCTACCACACTGTCTCTTCTCTGCACCATATCTTTTCCCAATTGCTCCCACCCCCACCCCTCCATTTATTACAGTGCATAGCTGGTTCAGAGAAGTTAGAAGTTTTGCTGTCAATGGATTCTGAAACAGATGTTGCTAGACTTTTTCCATTATATATATTACCCACAGACATTTCCCTGACTTATTCCTCTGAGTAAACTTCCCCTTTTCAACTCATCATTAACTGTTCTTATTTTAATTAAAGGATGAGTTTAAGCTAATTTCATAGATATGACTAGGACAAGAACAAACAGCAATGTAGACTTTATCACTCAGGGACAAAGTTGTTCAGCATTTATGTATGTTTATGCAAATATTTATTTTGAACAAGCAATGGAACTCAGCTAAAGTTAATGGTTAAAACAATTCTAACATATGAGGAAAAAAATACTTGTAAACTGTGCTTTACCAGGTGGTAATTAAAGTACGAGCTACTATCAATGTGATAAAATACATATTCATAAATATCCTCTGATATGCAGAAGATAGAGTAAGTTTTAGAAGCATTAGTGAAGACTGTCTTTTAGGCTATTGAAAGATGCTAACATTTTATAACTGACTGCCTGGAGTTAATGTTTCACAAAAGCAAAAGAAAAGAGAAAGAAATATGGGGAGACAAAGTGGAGACCAATAGTTAGTCATTGCTCATGATAATTACTGTCATCCATCTTTCAAAAATGCTAGGGTTTTTTTTCTGCTTTCACATTTTGCATTCATTGCTGCATTCCCACAAGCCCCCAAGCAATTCAGGTTTCAAAACTGTACATCTTCAATACTAAGTCATTTGTATCACTTTGCATAATAACAATTTTTGTTTTAATAGCTTATCATAACTCATTTGTGCATTTTCATTAAAGAATGATACCTGTTTTTTAAATATCATGAAAATATACAGCCAACAATCAGGAGATGAAACTACTGGTGACAACAAATGAATTATTTGTTAGTGAATTTCAGACATCTTATGCATATGCAGCAATAAACCATAGGAGCTGAGTGGTGCTAGTTTCACAATTGTTTAAGTAGCTATCCTTCATCTGTGTGGCAAGAGAAGGAGCCACATTGAAGGTCATTATTATAGGCTGGGGAATAACCTTATAATGGCATAGGAAATAGGAAAAACTTCTAATAGGTAAGTTTCACTTGTGCAGATTCTTCTCCTGTTTACCAGCTTATATTCAAATAAATAATGTTCACAAAGCACAAAATTATTTCAATAAAGAGAAAAGATGGAATATTTCCTTCCTAAAATAATGTTAGCTATACCATGCCCTTTGATGCATTAACAACTCCTGCTAGTGAAAAAACCCTATAGAGTATCAGTCTTTATTTTTCCCCTGCTTTATTAGGAAAAAAAAAAAAAAAAAAAAAAAAAAAGGAGTTAACTGGAGACAGATTTTCTTTTTAAAATTACATTAAAACGAGGTTCATTCTGAATAGCATCACTTATATCAGATGTGTAGTTAAAGAGCTGATTGAAGAACACATAAAAATGCACCTTCACAGATGGTGTCAGCCACTCACAGATCCATATATTTTACTTTAGCCTTTTTAAAAAAACACAATATTTTTAAATAATTACATTATGAAATTGGTAGCTGAGTAAGCTTATTCACTGCAGCTGCAAAATCATTAAAACTCACATCTGATGATCAAAGTTAATTTCTCATAAAACATTTTTTAAAACACAAATATATACTCCCTCAGGATTCAAAGTAGAACTGTAAACTCGTTAAAAAGTGTTCACTGGTGAGAATGTGAGGGATATGGCCCAACCCTGGATACAGGCATGTCCAGATGTGTAAGAAAAGATGGCTTTTCTACAAAACCCATTAAAAATATCACTGCAAACTAGGGAGGCTTTTCTTCAAATAATGGAAAGGCAGACAAATTAAATAACTGGGAAAACAATGTTAATTCATGTTGGATTTCTAGTTTCTATTGCCAGTACTAAAGGAAAACTTACTGCTTTTATTAACCCTAATGGAAATAATCAGGCAAAATCTTGAAAGCGAGTAAACTATCAGCCTGGAGAATAGTGGAAAAAAGCTCTTATTAAATGGAGCCAGCAAGAAATAATGACCCAGGCAGAGGTTTCACCTCAGAAGAAGAAAGAAGTGAGGAAATATAATAGTAAACAACTCATATTCAGCAATGACTTTGATGTTAGTAGAAGTTTCCAACACCTGCAGAAAATAGTCTAAGATTTCTTTTCACCCTGCAAAATTAGGCAGTTCAATGTATGAAAAAGGGTACATATCATCAAGATTTTTTAGATGATTAGCTTCTTTTTACTCTCTCTGGTAATATGAAAACAGCATCTTTCTGAGGAAAACACAAAAAACTAACCAGCGGGTTTTTTAGAAACCATTCACAATTATAATGTCATCGAAAGGTTGCTTGTGCCTGTATTTATTGTAAGTTTGTATAGTTTGCCTGCATATTGAGCTTTCAGCTACAGTTCATGACTATAATTACTTGGTGTATTGGCTCATAAAACATTGTAATAATATTTCTTCACTAATAACAGTGACGATCTAAACAGCAGTGATGGACGAAAGTGTTTAAGGAGGTCACTAAAAGTCTCACTGCTCCTATCAATTCCTAGGTGATTTATGCAACAAACTCACATTAATGCTAACCTGAGTTTTGCATATAAATTCTCTGTTCATCAGTGAGAAAACAGACCCCAAAGTGTTTGATTTAATTAATCTCTTGCCTGTTCCTTTCACTAAGGAAATAATCTAAATAATGCATAGGGATGGGGTATTAGGTATCTTTCTACAGTTACAACATGATTAATTACAATGGCTAAGCCCCTAAACATTAAGATGAATATTAATTTCGAGGCAGAATCTTGAACTGGGAAAGTGCAAAGGACACATATTTTCTAACACAATTTTAATGCCACAGTAGTGAAAGAGAATGACAGAACTTTGGCTGTGACTTCTGGGTACCATTTGCATAGATTAAGATCCCACAATTGCATATGTACTTTTTAAAGAAAAAAATGTTATTTTAGATCCTTATCATTCAATATGATGCAGGCCTGCATTTTATACTGTTTCTAAAACCTTACTGTCCACCAGGAAATACTTTGTATGCACACAACACCTATAATTGCAAATCTGCTCATGGAATGAAAAGGGCAAAGGTCTGGATAGCTTTATTACTGGTCTATTAAAATACATAATTATTCAGGGTGTAACTGTCATATGACCATCTGATGCCACAGCTAATGTTTATGCAAATGTTGCCATGGCAATCTGATGCATTAATGTGCATTGATATAAATTATCATTCATTTTCTTCAGAGAGTAAGGCTTGCATGAGAGTATGAGAACAATGCTTAAATGATGAAACAACCAATTGTATTTAATTCCATTTTCATGATAGTCAGCACCAACGACTAACCAAAATATGTGTAATGGATAGATTATGGAGTACTTCAACCACTTTGGACATAGCTTATTGTGTATATGTATGCCCCATAGAATCATAATTAAAATTTGAAATTGAAGTTTTCATCTCAGGAGAAAAAAGAAACCACCAAACCAGACAATTTGCCTTTCAGAGAAAACTGTTAAATGCCATATCAATCAGCCTGCTGGACACTTGTCAATTCTGTTTGCTGTAGGTCTGCTACATGCAGCACCGACCCAGGACAAGTTCCACAAAATGTCTGGAAGATGTGCTGCCACAAGTGTCCCAGTCAATATACTCTTTCTTAGGCTTGCCAGTGATCACCGGGCATTCCTACTGCATGACAGAGCTGCCCCTATCACTTACATGTAGTGTCTCCTGCTGGAAGGTGACAAGTATGAAAAATACATGGCTCCATTCAGCTCCAGGGCTTGCAACGACACTTCATAAAATGAAGCAGATGGATGGTTGTTTCCTCAAACCCAGCGAATGATAAATCCTGAAATCTCCAAAACAACTATGCCAAGCCCATTGACATCTATTTGTCACCAGAGGCCTGGAAGTATACAATATAGAAGAGAATCTAATAAAGCTATCATATTATCTGTCTTATAGCAACGCATAGAAAGCTGGAAAACTGTTGTGTTTATTTTTCTGCAACTTTTTCTTTGCTATGCTATCTTAAAAAAAAAGTTATGGTTCAATATGGAGGAAAATTTAGTGCTTATTTTGAACTGGATGATACTCTTTTAGAGGCTGGAGGAGGAGAAAATAAAGTCACAGTGGCCAGATTTATCCCATGTATGCTGCTAAAGTTTGCCATTTGGCAGTAAACCCACCTAGGACGAAAAAAAATTAATAAAAAAAGCATAAAACAATAATTAATCTCTCCTCAGCAGTCTAACACAGATGTTTCAGAGAACAAAGCGATTTTCCACAGCAAGTCACACACAAAATACATGAAATGAATACTATTGCTGTCTGTTACACAAAACCAATTTTCTTTTGGTCTTTTCCTGTGTTTCCCATTTCACAATATAAAGGGACACTGTCAGTTAATGTTATGCTTTTGTATGCAAATGTCAAGTTTAGAACACCTCATGCACTAACTACAAAGTCTACAACTGAAACAAACAAATAAATATATTCTTGTATTTTTTCAGACTTAAGTGTATGCATGTGACAACATAGTACTCAATTTTTAGTTTAAACTGAAAGTTAATGCTTTCAGTTGGGAAACACATTCTTAAGCAGTTAATAATGTAAGCAGAACATACAATTTGAAGACCTAAATAGATATGTTTTGTTTTTCACTAAGTCATTAAAAAGAAAAAAAATCTTGCTCTCTACCATGCCATTTAGTTGAAAAAAAGATTTAAAAAAAATATAGAAAGAAAAGTATAGCTTAATTTCTGTAGAAAAACAGTCCCTGAGTTCTTTTTTATCAAATACACTTTTCTGACATCCTTTTTATTCTCTTATCTTCTTCACCACAATTACTGGTGATACTCTGTAATTTGAGGAACGTCTGCATGGCAGCAATTGCTTGTTTTAAACTGTATTCTGTGAGAATGGACAAAGTACTCACTTTGCAGTCATTGTAGCACCTTCCACAAAACACACTCTTTTGAAATATGTAGTATATAGAAGGCAGCTGATAAAAAAAGCCCCAACTATTCAAAAAGTTGCAATCCTCAAATCCCACTTGTGTTACCGGTACAGTTGCCTCTTTGTACTCACAAACACAATAAGCTTATCTTGATAATAACCTTCTGTGGCAGTCCTGGTCTGTACTGAATCTTCAAGCTTTAAGATGTTTTACACACACCCACGTTGTCCTCCCAGATGGACTTACTCTATTCAACTCCTGCTATAAATATATTCTCATTCCTCATGCGGGACGTCTTGTTTTGCACCAGATGAAGAACAACGGAGAGGTTTATGCATTTACATAATTTTCCATAATTTCCTTACCTGAAGATTGCAAACAACTAAAATGTTAGGAAAAGGAGTATAAAAATAATTGAAATTAAATATTGATTTATATTTAAAAGTTCTAGCGCTCAAGTTTCCTCTGTTACTTAGAATGAAGTAACTGAGAGTTCATCTTCTATGCCAAGATGAAAAACATCAAGTTAAATACCAGGTGACCTTTTTAGTGTTATGATCTCGCCACATCTTGCTATACCAGTCATTCTGTACTCACTGCCACATACTGTTTGGCATTCAGTGACAGATATCCTTAAGCTGGGCTCTGGTTTGATAAATTCAAAAGAACAAACCATGTCTTTTTTATTGGAAAAATAAAATTAAACCAGACTTCTGTTTTACTCAATTCAAATTGGTGAATTAATGTCATTTACATCATATATTTATAGTCACATGTCATATAATCTCATATATTTATAAATTCATAGTAAAATTAAATTGTCTTATCAGCATATACATTATTTACTTTGACCTAATATAATATGATCAGCTTTTGGTTTAAATATGATATCCAAAGTTGTGAGCATTGTATTAAAATCTCTTCAGTTTATATGACCCTCTTTTTGAAGTCTTTTAAAAAATATTCTTTTATAAGGAATTCATCAGATTATATTGATTTCTTTCTTGACAACCACTTTTTTTACTACAAAGAATAAAGCCAGATTCCATAAGCAGTAAAAAAACTTTAAACAAAATCAGTCTATTGCCAGTGACACAAAACCAACAACTACATTAATGACAAATACATCCAGACAAGAAAAAGAAAAAAGCTAACAAAATATTGTCAGAGGTGAAAGGACATGCAAGGGAGGTAACATAGCAGAGGGAGGGCAGAAAATACTATTTATGGAAGAAAAGGAGAAAGGGATTTAGAAAGCAGAAAGATATTTTCGGTTCTAAAGAGAGGGAAGGAAAGACCGTGGTATGAATCTGAATGTCTGAATGTCAAAGCAATTGTCAGATTGAGGTTTTCTTGCTGTTCGGGTTTTGTGTTTGCTTTTGTTTGTTTGTTTTTGTTTGTTTTTTCTTTCCATAAAGGAATAAAAACATGTACTTAAGAAAGGCTATGCATTAAGGGTTTTCTCAAAATAATTCAAATTTGTTGTGGGTGTTTTAACAGTGTGTTTATGAATTGGAAGAGGAGACAAATTTCAGTCTCATTTACTTGGTCAATGAAGCAGAAAAACTGCTCATGACAAGAGACTGAAACTGACTGACTAGCTGTCAAAAATGCATATAAGGTAAAGAAACCCGTGGAAAATAATTACAGAGTGTGTGACAAATTAACATTCTTCAAATTTATGAGTGGAAATGTGTGTGTAGATTCCAGGCATTCTGAAAACATACCTTTTAGAGAAAAATTTAATATCCAAAGATGAAACATGATATAGAAGGTCAGCTGCCAATCTAAAAGAAAATGAACCACATGAATAAAAATGAGTCCTCAAACTGTAGGAGAGATTCTCTATCAAGACTGTGAAACCAAATAAAATATTGATAAGACTTCTGGCTTGTAAATTTATTTGTAAGTCCTTAATAATTGCGAGTGCTTGACAAAATAGGGTCTGCCTCCCAGACCTCCCACTTTGCTGTCGTTAGCTTGAATGAGTTTTTCTTCATCATGAAGACAAAGGTGGGAAAAGTGATGTAAATGTTATCTATCTTGTGCAGGGTCTGTACAACCTCTTTTTTGTGCTGGTTTCACACAATGACCAATAGACACTTTCTACTGAAATTTTAATTAAAAGCTATAAAAGCAGTCAGCTGTAGGCCATGAATGTGTTGATAACAAAAAAAATGCCATTATAGAGTGGGAAGATCAAGCACTGTACAAATTTAGTGTGAAACCATGTTAAGTAGATCCATATGCCTGCGTTTAATGTAATTCTAAGATCTACTATGGTAGCGATGGGAGTACTAAAGTAAAGCAAAATGTGAATTAAAGCCAGGACACACAGTTTAAGTATAATCAGGTTAATTCAATGATATATGAAGCATATTTCTCTTCTAATGTTTGCAAAGAAGTCCCACCGAGTGAAAAATACTTTTTCTCTGATTGCGGCTGCAAGTATCCAGGTATCCAAGTTATCATAAAACAAAATGTTAAATATATACTAGTGAATATGGAATGTATTCAACATAGCTTAGATTAGAACTATAATTTTATAGTATAAATCATTTTGAAGAAAAAAGAATATTTAGACATATATTGTCAATAAATGAAACTTTTAAATTCATTTATTCCTCATATCATTTACAATAAAATGTAATAAAACTTATGATGTGGAGCTTTTGTGGTTTCATAATCAATATTTCATATTTGGAATTCAATTTGTTTTGACTGAAAGAATAAATCATCCTGTGTGATTTAGCTGCTTGTTAAGATCAACGTATATTTAGTACCAGCTTCCTAGTACAAAAATATTTAAGTAATTTAAATTTAATATTGCATTAACTAATTGCTAGAAATGTACTTTTTTTTTTAATTCAAGAACCAGCATAAAAAGCACAATCAAAACAATATTATTTAGTGAGCCTTAAAAATACTTGAGAAAAAATTTTAACTCAATCCCCTGTAAATAAAAAGAAAACATTCTATTATTACAGTTCATACACAAATCCTTAGGCAATGTTTTTACTTGACTAATCAAATTCATTATTTGAATAGTTAAATTTGCTATTCATCAATTTGTGGGTAATAGTCTTATGCAGAATACACTTATGCAGAATATCACATTTGGATATAAATATCCATGCCACATATCCATAGAAGATAATTATCTTTTTACATTAATCTGGAAATATATATTTTTAATTATTTACTAAAAGCTGCTGTAGTTAAAGAAGACACAAAAGACATGTAGAAGTACAATTTCAATTCCATCAACATGGGCTTCAACTGATGTCCATCTGGTACAGTATCTCTGTGGTTATTTACTGATGACAAAAGCGCGTAGTTATTAGACAAGGATTCAGTGCATTAGGCCATAGAATTGTGGTTTGTAGCAGCTTCTTTACTAAAGAAAGCCTTACTGGGAATTTGAACACAAACTATTAATCAGAAATCTGTTCTGGTTATTCATACCTCTGCTCAAAAACACAATCAACAGGGAGGTTGTGTACATTGTACATAAAAGCAGACTGAGGAAAGCATTATACGTCTTCACCCTTTCATTTCTCTTCCAAAAGGAAATGGTACACTGACCCCTCAGAAGTCAAGGCAAATATCTCTGATCTTTCTTGTTTGATTTCTACACAGCAGAAAGTTATTTAATATACCTGAGATTGAAATGCAGAGTAGAAACAACTTTGGCTTTGACAAATAAGGGAAGATATGATTCTGATAAGATATGATTCACACAGGCTTATCCTCTGAATTTCTGGACCAGAAATTTATCTCTTTCTGAGGATATATTCTAAATACTTCACAGGTAATGCAAACAGCTTTGGAAATCACCATGGGTACCCTGAAGCAATTATAAAGCTCTTGGCATCATTCCATGCAGTGCAACCTATACTGCAGAGTCATTTTATATTAGAATTCCTTTTTACTCCATAAAATTATACCCAAGATGAATGTGATGCAAAACTATTGTCATTTTACCTATAACAGGCTCTTACTTCAGCAAAAATCTTGGTGAAGTTCCTCTAGGAGTCTGCTCAAGATCTGCTAGAAGTGCATACTATTTAACCCTATTCCTATTACTGATAAAAAAAAAAGGTGTTGACAAGAGTATATAGTTTATGAATTGTTTATGAATTAGGAGACACTACAACACTCATCTAAAACCCAATTATTTTTTCCAGCCAGTGTTTTCCTATGATCTTTCTCATGAGATTTTTAGCTAGTGTGCCACTCACATTATGCGAAAAATACTATCAGAACAAAATCAAATTTTCAGGAAGAACATAAACTTTAGCATCTGAAGGGAATTATTTTGGGTCATAAGCCACAATTTTGTGTCAGTACTATGCATAAAAAGATGGTGATACTTTCTGTATCGTCTATATCTCTACATCTGAAGATACAGATTGTACATGTAAAATATAGATTGTAGGTGACTTCAGATGGACTCTTGACTGTCGCCTTCTATGTGCTAGGTGACCATTGTAAATGCCAGTCCTATTAGCTGAATTAAAATATTGCTTCCCTGGTCATTTTGAAACAACGTACTTTACAATCCTTGCTCAGTTTAACTGAGATATGTGTTAGATTTAACTTTTTCCACCTGGTCAGCCACCACAGGTGTCCCTGTCTGTAAAAATACAAAACAACCAACTATCCTCTACTTTAAGAAGCATGTAATTCTTTTCTTTTGTTTATATTTTTCCAGACGTAGAAGACTCTAGAAAATGCATGTGTTGGACTTCAGAGGTGCAATCAAACAATTCAGCGATGGCAGTGTAGTGTATATAGGAATCTGTGTAACCAGCAGATTGACTGTGAAATATTCATCACTGCAGGTGATGGAAAAATTCATACATGCAAAAACATAACAAAAATGAGCAGCCACAGCCCAGCTAAAAAAGGGGAAGCTTTCTTTTAAATATCTTTAAAAATCTACTATAACCTCAAGTAGAAAGTTTTCAAGAGTTTCTCAACAAGAAAAATTTCTTGCAGTCATGGCAGTGTACAGATGTATTCTCTGGAATGGCTGACCAAGTAGTAGAAAAGAATCAAACCAGACTCAGTTGAATCTATATTCTTGGATATTATTCTAGAAAAAACCCTAAAGTATGTAAGTGCCATATGGTGGAGAGTTGAAGATATTTTGTTCTGTCACTTTCCAAAACAGTTAATAGACAAATAGTTTACTTGATGTTTCTTCCACAAAAGAAACCAAATTGAATACTTCTATTCGAGCTTTAATGTCAGTAAATTAAAGCCTCCAAAAGAATCTGCAGGAATTTGTCCACTCATAGTTCTTGAAATCCTTCCAGATGGAACTAAGCATTGCACTGGTCAGGAAGAAGGTACTTCTGTTCTTCAGTGTTTGCCCTCTTTTTCCTTTGCTTTTATTGGCACTTTACGCAATAGTCTTTGTGTCTTCTTTACTTCCATCTTGACTGTTTATATACATTGATAGGAACCCTTGAGCATGCCCTTTTATAGAACGAACAGCAGTTTCAACCACCTCCTCCAGAGGCTTCAGTTCACTCATCATCTTCATGACCCTTCACCATCCTTATGGTTCTTCACTGAGCAGTAAGTTCATATTCTCTTGCACTGGGGAGCTCTGATCTGGACCCAACATTCCAGATATGTCCCACCAGTGCTGAGCAGAGAGGAATGATCACCTCCCTGGACCCAACATGTTTCCTAATCCAGACCCACATCTCTTTGCTGCAAGGGGACATTCTTTGCTCATGGCTTCCTTGGCCACTGGGACTTCTCATTTTCCATGCTGGTGACCCCCAGCATGGGTTTCCATGGGGTTGTTCCCCCTTAGTGCAGAACTTGTACTTGCTCTTGCTGAAATTCATGGGATTTCCTCTCTTCATTCCTCCAGTGTGAATATAACAAAATTGTCCACAGTCTGTAGAAAAAATAGGATTATTTTGTAAATATTTGTATTCTATGGAAGGAAAAATGAAAAAATGTATTTTTGGCACATAATTGCTGCCTTTACTTTTTGCACTATGCACGTATGAAAATTCAATAAAAAATTTTGTTCTCAGCGTGAAAGGCTACGATACTGTCTTCTCTCCTCCTGAGCAACATTCACCCTGTTTTTTCACTTACTTTTCTAGCAGCTACCTTGGTTGTATAAAATTTGCATATGCATTAACACCAACTATATGTATTGCTGGTTGAGAATGTGTTCCACTTGTATTATCTTGTCATGAACATGATAGCCAATGGTTTTATTTTGAAGTCCATAAATTATTTATGCTTAATCAAGAAATAGACTTTTTATATCACATAAGGTATTATTTCATGTTTAGAATAATTTTTTTTGTTCTTTTTCTTTCTTTTTTCTTTTTTTCTAATCAGCAGTTCATTTGGTGGCTTCAGTTGCTGCTTGAGATCTCCAATGCATGTGTCCCAAATCAAACAAGAATGAGGTCTTTACAACTCTGCACTGTGTGGAGTAGTACCTGTTTCCTTCAGGAATACTTGGGCCATAATGAAAGAAAAAGTTCACATCAGCATAAAATAAGAAGTTTCTAGCTACATGGTACATTCAGTGTCAGATGACAGATGGCAGTCAGTGTCTGTTATTCAGAGCCACATCTAAAACACAAGCAGGCAGGCATGCAAAGGAGTAATCTAGTCTGTCAGCTTCTCAGGCAGTGTTTGAATAGTTATTCCAAAATGGTATTTGACAAAATACTTCTTTCATACATGGAACCAGAGGCCTAGATGTATTGTCTCTCTGTCTATCTATCTGTCTGACTATCTATCATCCATCTATCTATCTATCTATCTATCTATCTATCTATCTATCTATCTATCCATCTAATCTCTCTACCTATTTACTATCTTTTGCCACAGGCCCGCAGCTGGGTATATAATTAGCATTGACTCCTGATTGCAAAAGGCTGATCAATTGCCTTATTCTACTATATCATACTATACTATACTATACTATACTATACTATACTATACTATACTTATTAAAAAGCTCATAACCCTCCACAGACAGCCCGATACAACTTTAACTTAATTGGTCAATCCATCCATTGTCCAATTATGAAATCACCGTTTGGTAAATAAATTTCCATAACACATTCCATATGTGCACAACAGCAGGTGCAACAAGTGGAGATAAGAATTGTTTCTCATTCTTTTCTCTGATCTTCTTGCAGCCGTCCCCAGGAAAATGCCTGGAGAAGTCATCTGTTGCTCTTTGTGACCAGAGAGCTGCTGCCACATCTATAACCTATTTTTTAGTAATAGACTGGTGGAACACTGACGTAGGTTGCCCAGAGAGGCTGTGGAGTTTGCACCCTTGGAGGTAGGATGTGACTGGGCAAGGTCCTGAGCTATTTGGTCTAGCTGCTTTCAGCAGGAGGGTGGATAAGACCTCACAGATCACTTCAATCCTACTTTATTCTAGCACTCTTGTATAGTGTACTTCTCTCCCTTGTTGTTGGTAGTACCAGACACAGACTGCAGGAAAATTTTAAATCAGTCTTAGCAAGTATGAATTCAGCATGTGCAAAAAGGCAAATAAATGTATTCCACAACAATTTTCAAAATCTCCTCCTCATAATTTGAGGCTATGTGAGAACTTAAATAGAATCCTGATCCTCCAGCAAAATCTAGAGGTGAATCTTCTTCACTTAGAAAGACATATGTCATGAGTGATATCCATACTTGAGCCTATCCCTCACTGAAATCACTGTTCAAGATTTTTAACTTTCAATATGAATATTGAGAGGGATGGTATGCAGTGCTGAGAGACTTGAACAGCTATAATGAACCTATAAACTTCCCAAAGGTCGTTTATCTGGAATTGTGTCAAGAACTTATACAAGAAAAACATATCCTTCTTAGAAGTGAATAAATGAAAAATAATTCAATGTGTCATTTGATCAAAAGTTATGAATCATTTTAGCAGTGGAGGGTTATACTTCTTTTTTTGGCAAAATTTGTGAAAAAAAAAAAAAATTATGAAAACTACAATCAACCTGCAAAAGTTGTCATACTTTGTCTTAGTTTTCCAAACAATTTGGTAGCACTGAAGTCTCTTGATTAGGTCACTCATCATACAGTATTTGCCACTCACTCTCAAAGCTACAGCACAATTTGAGAGGTTTTCAGATATTGTGATCTGACAACATGAAGTATTCACTTGATAATTTCAAATAATATTTTCAAAGCAGTTTAATGTATCCATGTATGCCAAGATTTCTTTTAATAAAAACAGTATCTACAGTCAGTAGGGCTTTTTTATTTATTTTTTTATGGACAAAAATATTTACGTAATAAAATTGCACCCTCCTGGCAACATACTTAAAAAGTAGAGCCATGAATATGGTGTCCTGTGATTTACTGACCACTACTGATTGCACATGGGGGTTTTTTATTCAATACACACAGCTAATTTAAATAGACAAACCCACAATTTTTTCCACTAGATCTTCACTGAAAACGTTTGAGGAAATCAGAAAATTCTTGTCAACACTGTGATACTCATAAGGATAAACAGAAAAAAACCCATAGTTCATCTGATTAGTAAATAAAACCTTTTCTAATATTTACTGAATTTGTATTTTAGTCAGGAACTATTTTGGGTGAGTTAAAATGGAGAAGCACATTGTACTGTAAAATAGAAATTCATATGCAACAATCTGGATCATATAGATAATATTTTTTTTTGCCTTTTAAAAATCCTTATGTATTCCCTAACAGTATTTTCAAGACAAGGTATCCTTTTGGTATGTAAAAGTAAATGTGATAAAATGCAGTGAGGACATACTGCATCTAGCTAAAGCATAGCAGGACCTTTAATATTTATATTACATTTTTTCCCCCATAGGCACATTCATTCTATAAATGGGTACCAAATCATTCTCACCAAGTAAGAATTGTCATAAAGATGAAGATAGTGCAACATGCATGTTTCTTGTATTTTTCTAGATGTAATCAATTGCAAAGTAATATGAAAATGTTTATTAAACTATAAGCCTGCCTGATATTGAATACATTTACTTCAATAGATACAGTATCAGAAAGATTATTGCCAAAAAATATTTTTAAATTATGATTGTCATGGTAACTACCAGCTGCTGTTGTACCAGTTCCACCAATGATACAGTTTTATTAAGGATATGCTAGAACTGCAATGCAACAAAGAAAAGGAAAATAATTCCTTGATCACACAGTGATGATTTTTTTATAAGCTTTTCCAGACCTGCTGTCTTTTAGAAACACTCACACTATAACACATATAATAAACTATTAATAAAAATATGTTTACACTTGTAATAAAACTACTGAAGACCATTTCATTTCAGCAACACTAGCTGCTTTGGGTTTTAACAGCCTAAGTATGGCAACTGTTCACAACCTCATTGATAAATATGCACCAAATGACAAATTAATCTGTGCTGGCCCTTCTCAGCTACAGCTACAAATGCAATTATGTTTTGGACATTAGTCAGTTTTGTCTGTCTGGGGAAAGGTTGATTCAAGCAGCATATGGATCTGCTATAAAGAGGTATAAACTGCCCTCTATGTGAGGAGTGTGTGAGCTGCATTGTGGACTTAAAAACCCCAAGAAACTACCTCAAAATCATGAGTATTAGAAAGCAACCTATTTTGTTAAGCTGCCAAATCCATTAAAATGTTTAACTATAGAGAAGACTGTTATTGAAATCCCAGTGGGACCTGTGTTTAAATGGTCTGGGAGCATTTTTTTCAACAGCTAGCATGTACTTCCACATGTTACGTTTCCTGATTGTTTTCACTCTGCTTTAGACAGGAAATTGAGAAGCTATAAGATTTTTTTTTTTGTGAAATATTCAGATGATTCTGTAACTCAAGAAAGTTAACAATACATAGGATAACAGTGATAAGAATGTATAGGACTAGAAAACATGGTCTACCTTGTTATTAAATTACCTAATTAGTGAAATTGAATAAGCAATGATAGAAATTTAAGAAATAGATTTTAAAAAATCTCAAAAAAAAGTTTATTTTTATAGCCAAATGGACATTATGTGCGCATTTTAATCCATCAAAAATATTTGAATTATAGTACCCTATATTTAAAGTTGTGAGTTGGCAGTTTTGGCATATTTGTGTATTTAGTTAAAACCAGGGATTAAATGTTCTCTGAAAACTCAAAGATGCTTTATAGAAGCTCTAAGTCAATCCCTGACATTTTCCATTGTCTTCTAGTTCTGGTATTTTTTCTATTAACTGACTTCCTTGTTCAATTTATGAACCAGATTTCCTCTGCTTTGAAACAGCCTGCCCTGAATTATTACTGTACACAATGGGAGATGTACTCTGGTAACTCTTGTGTAGAAAGGATCTCAACCTTAACTCTTGCAGAATTGAGCTAACTTGTAAACCAGTATGAAGGATGAGCTTGGATTATTTCTTGTAGGCAGCTATCAGTTGTCTGTAAAATTATTAGTTGTACAGTGGAGGTAAAATTTTTATTCTGAATAGAAATTGAATTTTTATTAAGTTGTAAATAACTTTAATACAGCAAAAATCTAACAGGTAATCGATCAGTTAAAAATGTTGCAGAAAGTATCTGAAATCTAAACAAATGTTGCTTATACAACACATTTCTTTCAAACAGTAAGTAAAATTATACAGTGATCATCATGAAGAAATAAAAATTTGAAAAAATAGCAGCAAAAAGGCAAAGGAGACACACCAGGATAAAAATATGCAATTTTTTAAACCAGATAAATTAACTTTGAGATATGTGCTTGATCCAAGAAACTAATATTAAATTTTCCAACATTTATGGGATTTTTGCTGGAAGCAGTTCCAGTCCGGCTGAGAAACAGAGATCTGGATAAACAAAATATTTATTCCCTTGTAATTATGGGGGTTTTTTAAATTGCAGTGAATGCACAAATCATTGCTGTTCAGTTAGGTAGAATATAACAAGATACAAAATTTGTTTCAGTGGTTCTCCTTGCGTGATACCAAAGCCTCCATTTAAAAACTTCAAAATTAGCAAATGGGAAAATAAATGCCATATTACCACTGGAAAGGTAATGAGTTGTTGCAAAAGAAAAAGATGCTAACAATTTTACAATGTATTTCAAAAAAGTAATCAACATAAAGAATAAAACACAGGAAAAAAGTCTATGATTCTGGAAAAGCAGTTAGAGTCCTCAATCTGTTCTTAATTTGAAATATACACTGCAGTTCTACTTCTATTTTATCACTTGTCCTTAATACTCTGAAGCCAAAGAGGGAAAATAATTCCCATTCAGCAAAACCCAGAAAGTGATATTTGTGATATTCTGCAATGATTTTACCAAGTAGTAATCTCACGGACTCTCTGGAATTAAAACAAAAAGAAAAAAAAAACCCACTCAAGTAGGACTCCTAAATAAAAATATAAAAGAAGATGCCAATGCACTTTAGCCTTAATCCAGTGTGATTCTTGCACAATGCTTTCTTGTGAAACTTTCATGCTTTCAGAATGCCCTGTCTCTAGAGTGAAATACCAAGTAAACATAAATCCACATAGTTCTGTTATCCACTTATCAGCTATCAGCACCATGTCTAATTAAGCTTTTTGTAATTTCTAGAAGCTATGTCTATTTCTCTCTTTTTTATTAGATGAAAGACTAATCAAATACAATGAATACATTGAAAAATTAATTTAGAAACAAACTAAAAATGGAGAGGAAACACTGTTACATAAGGAAAGGAAAAAAGCCACCACATAGCAAGATCGTTTTGATGTTCCTCTGCATAATGTTACAGCACCAAATGACAGCAAGCTTTAAGGATTGACTCAGGCACTGGTGGAAAAATGCTCTGAAAGAGAGCTGAACACATTTCTCTGCTTTTGCTACGGAAGACATCTATCCCAAATGACACCTGGGGAATGCCACTTTTCCACAGGCTCTATTGTGGGCCTTGAATGTCACAAAAAGAGCCTTTGACCAGCCTGACTATCAAAGCAAGGTTAGAGCATAAAATTAATCTTGTTGCTTTTTTGCCAGGTGCAATCCTGCTAAGAACTCCCTTTGACTGACCCATGAGAACAGGAAAGGGATGAATACTTTCATTCTTGATCCATCACCTTTATCTGCTTCTGATACAATATAAAGTCCCCAAAATCACTAGAAATACATCCAAACCAGTCTGACTGATCCCAGCCCTGGCAGACTGCTCATGTGTCCTTTCAAGCTGTTTTTCAAAGTAATAAATTTATACAAAAAGACTTTCGCTCCCAAAAGATCATTTAAAAAAGCTCTTTGTTCAAAGTGGAATCTGAAAATATCTCTGATAGAAAAAAACGTACTTCCTCTGCATAATTTTTTAACAAAAACATATATACTACCAAAATTGCCCTCTAGAAGTTAATCTAAAATGTTGTGCAATTTTTGTTGACATTTTCCTTCCTATTCAAACTCTCATTTTGTGTCAGCAGTAGGCACAAGAATGTCAGAACAGCTGAAGTTCTTCAGTACAAATCTTCTAGACCATGACCCTGCCACTAGGAGTCCATCTGTTCTATTTATAGAAGGAGGGACAGGAAGAACACTCAAGCTCTGGATGTTATGGTCTTCACCTGTCCCAGTACCTCACACCCTTGGTTTCCTCAATTTCCCCAAGACAAATGCACAGTCATTTATCAGCAGAATCAACTTCCTGCTTTGTTTTCTACTGCTCCCCTGGTAAATTGCAATATGATATATTGTCCTTGTATTTACACTGTTAAGGTTTCTTTTCTGAGCAGCAATAACTAATTTAGAAATCATCATTATAAGTGTGTTTCCATATGTAGATTGTTTATGTTTTGTCAACCTTCAATTTCATCCAGAATTCTTTCCTCGTCTTTTGGTACTGTCCAAGTCTTCTGTGAATAGGCTTGCTTTATTCAGCCATCTTTAGCAATTTGTAACAGTGACAAACATTGTTAATTCACTATTCACATCACTTACCTGAACATTCAAATGAGGAAGCTCAGGGATGTAATTTTATCCATCATGATAATGCTTATTTTTAAATGAAATATTTTACAGTAATTTTAGCAGCTTATAATGTCACACAGCACTTGTCAAGCTGACATAACTGCTTTGAGGTCTAAGGTATAATTAGTGAGAAAGCACAGCAAATTTGGGATTGACTTGAGTGAGATTTATCAAACATTTAGTTTTAAACCCAAACTTTAGCATGTTGCTGAATAGGTGTGTAAGCTGAGATATAAAATTAAAGAATTAAACAAAAAGCGTCCATAAAACCATAAATTCACACTTTTTAACCACTGATATTTTTGTGTATTGTATTCTGATGGAATAAATAAGTGTTCTAATTAGAAACAGCTCATAAACCAGCCTGAAATTATATCTGATTTTCTTACTTTTGATACACTTTTTGATTCTTATTGTTGAATGCTATTAACTCTGTGGACCAGGATAAAAAGGCTTCAGAAGACATCAGTGCAGAATATCACTGTGCAAATATGAAATACAACAAGCCACAGGGTGTACAAGAATGCTTCATTTTATGCACTAAAGGCAATATGTTCTTCATTAATTGTAAAAAGACACTTTTGTGATTTAAAATACCAAATAAAGAAGGAAACTGCTCCTTTCTAGGGATATGAAAAGCCCTGTATGGCTTGATGACAAGATTGTCACTGTCAGGTAATAATTCCATTCTCATTGAACAGATCTGACAATGTAAAATCACTCTCAAAATAAACCCTTTTATACTAAGAAAAAGTAATAATAAAATACATTGGGAATGTTTTTCTACAGAGTTATTTTCCCACTTCATAAGCAAATGCAGCTACTAGTAACTGAACAAACTCTCGGTTAAAATTAGCAAAGTTACAAATAAACAATTTTTTTTTCCTAAGTTGTCATGGCTCATGCAAAATTCAAATTGAAAACAAAGGCTAAATTATAAATCACCAGATAAATAAATAAATTATAATAATTCTGCATTCCCCACTTATAAGTAGGCAAGTATTTCACAGTCTACACAGACACAATAAACCCTTTCTTCTCTAGACTTCTACAGCCTTGACCACACTACACATTATGACCTTTGAAAAGTTAAAACTTTAAATTGGGTCACTATGTAGATTTTCTTATTTTGAATTGTCTGACCCTCTTGTGAAGAGGGAAACATTTGTCATTTATTTTGAGGAGATATGGAAATGGAGGCTGAGCATTAAGGTATTCATAAATTTAATTTTGAGATATTTTACAATGCCATGTGTAAAATATGAAATGGAATTGAATTTGTGTGATATGACTGAAGAAAAAAATGTAATGCTTTCCTTGGAGTGATCTGTGTATATATATGTGTAGTGATCAGTTGTAGAAAGTGTGTCTGGTGGATTAAAAAGCTATATTAACAAAGACATTGAGAAAGATAGTGAGAGAGTTATTGTCCAACATGTGTGTTTCCTGTTGCCACATATTGTTGAGAAATTAATTTGTCTTTTGATTAGTCAAAGAAAAGGAAAGATTTTTGTATGATACTGTGGTCTTGAACTTCTTTTAGTGCCTCAGACTAAACACACTTAGACATATCCTGCCAGTGAATTTACTGCCAGTTTAAAAATAATGTGCATAAACGAACAATCAATCTCAAAGAAAAAGCAAAAGAAAGTATTTTTCAATATGACATTCAGCAAATTCCATAATACGGGAACAGGTCTTCACTGATTTATTCTTCTATATAGCACAGAACCCAAGAACAAAGCTATGAGCCCTCTGAATGCCAAATGTGAGAAATCAGACTGTCATCTACTCTCCTCAAAAATTGTGCATAGTGGTGAGGAGACAACTGAAAGTTTGAGTGAGCCAGATAATATTCTGTCATGGCTTCTGTTAATTATCCTTACTGTTGCTCAGTATAGTGTACTTAAGCAGACCTGCATGTATTTTTTATGTTTGTTACAAAAGTTTAAACCATGGAGAACAATAAACAATCTGGTTCAAGTTTACAATAGATTTTGCTAAATATAGGTATCTTATTTAAAACTTTGATCAGTCTAAATAGGCTGCTTCACAGGAAATCTTACTGTTTATATATCAGTCAAGGTAATGTGAAAGTTTTGCATCTAGCTTTTCCTTAAGACGTCTTTTCCCTTAAGGAAATTTCATCTTAAGATAGTTAGAGAAAATTGTTCTGAGATCCATGAGGAAAAATGGAAAGATGTCCAATCAGGAGTAGAAATGGCTTCAGAAACACCTAAGAGGCTCTGAAAAAGGAGAATAGAGATGTGTTTCTCAGAGAGGAGCATGAACTGGGCCAAGTGGGACGAGAAAAGACAGTGGACATGATCTGAAGTGAGTTTTGCCACAGTGAGGAAAGTCAGGCAGTGGGACAGATTTGCCTAGAGAGGCTGAGCAGTCTTCATTCCCAGAGTTTCTCATTATATGTCTCAAAAAATCCCTGAGCAGCCTGGCTCGATCTCACAGCTGATCCTCTTTGTATACAAGTTTGGACTGAGGAGATCTCAAAGTCCCTTCAAATGTGAATGATCCTGTGATCTTATGCTAATGTCAAATATCAAATTTCAACATTTAATATTTTGAAGGTTTCATCCAACATATGTTTCTGCCTATTAGTGATTGATTTTTGTATTTGTAATAAATAGTTGAAATATTTTGTGTAGGTTCACTTATATCTTCCATATAAAAGTAGTTCTAGATATAAAATGCTTGCCTTGTTTATTTCAAAAACAACAGGCATTTTTGTACAATTTGAGCAAAATTCTAATTATATTTTTTTTATTTCTTCTTAGTTTTTGTTACTCAGAATAAGAGCAAGAATTGAAAAATCACAGAAATGACAGCCCGTGGTTAGGAGTTAAAAGAAAACCCCAATCTCTGCTTTTGTTTCATGAAGTATATATTGTTTCATTCCTCAAATTTTCACAGTTAAATGAAATTTTACTTTAAATTTGAATTCTAAAAACTAACATTTTTTCATCATAAATACATGATTTTAAGTATACAAAAGCATTCCCAAAATCTGTAATCACAACTGTGATCCTAGTTATTCTCTAGAGATATTAAAGACCCCCAAACCAAACCAAACAAAAAAAAAAAAAAAACAACCCTGTCCTCTTCCTCTTTTATCTCCCATCAATTTTTTTTTTTTTTGGTCTCCAAACTGATGGAATTGCAGTGAAGGAAAATAGGTTACACAATAAGGTGGTCTAGGGCTTTGTAGGAGTCTTCATATGCATTTTCTCAATGACATATCATCTGTAGTTTCAAATCTCTGATGAAATATAACTTTCATTGATCATTCTCTACAATTTAGATTTATAATGTTTCTGCATATTATAAGAAAAGGCCATGTTGAAGTGGTAATCAAAAATTAACTCCAAGCAAGAGGTTGACTGGTGAACCAATGTCCCCCTTCATGCTATAATTTTTCACCCACTCTATGTTTGACTGTTCTTCTTAAGCCCATTTTACTTGATCTCAACAACAATCACTAGCAAATTTTCTGAAGATCAGCTCATTTATCTTGTACTTAACATTCAGGTTTCCTCCTATCCTCCTTGAGCTGTGAGCAATGTTGGCCTTCCATGTCCAGAAGCAAGCAGGCAGAAATGGATTAATCCTAAATTCATACACATATGAAGAGGAAATTGTCTTTCCCAAGAAGAATATCCCTCAAAAGAAATAAAAGACCCATGTTCTGCGGCTTTATCAAATTTGACAAGCAGCCTCATTGCAACTAGAGTTGAGTTGCTGAGTTTGCGTATGTACAAGAAAATCTAGAACAAGGAGTTACTAGTATAAAATTAAGACATAGTTAATTGTTTCCCAAAACTCAGAGAATTTAAGGAACAACTTTGATTTAGTGATGCCTAAGATGTCATGAATTCCAACCTGAACATTGGTTCTGACTGAGGCATCAATTGTACCATAATTGCATTCTCCATGTTACAGTAATTTCTTTATTAGGACACACTCAAAGTCAGAATGATATGGCAGAGGTGATGGTTTTAAGGTTTGCAAGATTCTGACCAAGACTCCTGCTGAAATAGTACAGAGAAAAGAAAGTAAACTAGTCTATGTCCCATTCAATGAAAAATGTAGGAGCCCAAACTTACAGGCCACATAATAAGAAGTACGTATTTTCCTGGTTTTCTTTTTTTATAGTTTTGGGGTGTTTTTTTTTTTTTTTTTTATTTTTAATAAGTGCCCTTCAAATATTCTATAGAAAAAAACAAATCCAAGGTCAGTCGTGAGCTTCTCCTGAATGGGGAGTGACTATGTTTGCTTTTGTTAGGTACCATTCTTGAAAGCTAAGAATAATATAGACGAAAAAGCTACAAAAATGTGGAATTAAATTCTAATATAAAAATCTTCCAAGACAATAAAGAAAAGAAAAATCCAATCTGAAAATTGTTGTTTCAGTGAAATTGTAGTGAAAATTAAAATGACTGTGCATCATATGCAAAATATGTCATCCTTATTTTCATTAAAAAAAACATGTTTTGCTAAATTTCACATTCAAGTAATATCCTTATTTTCAATAGGAAACAAAAAAAAATATGACCTGTGGTGACTAATCATTTTCAGCAAGTAGAGCTTTTCTTTAAGTAAAAAGAGCCCTGTCCCCACTTTGAACAATAATGATGATTACTATAATGTATTCTGTTTGTCTTCTTTAAATGTTCTTTAAAGTAGTTACTGACCCTTTATAATATGATTTAATAGGAAGGTCCTGTAAAATAATACTGCGATTCTGCTCTTGTGTTCTTAGCTAGACTATTTGTTCTTCTTAGCACTTGAACAATTACTGAATAGGAGATTCTGTCATGCTCAATTGATATAGATTCCATTATTCCAGCAACTGAATTATCATCAAGTATTGTGTTGCTAAGCTTTATGGCATGCCATTCTTTCATTAGCATCAGCAGGCTCACTTTTTTTCCTAATACAGAACTTTTTTTCAAACCCCCAAATGAAATTTTTATCTGGCTAAAATTATTTAATATGGATTCTATTAAGAACTGAAAAGAGTTTAAAGAACTGTCTCTCCTGGGACAATATAATGAGATGTTACTTGGAGATTTGAAAGGATTTACATTAAATTATTTTAGGATTTCTTTAAAAAAAAAGTTTAAAAAATCCATTTATTGCAATTCTTGTGATCCTAATAGGTACTAAAATACATGGTATTACCTATTTTCTATTAACTAAAAAACAACTTCCCCAAAAAACCTAAATTAATTGTCTTTTGGACAAATGCCAATTCATATCTGAAATGTAAGAAATATTTTTTCTTGATGTTATGATTAGGAAATATACTTCCACAATAAAAATATCTTTCGACGAGAAAGCATCAGAAAAATTTCAAATGCTTTCAGCCATTCAGCATTTTATTTAATTGATCTAGATAAATATTTAAACATATCCAAATGCTTGCTTCTCCTTTAGAGTTTTAGACGTGTCATAAGTGGCATGTAACAGATTCATTTTCATGATGATCAGATGGAATTTCCCTATATAAAGGAAAAAAATCCCCACCAAAAACATGTGGGGGGTGGAGAGGTGGAGATAGAGAAAGAGGAAAAAAGAGAGAGAGGTTGCAGTGAGATATGCTTTGTTTGACATATTCTCCCTATGGAACAATTAATTTGGGGAATTTAATGGAGTTTTTCACTAACTGATAGAGCTGTGTAATGTTTCTCCATTCTTCTATTAAAATATTCTAATTAAATCAGTCATCCTAGTCCCATCTGTTATATACTGCTCTCATGTGGGGTGGCTGCTGGATTCTCTCCAGGGCAGCCACTGTATTTAGCTCTCTTCATGGCTGGTTGGATGTCAGACACAGCAGAATCTTGTTCTCAGTTAGAAATTACTGCTAAAATATATTTTGCTGTTACATCATACATGAAAGAAACCCCAGGACAATATGCCCATTAGTAAAAACTGTAGGCTGACAAGAAAAACTGAATCATATCTCCCTGTTATTTTCTGTGCTGATGGAATGCTTTTTAGTTCTTTTGAGACAAGGAAGGAGAAATACGTCTTGGAGAAAAAAAAAAAAAAAAAAAGGTGCCTAATTAGCTATCGAAGTATGCTTTGAGCATTATTCTCCTCCATGTCAAAGAAGACACTCCTTTATAATAATTGCTGTAGAAACTGTTTATCAAAGGAATGTTAACTGAGTAGATGACGGATTATCTGTGGTGCTACAAGGGCAACTGAAATCAAACACACTCACAAATCTTCACAATTGCATCTCAGAGCTGTGTGTCGCCTGAGCAGTTTCTTACAACACTTTGCACAAAATCCTGGTTCCACTGAAGCCACTGAATTTTACATTGACTTCAGCACAGCCAGGATTTCTGCCTCTGATGATAATCTATATGCATCTGTCAACTAATTCAAACTAAATAAGGTTCCTTCACTCCCTAGAATAAATGAGCTTTATATTTTTCAAGGTCAAATTTGTTTAAATTGGTTCAGCTCTGGTTACTTCGTCACAGGAAGAAGGTACCACCACTTTAGCTAACCGTATAGTTGTGGTGAAAGACATATGTTCAAGTGGAAAGATTTATCATGTTTATACATTGGGTTGATAGTTTATAGTCTGTGTCTATAAAATTTGCAATAAATATCTAGAGTCACCTTTAAAACCAGCCAACCATCAGCTGATTCACTTAAACGGTTATGTTTCTCAGGCTTTCATAAATTTTCTTTAAAACTTTCACACAACTTTCCGTATCTATCTGCATGAATAGAATATAAATACTTGTCAAAGGGTGAAACATAACAACTCTGAATTCCTTTACAGGAGTCATGAGGTAAGAAAAGTATTTTGCAGATTTACACAGGTAATGTATAACCCTACAGAGTCTAGTGAAGCTTAATGGATAGCAAAAGAATCACAAACAGACTTCAGTAGAGACCATGGACAGTATTTGTGAAAAGTAATGACAAATGAAGCATTCAGCACACCCAAGTACTTGCAGATAATTCTTGACTAATAGTTCCTATTGAAATAATACAACTTTTCTTCTCTTTAATGTGGTCCATTAAACTCCTAGAGACTTCTGTGCCAGCAGAAGTTGGATTTACCACTAAAAAATAGGGCATACATAGTGTGCAGATGGTCCTTACATCTACATACACACTGTAAAGGAGTGAGAGATTTGATTCTCTGAACCAGACTTATGCCATTCTTATTTTTAAAAACAAAAGCATAATAAACTTTCATCGGAAAAATGCAGTAGCTAGTAAATTGAGCATTCCTTCCTTCAATTTAAAAACCAACTTATCTAATCAGAATGTAACGTACTGAAATTATCATTAAGTTATCAATTAAAATATTATGAAAGTGGAAGTATACAATTAAGGTAGTTTTGAAATTATTGGGAAAAAAAACACTTCAAATTTATACAAAACAGAGAAAGCAAGGAAAACAGATATACAGAAATTTCCTTTTGAGTTGAAAGCTCATCTGACAAGCTTATATTTACTCATAAATATATGTATATATTCACATTCTAAATTACATATGAAATATCTGTATCTACACATGTGAAGCCTAGAAGTTTTATGAAATATAACATTAGGATTAAATACCTCCAGTACTTTCTTAACTCCAAAACATGTTTATTTATCATATGTGTCTCTTAAAATGAGATTTATTTATGCAAAACTTTTACTCTTTCTTCAGTAAGAAATCTGTCCTAAAATGTAAACTTATTAAAACTAGTCTCCTCCCATTATTCTATTCAAGTTTTTAAAAATATAAATTTTAGTTAAAATACAAGAATTTTAAAACCATCTCATTACAAATCTTTCTGGAAAATAATATAGATCAATTTTTAATATATCTTTTAATTAATCTTGGATCAAAGTGGAAGGTGTCCCTGGCTATGGCAAGGGCTTTTGAACTAGTAGATTTTTAAGGGCCCTTCCAGATGAAACCAAATTCCATGTTTTCTGAGTATTCTGTTTTGTTATTGAATTTGAATGCTGGCTTCATTCTCACAACTTTATGATCTCCTGTATTTGCTGTTCTTTTGTCTGTGATTATTATTATTATTACTGCATAAATAATGGTTAATATGTAAGTCTTCAATAGTACTTTTGTTTTTGCTGATTCGTTGGTTTTGATTGATTTTATAGGTTCAGTGGTTTCTGTTAGAGATCAAAAGTTTTTGCCTTTTGTCAGCCAGATGGTTCAGTTTCCATGTTGAGTGGGAGGGCCACCTTCCAAAGACCAGCTGGATTAAAAAAGAACAAGAAGCAGAGTAGGAAACCACATTTTTGATACAAAGCACTCAGAAATATCAAGGTAACCACAAAAAGCAGGAGACGAAGCAGTAGAATAGAAAAGACAGTCAAACATGTAATATAAATTTTGATATTTAATATTATTTTGGTAAGACACAAGATGAGTATGACTTTACCACATGCACATGCCATCAGCCCTCCTAACAGACTGCAAAGACTGTTTCCCCCAGTAATCACAGAAAAATGCAGTAAGATAAAGGTTATTTCATGATGTAAAATGGTTCCATTACTTAAGTGACTTTTCATAGTATAAAAATGGGTGGATGAAAAATGTCTAATAAATCACTGATTCGTTTTACTGCTATTGAAGAATTGATCAATAATTTAGACATTCCTACCATGTACACTTAATTTGAATGTGTTCATGAGTTATGGCTGATAATTTATTCCTTGGGGAAATCGAGCTTTTTTCCAACAGGTTTTTGGGTTTTTTTGTTTTTTTTTGGTTTTTTTTTTTTTTTTGTTTTTGTTTTTGTTTTTGTTTTTTTTTTTAACCTGTGTTAAAAAAATGACATATTTATCTTCATTTTTTTTCCCAGAATAAAATTTCTTGACTTCCAGAAAATCCTGATCTCACCCAGAACTCTCCTGCTCAGACAGCAGTGTGGATTTCTACACTACTCCATGCATAATCATGTACTATTATGAGACTGCAATATGTTTGTAAAAAACAACAAAATTGAAAAGCCGAATTTTCCTGATACAGAAGCAAATCACTCTAACCCATAATCCACTTTGGTGTTAAACATACATATAAGATATTTTACTATTGTTTGTTTGTTTGTTTTATTCAAATGTCATATAAAAATATGGGTACAGTATATTCAAAAAGACATTTTAGATTTTCCCACCTATGGGGAGCAATTTCACTGTAGAAGGAAAAACATTTTTCAGATAGGAGCTAGTTCTCACTTCTAGTCTTAGAGGACTAGAGATAATGAACTTTAATATTGTGACATTTTTATGTACTGAAAAAGTATCTCTAATTTTAACAGATTTTTATAGTGCTCTTTGAGAGTCCTTTTCTATGAAGTTCAAAGCATTGCTATAAAGGTAAAGCATTTAGTATCATACACAAAAGTAAAAAAAAAAAATCCAAATAAATCTCTGAGTATTCTAAAGTATTAGGTTTTACTTTTTCCTAGTCCCCATTTCTTGAAATATTGCACACTGTAAGAATGTGAGTATTGTGTCTTGTTTTCTACAGCTCTTGCATAGAGCTAGGTGTCAATTTTCCGTTATCAGCTAAAATATGTCCTTTGAAAAGGGATTTTTCTCCTTGTCTTTCACAACATCCCCAAATTGGCTTTTCCAGAAAGCATTTTTGAATCCAATCTAAGCAGGCAAAGGAAGAGAACGAAGAGCAGTCCTCCAAGCCAAACCCAGTGGAGCTTTTTTGGGCTCTTTTTGCTGGTGAAGGGAGCAGTCTTCATGATGAATACTGAACATAAGCCATGGTTTTGTAATAGGTAGTCAGAGAAAGCCAAACCAAAATGCTTCTAACCCAACTCTAATAAAGAAAGACCTAATTTACAGACACTGTCTCATGCTGGATGCCTTGTGTGATTTCCACTGGTCTTCATTGACAAGCAAATGAGTGCAAGCAATCAGGCTCTCAAGAGGTAACTAAAATTTAGGTGCATATTATACTCAAAAATTAGGTAGCCTTTATCATGCACTTTTAGACCAGATCACACTGTCATACTTTACACATAGTACAATTTTAGAAAGGAACATGATTTCTTCCAAAAGAATTTAAGTATAAAACAATTAAAATCACAATAAAATTGCTTATAAAAACCACAAAAATATTTCCATGATTAATATACAAAATAGTGCTGCTACTTTTGCCACTTTTAAGCAATTTCCACTGTTTTTCATATTCATAGGGATGTTTTCCAGATATTAATACCTACTGGAGCATATATTTTTCTCAATTACTAAGATATTTGGGGTGATTTAATTTGCATTGGTAAGAACTTTTTCTGAGGGTGAAATGGCACAAATCTCCTTGTCTTTTCTCCTCTTGCCCATGTAAAATGAGTCTAACCCTGGCTTTGGCTGAGCAACAACTCTGAGCTAAAATCTAAAGGACAGGCAGCAAGTTAAAGTGAGTAATGACTGATATTGACACGTAGCATCTGCATAACACATGTGAACAATGGAGCAGCTCAAAAGCCTGTTGACAACTCATGCTGAGTTCATTATCTAGCACAAAATAGTCAGGCAAGTATACAGGACTTTAGTTTGCAGAGAGGGAAAATGGAAAGATTTTATTTATTTATTTATGAAAGAACAAGTATAGTAGTCAGATCAGATAAGTCAGTTAGTTGCAGGGATTAAAATGTTCTTGCAATTTAATTTTAGGGGAATGAGAAGTCTTGTATCAAGCGCAGAAACCAGTCCATATCTGCATAACAGTCATTACAGTAGTTATATTGAATAAATCTTGATTATTTTAAACTAAATTAAATTTATAAAAAGTACTAACCTATAAAAATATATGCTGCATATTACAAAAAATAAATAAGGCTATCTTTCAATTATTATAAGTAATATCTACTGAGGATTTCTTGATTAAAAAACTGTCCTTTGTGCTTTGAAATATTTTATTTGGTTGGTTTTTTTGTTTGGTTGGTTGGTTGGTTGTTTTTTTTTCCAGAAAAAGTGAATAAAAGCTGCAGTGCAGCTCTTTAGAGCCTGTGAGAAAAAGTGACAGAAAGATGTGCAAGAAGCAGAGACAGAGGTGTTCCAGGAATGAAAATGGAGAACATCACCCTAGTCTTTCCCGAGGCTGGATCAATCATTTATTATGAACATAAAATTTTATTTGCGCTCTCAGAATAAAGGGCTTACCTACTTGTGTTCTGCTTAGTAGTAAAATATTTTTCTATAAAGTACAAAACACAGACATCAAATCTGAAAAAAAAAAAAAAAAAAAAAAAAGAAACCATAAATTTGCAAATATTTGTAATTTCTTATTATGTAAATCAAATTAGAGGGCCCTTCTAATTAGTGTCACAGACTTTGTAAAGAATTTGCTACACCATTAAATGTACTTTATTATTTCTACTTACTCATATACTTCCTCCTCAGCATTTTCCTCCCTTCCTTCAGAAGCAAATTCCAAGTGGAATATAAGGTAAGTCACGCTTTGCCCCTATTTAACATTAACAATTTAAGTAAATGCACTCTAAGTAAATTTGAAATTATATTTTAAAAAATATAATGCAAAAAAAGCTTTAGCTGCTCTGTGACTTTTTACAGAATTCTCATACAGAATATATTTTCTGTAAAAAAAAAAAATCTAACAATTAGTTTACAATACAGTCAACTAAAATACAATTAATACATAGTAAAGTCCACAATATCACCACTTCTAAGAGAAGTAATACTACAATGCCAGGTATCACCAAAACGTCTGAGAAAATAGGTGTGAATCCTGAATCTTTCAATCTCAACATCTAAACTGCTCAGTTTGAAAATGTACAATTCAGTAGGCATTGGTCTATGTCCTCAGACCACTTATTTTAACAAATGAGAATGTTGCATTAAAATGTCATTTAGGGAGAACTGGAAAGCCTTTCAACATTCCTAAACTTTTTTAACAAGTCCCAATCTAGAAATATCATGTTCTGTGTAAGTACCTCAGAAGGAAAGAAGGGGCAGGGACAAGGAATGACAGGGGCAAAGAAAGAATGAAAGATAGGAAGGCAACTCAGGCATAAAAATTTATTTCTGCAATCAACAATGGATGTATGGAATGAGATTTCTTGTTATAGACTCATTTCATTCAGATGAAAGACAGAAATACTTCATAGTTTCATGCCATGCCAAAATGGGGTATTGTCTAACTTTGAAAATCTCCCAACTTAATTGCTTGTATTTATAATAATGATTAATAATCTTTCCAAATCCCATTTTAGTCCTAAATATAGGCAGCTAAATGTATGACTGTTCATTCCCACAATAATACTTTGACTGTTTAGACTGGAACACAGTCTAAAATAGATGCCACACTGGGAAGAAAAAAAAAAATAAAAGGAGAAGAGAAGAGAAGAGAAGAGAAGAGAAGAGAAGAGAAGAGAAGAGAAGAGAAGAGAAGAGAAGAGAAAGAAAAAAAGAAAAGGAACGAAGAAAAGAAAGACAAGCAAAGAAAAATGAAAGAAAATGAAAAGAAAAGAAAGATAAAAGAAAAGAGAAAAACATAGGTCAAATCTGTTCTACTTTGAAATGAGTTCTTGTATGAAGACTAGTATGATGCAAAGCTTTCTAATATTTTTCCAAGATACAGTTGTCTGCTAACTTACATTTTTTTAACCTAAAGAAAGTTAAAAGACTGTAGGACTTCTAAAACATCTCTCCATGAAAATTTTGATTCAGAAAGCAAATTATACAATCCAAGCAGAATTTCAAAGTGGAATGTGAAAAGAGCATAAAATATTGAATGAGTGATATGAATCACTAGGAGACCCCCATCTTAAACATGGTGTTAATATAAGAATTAACAGGACACCTATTTACTTGTCTGTAACTTTCACAGGTGAAAACACTGACACTAGAAAAATGTTTGTAGCATCTTTTCAATATGGACAGATACAAAAGTGTCAAAGCAATGGATGAAAATAAACCTGCAGTCATTTTTTTCTCTTTATGGGGAAATGCTGGCTATGCATGTTGTAGAAATATCACACAAATGTTTCTAAATGCTATACATCATTAAGGGCTGCTGGTTCCCAGAGTTAGAGACATCTAATGTATTAAAAAGTAAACACTTTCCTGCCATAAGAATAAAAAATTGTCATAGTTTAAAAATCAAACAAACAAACAAAAACCAACATTTTTTAGTGAAATAAAGTATCTCTGTTGTCTGCATCTCCTTCATGGTTTCTTTGCCCCAATCTTTCATTGACTCTTCTGGGAGTTGATGTAGGATTTCAAGAAGGGTTTTAAGATTAAATTTCTTTCTGTGTTAATCCTCCAAGCTTTTCCCTTTGGAATGCTAACTTCAATGACACACTGTTCATTCACAGTATCCAAACTCTATTTGTTTTAGTAATGAGGCACTAATGCAGCAGAGTTGTTCCATTCTGATAAGTTTAAAGATTGGTTTTATTTTCAAAGGGGCAATCCATCTCCTAGAGGAACACCAAAGTACTATTTAGGTGACAGAGAGAGAGAGAGAGAAATGACACTTTACAGCTCCATGACTGTGAACAAGCTATGCAGAATATTTTCACTGTGCTTAACAATCAACAGTAGACCACAGAACAAAACAGTTAATACAGCACAACTGGAACTATCTTGTGATTTCTTTACTACAGTATCTAAATTACAAATATTATGATGAACACAGCAGGATCTTTCAAATAATAACTTCCATTTACAGTTTTGCAACTTTCTGTGGAAGAAGTATTCATCTTCAAATAGTACTTTATATGTTTTATTTTACCACGGCACTTAGTATCAAAGGTAATTTTCATTCTTCAAATTATCTCAAAAATTAAGTGAAATAGAGCATTGTACTATTTCAATACAAATTCTCTATCTGTGAACTTAATCCTGTTGGGAACTTGGCAGGGATGGTAGAGACTGTGCAAATATTTTATAGAAAGAAGGATTTTGTTTCTGGATGATACTGAGCCCAAAATATTTTTTGAACTAATCTGAAATAAGATATATCATTAGATTCCACCTAGTAGTAGTCAATTTACTGTTATTATTTCTGGGTTGGTTTTTTTTTTTTTTTTTGTTTTTTTTTGTTTTTTTTTTTTTTTTTTTTGTTTGTTTGGTTGGTTGGTTGGTTGGTTTTTTGTTTTTTTTTTTGGTTGTTGTTGTTGTTGTACCCCAGCCAGCAATCAAGCTCCACACAGCTGCTCACATATTCCCCCACCAGCATGACTGATGAGAGTTTTGAAAGGGTAAAAGCTAAAAAACTCAAGGGTTGAGATAGGGACAGTTTAATAGGGAAAACAAAAGCCGCATACAAGCAAAGGAAAACCGGGAATGACTTCACTGCTTCCCCAGCAGAGCAGGGTCCCATCACATGTAATGGTGACTTGTGGAATCAAACACCATCACTCCAAATGTCCCCCATTCCTCCTTCTTACCCCCACTTTATATACTGAGTGCGATGCCACGTGGTCTGGAATATCCCTTTGGTCATCTGGGGTCACCTGTCCTGGCTGTGTCTCCTCTCAGCCTCCCATGCACCTCCAACCTCCAACTTCCTCACCAGTGTAGCACTACAAGAAGCAGAAAAAGCCTTGTCTGTTTAAACCCTGCTCAGCAATAACAAAACCATCTCTATATTATCCACCCTGTGCTCAGCACAAATCCAAAACACACAGTTCCACAGCAGCCACCGTGAGGAAACTTACTCTACACCAGCCAAAATCAGCGTAGTTTGTTACTTCTTTTAAATGAAAATTCTGCTATCAAGATATCCATTCTATCAGTTTAAAAAATAGCTATGATGATATATGTAGACCATTAAAATGAAATTCTACAGATGGTGAAAAATTCACTTTTATTTGTAATTTGTCTAAATTAATTTTTACTTTATTCTTAATTATGACATATCCAGAGACTGACCCCCCAAAAAATAATTATTTCTCTTCCCCTTGCCTTCTCTCTTTCCTGAAGGACAAGAAAAGTGTCTGCTTTCTATTTTTGCAAGGTAGTATCACAAATTTTTAAGTTTCAAAAGTTTTTTTTTTCTGGGGGTAATTTTCTTTGATTCATACATGTGTTTTTTTCCGTATCTCTTTGTACAAGATTTTTAAAAAGGCATAAAAGTTCCATATCCTAAATGTTACACACATTAAAATAATGAATAAGTATATATTTACAACTGCACATGCTAATTCTAGTCTGCAGTACGTATTTTTCAATGCGTCAGACTTTCTTCCTGACTCACAAAATTTTCTCTTTCTTGTCTTCAGCTCTTCATCAAGACAAGCAAGAGATCAAAGACAACACATCCAGTTTTTATGACAAGACTTTTAAAATTTAATTCCTATTAAAAACATAATACTCTTTCTCTAATCTGTTAATACTGTGTGTGGAAACTGGAAGATATCATCTTCTGGAAAAAAAAAAAAAAGGGGAAAATAATATATTTTCTTCTTTGCCATCTGAGATTAATTCCAATAAACTAATGAGACTTTCAGAAGGATCCCTATTAAGTAAAGCTGATTTTAGGAGACCTGTTTATGAATATTTCGGAACCAAAACCATCACATAAAACCTTGGAAAGTGACTCTACACAAATATTGTCTGACAGTGACCTAATTAGAGTCATTTGCATACTAATGAGACTTAGAAAGAGATAAGCAATAGCATGCTTGTAATAGATAATTAATTTGTGTTTCAAAATAAGCTATGGTTATTTAACCACAATTCATATGACACATTGAATTAGAGGAGTTGAGCAAGTTATTTTATAACAATAAACAACTGTTACAGCTTTTCAGTTTTATTTAAACTCCAAGAAATTTCCTTCATGGCAAAAAGATAATGCTGTTCATTAAGTTTTAGATTTTAAAGTTTGTTTTGGAGGAAAAAAAAAAAGAGCTAGGGAATAAAGTACGTCTGCATATCATAAAAGCAGAACAACCTGTGCCATATGTTGCCTCTCATTTAGTCTGGATATCAACACATCAGCCACTGCAGCTGGTGTATGGCTTCTTTTCCCTCCTAATCATTTTCCTCTAGTCACATATTGTTTTATTTGTGCAAGACATGACCATACGTCATAACATGCCTTACAATTCTGAAGTTTCATTGTAAGAAACAAGGAAATGAGTGGTTTAAGGTGGTATTATAAGCTTAGAATAGACACTGAGTTGTGACTCTGGACCTATATTTACCAATGTGCTACCATTTTCAAAACACTGAATTTCACATATCTCCCTGAGCGAAGCCATAAGCCTCAGTTTTAGCTTATCTAAACTATATATATTTGAAAATTAAAGTGTGTAACTGCTCCTTCAGATTAGAAAATGACATTTCTCAGAGGCATTAGGAAGAGCATAGACTTTTGAGAAAGCTATTAATATTTAATCAATATATTTGTCTGAAAATGCTTTTTACTGATGTGTAAACCACACATTTTAAGTCTTAGGTCAATCTTACTTCTGCATTAAGGTGCAGAGAGGTGACCCTTTCTGTTTACAGCTCCTCTTTAAAGCCACTTTTCCTTTCGGGGCAGAATAAAACTAAGTGACTAATGTTTACAGATTATAAAAAATTACTGCATAGCTACATAGAAATGTGTGAGGTGAGGATCTGTAGTGACACAGAGTCCCCAGGCAGTGCAAAGGAGAGCCACTTTGTTGCAAAAACCCGGCCTTTTTAAGCAGTTAGCTGGTTTACATGACATAATTTTAAGTAATAACAAACATAATTCCAAACCAACCACCATACAGCACGATGTGAACACATGATGGTTATATAACTTGTTTTTCTACCCCTAATTCAGCTGAGTCACTTTCCCATGGTCCCTCTCTACTTAGCCAAAGTAACAGGCCTTAGCCATGGTTTTACAAGGCCTCTCTTTTATAAGGCCTTACTTATCGGTAACAGAAATGCAAAAACAAAAGTTAAAGATGTAAAAGTAATTTAGTCTGTCATTGCAGCCATAAAAATACAACTGGAAATGCAACTTTGTTGATTGGGCTGAGTCCCTGTAGACATCATTGACAAGTGATGTCTGTATTGAGACCAGTATTATTTCATATCTCCTTAATGACACTGATGAAGGGATCAAGTACACTGTCAACAAATTTGTAGACAACACCAAGCTGAGTGGTGCTATTGACATGTCTAAAGGAGGGGATGTAATCCAGAGAGTCCTGGACAAGCTCAAGAATTGAGCTACACTAGAAAGGTTTCATAAAAATGATGCAAATTTAAAAGAATACTAACATTGAAAAAGTCTGTGTGTTAAGTACAAACAGAGCCATCTTTACATCCAAAGACAACATATGGGGTTAATTCTACCTGTATTTCCTCTTCTACAATCAAAAACTGAATAGCACTTTTCTTCGTTCTTACCCAATTATGCAAATTTTCCCATTACCTTTAGTAAAATTAATCAACACTTAAATTTAAGTATATATTCATAGGCTAACTTTGGACCTAGTATTTTTGTGAAGAGAGTTTCTCTGATAAAATCTGGAAACTGGTAAGAGTAAAATTTACCTGTAATATTTACTTTTTAAATGTCTAGTTTGGAAAAAACAAACAAGAAAACAAAAGCAAAAACACTCCAACCCCCAATGAGATTTATATTAAAAAAACCCAAAACAATTAAATCATGGGATACAGGACAAATGTATTTTGAAAATATTCTATTAAAAACTTGAGACCTTGGTGAGGTGCAAGGCCCTAGTGTTTGAAAGAACTTCCTAATGGATGAATATTTATTCTGTGTATATAAACTTCCCTGTAAACAAAAGGAAAGTAAAGCTTAGTATAAGTTCTACTATTTTCAAGGAACATGGTAAAATATACTTGCCTGATATATGCCCAGAAGTATGAATAGGTCAGAAGAAAACTGCCTCAAGCAAAGATGGAGTGTATCAATGGCTCTCACATTTTCATCTTTCATGATGGAAATCACAAAGCAGAGAGCTCCAGCTAATTCACTGCAACTTAGTATAAAACTACAAAAGCTTTACAATGTCTTTCTCTTCAAAACCATCAATCTCCATTTCATATAAAACTGAGATTTGCCTTTGGTTTATTTTCATAAAGTCAAGTCCCTCCACAGTAAAACATTGCTGTTAACAATTACAATGCACTTCGTAATGCTAAAAATATGCACTAAAGATATAATTGCGGGTGTGCAGTTCATATAATAAAAGGACTCTACAGAAAGATTTTCAGACATTTTATTTATCTTCATGGTAACTGAAAGGTCACCTAGCAAGAATGACATTAACATGTATTTACAGCAATGAACTGTCTACTTTTGTAGACACAAAGGTACCTAGATGATTAATATCACCTTTGAATGGGTCCACAGAAAGTAGAAGGGAGGCTGGCTAAAAAGCAGTAATATCTAATAACAGATTTTTTTTTTCATAGGTTTTCCATATGTAGGCCATTAGTTGGAGACTAATTTTGAAAAGAGTAACCAGGAGTTCTCATGTGTAGGAAATATCATTCACTTCAGTAGATATCTAAAGGTAGAGACAAAAACTTTGCACAGAGAATTTAGGATCCTTGTGGGATTTAGATATTTCTGGGGTTTTATCTGACACAGGAGCCATACTTTTTAAAAATATTGCCATGGGAGATAATTTAGTTCCTCAAAAATTCAATCACAAAAATGAAGGATGGAGAAATTAAACTTGATATTAATAAATTTAAAGTTGTTGAAATAATGATGTCCTTCAAAAAACTAAAGTGATCTTATTTGTTGAATCAGAATAAAAATAAAAGCATACTATTTCAAATTATAAAGTTTTCTGGTTTTCAGTGTTTGTTAGCATTGTTTTTCTTGATAATAGAGAAATATATAAACCAAATAGAATAATGCTGGTTTTCTGCCAGCTAGGTAAAATGCTAAATTCTGTCATCAGTTTAAGAAATTTTCTTGCTGCAAGCTACAGGAATCAGCCTTCACACATAAAGCTGGGGAGCACTTAGAAAATAAACAGATAAAAGGAGTATAAGAAACATTGTAAAAGTAGTTCCTTCTGATAGCTCTCCTGAGAAGTCCCACTAATGGATATTATGGTACAGTTTCTGTCAAGCAATGCTAAAGATAAACATTAAATTTTGCAATGAAGATCATTAACTTCTTGATTTTTGCATTTAAAAAACATTGTATGAAGCAGTAATTTTATTGTGACTCATCATACAACTAGACAAGGTAAAGTGTAGTTATTGGATTCTGTTTAGTCTAATCTGATCTGTCTGAAAAACACATATTGTGCTTCAGAATTACATCTTGAAGTAAGTTTTGCAGAAAGCTAAGCCCTGAAGCTTTTCTACAGATAAAATCCCTGCATATCCTGATGAGGTCATACATCAAACCCCGTGTTTGGTTTTGGGCCCCTCACTAAGAGAGACATTAAGGTGCTGAAATGAGTCCAGAGGAGGACAGTGAAGCTGGGGAAGGGTGCAGAGCACAAGTCTTATGAGCAGCAGCTTAGGGAGCTGGGTGTGTTCTGCCTGGAGGAAAAGAGGCCCAGGAGTGACCTTATCACTCTCAACAACCACAACGGGAAGGAGGATGCAGTCCCTTATCCCAAGTAACAGGACGGGAGAAAATTATCACAAATTGAACTAGGGGAGTTTTAAATTCAATATTTGGAAAATTTTCACAATGAAACAGTCTCTGGACATTGGAACAGATTGCCCAGGAAACTGGTTGAGTTCATTAGAAGGCCATTAGATTAAGTAGGCCAATCTCATGTATGTCATAGATTACTTTATTGACTCATGTTAAAACTTTTTTTAAGCAGGAACATGTTTCAAACTAAAACTTTGCTCTCATTATGTTATAATGCATGTTCTGTCAGATCAAAATACATATTGACTTGGTAACAAAATGTAGAGCCTGAAGTTTGGGACTGAATTTAAGAGATGTGTGAAGTATGTATGAAGTACGTGAGTGAGGAGTTGAGCCTCAGTTTACTCTGTAGAAAAAAAAAAAGTCAAAAGAAAAAGCAGATTAGATATGGGAAAACAGTGCTTGGTTCCTTTGGCTGTAGGATCTATAAGGTTAGTTAGGCCTGGTGAAATGGTTTGGATAGAAATAGTAGACAAGAATTCTGTAAATATTGAGGAATATTTTGTGGCAAGACAGATCATCTACCTAATTGCAGGGCTAATTGAACCCTAATTGAGGACTATCTGTGCTCCTCTTCTGCAAAATCTGTACACTTGGGGCTGATAAAGAAGAGGGGAGATATTCTCAAGTATCTAAAATAATTACAGTTGTTTAAGCAAGACTGCATCAGTTAAGAATAACATTATAAATCTGGTTTCATGCTTATTCTACTAGGCATGCAGACACCATTCCTCTACTAATGTAGGAGTTAAGTATTTAGACTCTGTCAGAATATTCAATAACTTGCTCAAATGTATCAGTAGTTAGTAGAAGATATTAATATATAATGTCTCTATGACAGTAGAGACATTCAGATATTAAGAAAAACAGTAAACCTGTTTTTCTTAATATCTGAAAGCAATTCTTATTGCTATTTTTTTTTTATTATTGCATTATCATAAAAACACCCACAACAACAACAAAAACTAAAAGAGCCTTTCTTCCTAAAACTCCTGGCTTGTGACTCACCTTTCATTTTAAGTATTCAAATTGTGGAAGGTTTGTTCAGAAGTACAAGCCAAAAACCATTTCTCGGTTCTTGGGCTATGTGTAACAAGCAAGTTTTCAGAGTAAATACTGAAAATTATAAAAACTTTCAATTAGACTAAAAAGAAGAGCTAATGCAGAAAAGTCTCAAATCGATTTAGAGAGAAAGAGTCTAAGTGCTGGGTGAACAAAAATTGTTTATGAAGTCCCTATATTTAGCTGATCTAAGAAACTCTAGTGCAGTTTCTTCAACCTGTTCTGTATCACACCCCAGACATTTAGGCTGATTGCTGAAAAAGCAATAAGTGGTTTTGCACATTTAATAGACTCCTAGAAGGCTGTCTTTAGAAGGAAGCCAGAGACATTGCAGATTTTCCTATTACATTTCTTTTCTTTATTATCCCCAGACACCTGGATGATCAGTCAGGTCTGATATGACAGCAGGCACAGTAGGAAGTTATTGAAAAAGCAGATGCCTAAAGACACCAAGACAACAATGGCCCTTTCACACCCAGTCTGGTATTGGATGTGAGTGAAGTTCTGTACCATCAGAGAAGAGACTTTGGATAATTGATATTTCTGGGGGTATGCTAACATACAGCAGTTTCTATCTATCCACAGTCCAACAGAAGTCAAAATAATCTTTTTCCCAGGTTGCTTTCTCCCTAGCATTCAACCTCTCACTTTTTAACTTGCTGGTAGCAAAATCAAACTTTGTTTGTATTTTTACAAGTTCTGAGCTAACAGCTGCTTAAGTTTAAGTTCAGCTTAAACTTAAAACTTAGCTTTTGCTTGCCTGCTAATGACAAAATTTATGACGAATGAGTTAGTAGTGACAGAACAGAAATCTTTTCTAAAACTAATTCGAAATTATTAAATTTGATATTTTTAGGACAGAAATTGAAACAAATTAAATAAACCTATCATCTCTTTTTCAGTAAACTTTGATGTTATTCTCATTTCAGATGCTTTTCCTGGTTTTTCTTCACTAAAATTCCACTAGTTCTGTGGTAATTAGAAGTACACTTCTACTTTTTTTTCCATGTTATGGAAATTTTTATTTCCCACTTGTTTTCTTGAAATTTGTTTCTTCTGCATGGTTAAGAACAGTTGCACTGGCCTAAGTCACTGTTACACAGTTTATAGGAGTTCACTGTAAACATGTGGAGTCATAGTTTTCCCTCTGGGATCTCCTTTCCTCTTTCATTCTTAGTGTAATTGTCTAGGATTGTCTAGGATTTCAATTCTGGTTTTCCTTCAATTTCTACTGCTAATGAAATACTTGAAAACTAGCAAAGGGAGCAGTAAACAAAAGTACAAAAAAGGTGGTTAGCAGTAGTCATTGCGCTTTGTCAGTTTCCCCGTATGTCTCCATGTAAATTATTTTGGAATCTTCTGATGGAAAAAAAAAAAAAAAATTATGGCTTAGCGTGTTCTGGGCTTTTGTGGTTTATTTTTCTCCTCCTGCACCCACCCTTTCATAATGACTCAATAAGCTGTTTCCTACTAGCATGTCCATAATTTGTCTCTCAATATACCTCCATATTGTCTCTTGATAAATCCAAATGGGAGTGTCTGGTATTGAGGTGGAGGATTGGAGGGAATCAGTAAAGAAAATTGGTGGTGCATTCCAGTGAAATGAGAAACTTCTTTACTTGAGGTCACTAAATCTACACTTATTTATTTGTCCCACCAAAACATTAGTCTCTTAATAACATGCCTCACCTAACCTGGAACTTACAAAATATTAACTATAATATAACTATTATAACTATAATATTATAGCACAGTGAAAATGCTTCTTTATATGATAACATAAATATAAAATTCTAATGCTGTGGAACTAGAAGAAAAGATTAATAAAAATTATAAGACAGTTAACCCATACAGCATGATATTATTTTATGACTACTTTTTTTTTTTTTTGTATTATGTCCAAGTAAAATGCATAAACTTCAGGTTTATTTTCTATTTCTAAAGTCCTATACACAACCATAAGAGTAGACAAATAACAAAAAAACCAAAAAAAAACAAAAAAAAAAAAAACCAAAAAAAAAAAAAAAACAAAAAAAAAAACCAAAAAAACCCCCAAAAAAAAAAAAAAAAAAAAAAAAAAAAAAAAAAAAAAAAAAAAAAAAAACCCAAAAACAAAACCACAAAAACCCCACAAAACAAAACAAAACAAATAAAACAAAAAAAACAAACCCACAAAACCCCCAAACCAAAAACAAACAAAAGACCAGCCCACATCCATTACTTAGTTTCTTCAGCTTTTATACATTTATCAAAGCAGCACATAAACTTGGCTAAATCTGCATCTGAATCAAAACTTCAGACTCTACTGAACTGCAAACTGTCAGGTGATGAATCCTGATTCCTGACCTAAATCAGCCCTCAGACTTTCCAGCTGAGCTACCACTAGGTTTTATTAGCTCACATTTCACTTTTCATCCTGAGTGCAGAAATAAGAGAGAAAAGTGATTCTGCTAACCAGATTCCCACATACCACAACTTCTGTTACAGAAGATTCCTCATTTTTCAGCCTTTAGTTGAAAACAAATATATGTAACCTCCCTGACAGGTGAGAAAATACTACCCCAGTATTGAAGAATATTGTGAGGAGCTACTCTTTTCAGAGCATAACCAAACTCTGTGAGGGACTGCATTAAAAGTCACCTTGGCAATGTGCAATAGAAGCTGGAGCACATCACAAAAATGGCATTTTCTTAAAACGAAAGGTCATCTGTGCTATTGACTCCAGGTAAAAATAGCAGTTTGCCAGCTCTGCTCTTGTGCAGCTTTTTCATGTCCTCATAGCCCAGAAAAGCCAACTGCAGAATTCACAACTGAAGTTCTGAATTAATCCCAATTTCCAAACAGACATGCTGTTACTTTAAAATCTGTGATTCTCCCCATTAACATTTCTCTTGTATAACACATGGCAGTGGATTTTCTGGGCCACTGAACAAGCATGTGATGTGACAACTGAGAGAAGAGCAAGGGTTGAGAACATGGGCGGCTCAGTTATCATAAATGTAAGTAAGCAGTACATGCAAAGGCAAAAAAAAAATCCTTTTCACTGCATGAAACAACACTTGAAGGGAAATGTAAACACAGTGGCACTTTATACCTTGTGCATTAGACAAAATAAAAATACCACAAAATTCTGCTGAGAGACTCAGAAAAGGGACATAATTAACCACTATTACATTCACTTAGGCTTCATGAGCTGCAGATTTTGACCTCTTTACTGACACAATTCTACATTGATCAGGTACATACTAATGTTTTACAAGGAAGCGCAGTTAAATTAAGAATAGATCCTTTACCACTCAGTTAATAACACTGCCTTTTATTTAGTTGTTTTAACTGTTGTGCTTCTCTTTTCTGACATTTCAGTTTATAATTTACACTGTGTCAGGTTTCTAGTGGCAATTTCATTGTAATGCATAAAAGGGTATAAACAGATTTTAACAAGGTCTAACAGTCAATTCTGGCAGGAGTCAATTGGGTTGATGTCATTAGAATCAGAATTACAGTGGTGTTACTGAAAGAAAAATTTCATCCAAATGAATTTTTAGACACATTGCCAATAACCATAAAAGAGAATCACAGAATCATTAAAGTTGGAAAAGACCTCAAGATCATCAGGTTCAACCTTTGACTGAACAACAGCTCAAACTGAACCATAGCACTAAGTGCCACATCCAGTTGTTTCTTAAATATTTCCAGGGATGGTGAGTCCACAATTTTTCTGGACAGTCAGTTCCCATGTCTAACCTGAACCTTCCCTGCAACAGCTTGATCCCATGTCCTCCTGTCTTTGCCTGGGAGAAGAAGCCAAGTTTTGTTTAATTCTACTACCTCTAAATGACAATTTCACTATTAGTTTGATCCAGAAGTATTTTTTGCATAATGTGTGAAAGTCTTAGAACCACTGTTTTTAACTGTTTTTTAAACTGAAAAGAACAAATTGAGCTCTTAATTTATCTCTTGGCAGCACTGGTTTTCCAGCACAAAGGATGAATATGTCCACAGTGATCTAAAATTTCTCTTTGCTCAAATAAGCTTTCTATACTGGAATACAGGTCCTTCAGCTGGTTCTTATGAAACTACAGGCCACTATAGCTATACCCCATCGTGTATTTGTAATGGCTAGAAACAATTGAAAACTTCCACTATGACGTCTATGTTACACAAGACAATTTAATTTCTATGTACTGAATTTGTGTGAGGGCATGTTTAACCTGCATTAGGGTTTTTCCAAGGTAATTTTGAAAAATGCGCTGGGATTCTATTGGTGCTGTTTCATGTAGAAGTCCTCTTGCACAGTGAACTGTTTTTAAGTGCTTTCAGAGAGTGAAGTCATTAAGCATGAGAATTAGAATACAAGGCATCTTATGCAGCTACTTGAATATAGATTTACATTAGTCAATTACACAAAGCCACCTGGCATGATCTTTTCCAAAACAAGAATCAGAAGACAGATTAGCCCTTAAAAGATGCTAATTGGCACAGGATGATTTTGCATTCTAGCTAATAGTCCAAGATATGTGATCATACACCCATAGAGAAAGGTCAAGAGACCTGTGTTTGACCTGCCATTTGTATATTGGATTATAAACTGATATCAAGCAAATTACTTTCCTACACTGAAAGACAAATTACAACATGCAAAATGGAATTCTTGATGTTTTCTTGCTTCTTAAATTTCTTTGACATGTCTGGCCCAAAAATGATGTGTAGAAGTGGAGATAATAATGCCCACTCCTATGTACCCCATTTTGTCATAGATTCAGTTTTGATTTTATTAACCATGGTTTAGAGTAATCTAATCTGAATGATGTTGCAGGTAACAGCAAGAAAAACATACATAAACAGACATTCACTTATCGTATTTACTGCAATTACTATTCGAAAAAAAAAATTCTCCGTATTTACTTACCTGTTGTTTCTTGTATGTATCACTTGAATAGATATAGAACTTTCCCTTTCCTTTCCTTTCCTTTCCTTTCCTTTCCTTTCCTTTCCTTTCCTTTCCTTTCCTTTCCTTTCCCTGAAAATCATGCTATTGTGATTCATCTTTCCACCAGAAACTTTATACATATTGGGAAACAATTTGTGTAGTATTTTTGATTCTGAAAAAATTGCTTTTAGGAACAATTACAGGAATATATCTACAAATAGAAATATATCAAAAAGAAATGTTGTATCACTAAGATGATGTTTAGTTATTCAAGGTCACACCTGAGTTCCCTGCTTTGGATTATAATATTAATAAAGGTATCTGTGAAATGTTATTGCCATTTTTCAGTTGCACCTCTGGTCTTAAAAAAAAAAAAAAAAAACCTCCTCTTATTTTTCAGCAATCAGCTTTGTTCTTTTGATTTACTATTATTCTTAGGTCTTTCATTTATTTTAATACTACCTGTTAGTTTATTTTCTGGGAAAAAGTATACACCCAAAATATTTTGGGTTTAGTTTCTGTTTTGATTATTAGTGGTACTTTGTTGGGTAGAAAATTTGATAGACTGTGTCATGAATTAATGAATTCATATTTTTTCTTTTTAAAGATGATGAATTGTTGGCTTAAAGAGTTAGAGTCAACCAATAGCTACTGAAACCAGATGTACAGAACATGTGATTACAGCAAGAATGTTATAGGCAGTACAGAGACCATGGAGCACTACATTAATCATTATCACACTTCTATCTACAGGTGGTCAACGTTCCTATAAACTTTTAAAGAGATTTCAAAGAATAAATGAAGAATAAAGAAATGTTTTTCCATACATGATGGAAAATGTAATAGTGAAAAATTCAACAAGCATGCATTAAATAGGCCAGCTGATGGGAGACTGTTGTGAATTAATGTGGTTGTTGCAAATGTGAAATAATCAGTAGAGCTGGCACATTTTAACCTTTTTTTTTTCTACTTCTTGCCTTTTATTTTTTCTTGTGGAGTAAACTATACCTACCTTTTCATAAACCTTTCCTTTTCATGTCTTTAAATCAGCCTCTAGGCATTTGTGTTACTGATGCAGGCAAATTTCAAGATCCCAGGCTTCTGCTAAAACTGGGTCTTTTACTTTGGTCTTCGAATTGTTTTGTCTAAGCCCAACTAGAATCTAGACTCCTCTAGGCAAGAACTCTGTAAAAAAAACACACAGTTGAGACTCAAGAAATACCAGCATCTTTTGTAAAATAACTCTTATAGACCAAATATAAAAAATATGAACAGCTCAGATATAATATATGAGCTATTATCTCAATCAACATATTAAAAAAGTGGAATTTAGCAATGTAGAAAAAATCCTGGTAGAATTTTTTTTTAATTAAAAAAAACACACAAACAAACAAACAAAAATCCCCTCATAATTAAAACCATATTTTTGGAAAAAAAGGTAAAAGGAATTGAGAGGTCATTAGTTTCCATCTTATTGTCTTCCTATGCCAAGATTTTTGCTTTCCCTGCTAAAGATCTTACTAATTCCTTCTTAATTATAATATTTGTATTAAATACCATATCTAACAATATTAATAATCAGTTGATGATTTTTTGGTTCCTTCCCCAGAATCTTTTATTCTTTCTTATCCCCTGGTCCGAAATCTCATATGCTGTCTTGTTTCTCATTATTACAAGTCCTTTTCCTGCCTATGTGAAGAATTGGACAACTTACTTCCCATTTGAAATCTTGCGAAACTGGTTAGGGAAGTTCAGTTATACAGTGTGAATCACACACTGCAGCTAAGATTTCATCTGCTGCAATTTGTCAGGTGAGATTTCAGAAGCCTAAACAGAGGCAGATAATTCCATCAGAGGCATCCAATTATCTGAGATATCTGCACCAGGCTGGCATGTGATGTAAAACCTTGAGGGAAGTTTTGCTGTCCTAGACTAGCAGCTGGAATTTCCAAAATTTCCTGGAGCTCCTAAGGTGATACTGTACAACCTGATCTACCAATGCATGCATGCTCACAAGGTGAGAACTGAACATTATTCTGATATTAAAGGCAACAAGAGGAAAAGTTACATTAAAAATGTGTTTCTGAATGTATTTTTTATAATTAGAAGGTAAGAAGTACAACTGTGTGAGATAGATTTGTCTACACTAGCCTACGGAAATTAGAAATAAACATCAGTATGTTATAATCTCTTTAAAGCAGAGGTTGCTGAACCTTTTATTTGAATTTTTGAAAACTTAGTCAATCAATCTTTATCTTGCTATGCAATTTTTCATCAATTTACTTATTTTTCAAAACACTCTAGTTTCATTTCAGCCAGGAGAGTGTTACTTTCTCACATCTTTTACTAAACTCAATCCCAAAATATTTTTGCACTCATTTTACCCTAAACACAGGAGTCCAAATGATATTACTTGTGCAAGTGCATAAACACATGTAAACATCTTTCTAGAATCAGAACATATTTTACAGGTTATGAACTCATAGAGAACTAGGTAAAGGAAAAAATACTTTTTCAGAATAATGATTTTGTGATTTATTTCCTTTTTACACTAGATACTTAGATATGTCTATAAAAATACAGATTTGTTTTGCTGTTAAACCTTTTCTGATCTTTAACAGCTTTTGTCTGTTGTGGTTTGGAAATGGCTCAAATTTTGCTCTAGAGTAATAAATGTACAGCAAAGCATAATTTAGTTAGAAACACAAAATAGTTTCAGTGATTTATAAGGAAGAATCAAATATATTATATCAACTTAGGTTGTTTACAATATTATAAGAAGAGAACTCCAGTGGAATTTTAGTCTTGTTTTGGCAAAAGATTAATTAATCAACCATAACTTTAAGAGTCCTTTAGCAGCCTTGGCATCCAACCTTGATGTATTTCAGTTACCTCTTGGTCACCTCAAACCCACGACATGAGTTAAATAAACAAACATTGTTTTGTCAACATGTTTGCTCCACAATGATAGCAGCATGGCCAAGTGAAAACAGAAATTTAGCTGTGCAAAGCGAAGTGACCAATAAGCCATGTTTCTGGCAAAAACATAAGTCAAAGTTAGCAGCATTCAGTCTCCTCCAGAAAGATAATTTTTCTACACCCAAATCAATTTAGATTTGCGTCTGCTTCTGTACCATGGTGAATTGACAGTAATTATTCTGAAGTCAGGTGTAAAAATAATATGCAAAAGAGATAATGACTCAAAGTATATGATACATTTAAATCTCTTTACTTAATTATCTTGAGGTCAGATTATGCTTAATTTTCTAGGGTGAGCAGTAATAGAAGGGCAACAGATAAATCTACTTTCTCAGGCTTAGTTTCTCTTAATACTACCCATTGGAGCAGTTAGAAATCTCAACCTATATGGTGATGCACAGCTGTATGGCATTAGACTAATCAAGCTGCAAATGAGCACAGACCAATTATCTAGTTCCTCGTTCTTGACCTAGGGTCAAAACAATTAAAACCATCTAAGGAGATCTAGTAAATTTATGCAAAATGAATGCCACAGATAGGCACATCTCATGCACTGTTATCTCCCTACTTGCTGCTGTGATCACACCCTACATGCATAGGAATTGATTTCCCAACTTGAGTACAAATTAAGCTTATTTGTTCTTGATAATTTTTTGGTTTTTGATTGGTTTGGCCTTGGAGGTTTTTGGGGTTGTGCTGGGTCTTTCGTCTTTTTTTGGTTGGTTGGTCGGTTGATTGAGTTTTTTAGTGATGAGGGTTTATTAAATAAGTAGTTTATGAGGGTTTATTAAATAAGTAGTTTATCTCTAATCTATACGAATTTTCCATGGCTTTCTCTCACTTGAACTACATATCTGACTTGTACCATAAACTTAATAGTACTAAATTTGCTGAAAACATTTTGTATCACCTGTAAATTAGATGTGTTTTAAATCTCAGCAACTGCTGTGCATTAGCAATGTTTTCACGTTTAAGTAAAAGTCAGCAAAAATATTTGCTGTCTTGTTCTGTTACTGTAGTAACGAATTCTTAGTATTACAATCAAACTAGTGAAATAAAGAATTTTCAAAGAGGAAAAACAGCTTTTAATCCAGAAACATAAAGTTTCAAAGTGACAAAGACTTTATTGGCAATTTCTTTTTATTTTTCCCCTGAATGCACGTGATTTGGCAATTTTTAACACTGTAATCTAACAAAGATTTCTTTCTGTTTTACATATGTATAGAAACTGCTTCTTTCTTTTGTGACTTACCAATAACTCCCCAAAAATGCATGAAGGGTCAAGAAAAATAGGTAAATATCATTGTTGTAATTTAGGAATGGACATACATAAATCATGGAATCACAGAATTCACTGGTTTGGAAAAGAGCTTTGAGACCATTGAGTCCAACCTATGACCTAACACCACTTTATCAACTAAACCATGGCACTGAGTGCTGTGTCTAGTCTTTCTTTAAACCCATCCAGGGATGGTGACTCCACCACCTACCTGGCCAGCCCATTCCAATGGCCAGTCACTATTTCTGTGGAGATTGTTCTCTGACATTCAGCTTAAACTACTTCTGGCATAGCTTAAGACTGTGTCCTCTTGTCCTGTCACTGGTTGCCTGGGAAATCTACAGACCCTCCATGGGATGCTCCCACGAATGCTGAAAGATTTGACGGATGTCATTGCCAGGCCATTTTCTGTAACCTTTGATTGATCTTGGCAACAGGAGGAAGTGCTCAAAGACTGCAGGAAAGAAACTCATATTTTAAAGGAAGGCAAGAACAAGGCCCCAGGGCCTTGTCAATCAGTCTCACCTGGTGATGGAGAGAGTTGGAACTGCATAGCCTAGAGAAGAAAAGGCTCAAAAGGGACTTAACTAATGTACATAAATTACTGAAAGGAAGTTGCAGAGAGGACAGAACAAATTATTTTCACTGATGTCCAGTAAGAGCACAAGAGACAATGGACACAAACTGAAACGTAGGAGCTTTGTCCTGCACATAGGGGAGTGCTTTTGTAAGGGTGACTAAGCCCTGGAACAGGTTGCCCAGAGAAGTTATGTCTTCTCCATCCATAGAGATATTCAAAAGCTACCTGGGCATGATCCTGGACATTTGCCTCTAGGTGTCTATGCTCAAGCAGGGACCCAGACCAGATGACCTCCAGGGAACCCTTCCAATTTCAAAAATTCTGTGAATTACATTGGTGTTGAGATTGAATTGTATATTGCAATTACTTTTTTTTATAAAGTACAACTTTAATTTATATTGAAGTCTTTACATATTTGGTATCACTCTGCTAATAAAAGATCTCATGTAATACAAAATGTCTTAAATTAAGTGCATTTCATATTAAATTTTATGCCATTCCTGAATGGAATATTTAAAATAACCTCATTGAAAAGTATTAGAATCTGATGTCTTGTCATAAAGATCACTAACAGTATTTTGTACAAGTAAAGACCATCAATTTTACTGTAAATATGAGGTACACAAAAAGTTAATTCCATATGGGAGAATTAAATATTCACAGAGTGTGAAAGAAAAGATTTGTTCATAATGGATTTTATCATTCCATGCTGGGTCTGAGATATACTTTAATCATCAAGATTATACTTCCTCTATTGTACTTCAATACTAAGAGAGTGTCTTTGAAGAAGTAACTCTAGAACTTTCGCTCTTTTGATCACATTTGATTTTTTTACATGACAGACAGCTTGACTGGTCTGTGTTTTTATTACCTATCTAAACTCTCAAAAATGCTGAAACAACTGTAGACTTATAATAACTAATTTCACCTTCTGAATGGGTAATAATTTTAGAAATCAACTCCCTTTTATCTCCTATTTTATGTCTTTGCTAGAAGCCCAGTGTCACCCACAATTCTTGCTAGGATGGATTTTACTTTGGGGAAAACTGATAGTGCTATGACCCTTTTTTTTTCTAATTTACCTCAAATTTTGCAGCATTATTAGCTTTAAAGTATATGTGGCATATATATTTTAAAGAGAAATGGAACTTGTGTCAAAATCTATCCTACTGTTTAACTTCCAACAACCACAGAGAGGATCATCCACTAGGAGTAAACTAGGGTTCTTGGATGTCCAACACACAAAAGATTTTAGTTTTTCCCTTTTTTTTGATGTAACATATTACCTCTTTTTTTCCCCCCTTCTTTATTTTTTCCCCAGACCAATACCAGCACATTTTTCATTTATTTTTTCCATGCAATGATATGGCATTTAATATATCCAATTAATTTGTATTGATGACTACCTAGTTAAGGTAAATCTATTTTTCAAAAGAAGGTATGGGTATAAGCATTGAAAACTATTTCATTAAGTCAGTGACCTTTATGAAATGAATTCCTGTTGATAAAACTGGATACCACCTAAAGGCAGAAAGAAGGGAAATAGAATTTATATGTGTATTGGTTTCCAAGATTGATATCTAGGAATAAAACTAGAGGGACAGCTGACATCAAAAGCATAAGAAAATATCTACAACAGCTATTCTAGCTCTGAGCACTGCAAAATATACATTTATACTTGATTTTAATTTGAAATAATAACAAGTTGCCAGTGTCTGGTTGATTTTAATTTAATACCTAGTAATACTGGCGTTTAACACTGTAATTTAATCTAAATTTTTTGCATTTATGCAAGCATGACACTAATGCACTTTCAAAAGTCTTTCTTTCAACATAAGGGAAAAAATATATTAGAATAAACCACAGAAAGCAGCAAGCCTGTTAACTATTTTCTCCTTTTACTCCATAATCAAATACTTTAATTGCCCAATGAACTTGCAGATACTAAGCAGGCTTCTAGCTGTTGTCCTCCAGATTATTGTCAGAGCCTCCAGGGAAAATAATCATTGCAGTAATGACAACTTTTAAGGTAAACAGTGTTTCTATTAAATCAAAACATCAGCATTTAGGTAGACTAGAATCTCATTTATTTACATCAATTAAGTATGCACCTTAGGACATGCTGGGTCACAGCTGAGTAATGTATTGCAATTTCTAGTGTTTTTAGAAAGAATGAATAATGTCAGTGGAAAGGCTTGGATTCATTAAAGAAAAACAAATTTTGGAGCTGTGCAGATCTTTATTTAGAAGGAGCTTTTGATATGAGCTGACAGTTGCTTTGTTTAGACAAGTGTCATAACTTCAGTTCACTGACCAAATTTGCTGAAATCAAATAGGACAATATTTCTACACACACACTAGGTAAATGATAGCATCAACAGCATAACAGTTTCAGACTGATTTGGAGTGAAATTCTAAAGCAAATAATCTTCTGAAAAGAATGGCATCATTTGACTTAATCTAAACTTCTGTCAAAGATGAGCTGCAAACAGGAGGGCTGAAAATTAATCACCAAATCTCTGGGTTTCCCCTTAAATTATAGTTTTATTCTCTAGGCCTTTCTTGTGCTCCAAATCCTATTTATTCTTGTACTGGGTTTGCATGGCCAGGTTTTGGTAGCCAGGGGCTACAGAGGTGGTTTTTGTGAGAAGCTGTCAAAAACTTCCTCCATATCCAGCAGAGCCATGTCCAGTATCTGCCAGCTCCAAGACAGACGTGCTGCTGGTCAAGACTGGGTCAATCAAAAATTGTGGTAATTCCTCTGTGACAACATATTTAAGAAAAAACCCTCACTATTTTAAAGATGCATTTCTGGCCAGAGAACAGAGGGGTGAGAATGTGAGATGACCAACTCTGTAGATACCAAGGTCAATGGAGAAGGAGAGGGAGGAGATGCCCCAGGTGCCCGAGCTGAGGTTCCTTGACCTCCATGGTGACGACCATGGTGAAGAAGTTTGTTCCTCTGCAGCCCAAGAAAACCACAGGGATGCAGAAATCCACCTCCAGCCTCTGGAGGAGACCCACACTAGAGCAGGTGGATGCCTGAGAAGAGGCTGTGAACCCATGGGAAATCAACAATGGAGCAAGGGCCTGGCAGAGACCTGCAATCTGTGGAGACAGGAATTCACACAAGAGCAGGTTTCCTGGTAGGTCTTCCAAACCTCTGTAGGACAACTCAGGAGCAGCCTGTTCTTGAAGGAGTGCACTGCACGGAAGAGTGTCCCACATTGGAGGAGGGGAACAACTCCTCTCCCTGAGCAACGGCAGAAACGTATAATGAACTGACAATAAACACCCATTCCCTATCTCCTGCACCACTGAGGGCTAGGAGGTAGAGCTGGGAAGGTGGGAAGGGTGGGGGTAAGGTGTTTTTGAAGACTTATTTCACTTCTTATTATCCTATTATGATTTTTTTTTAGTAATAAATTCAATTAATATCTCTAATTTTGAGGCTGCTTTGCCTGTGGCGGTATTTGGTGAATGATCTCTCTCTGTCCTTACTTCAACTCATGAACCCTCCATAATGTATTCTCTTCTCTGTCCAGATGTGGAGTAGAATGATAGAGAGGCTTTGCTAGGTATCTGGCATCCAGCCACAGTCAATCCTACAGTTCTCAAAATCATATCACTGATTTCTTAGGCATTCAATGACCTATGCTGTGATACCTAATGCAATCTGTCTTCTCCTTCCTTTTTCTATAGACAGTGTTTATTGCTATTCATTGGAGTCCAAACCTGACTCCCAGTGTATAATTTTAACTTGTTACAAATCACTGTCTTCCTGAAACAGATTATAAATAAAGCATTATGGAAAGGGCAGAGACCGAGAAAGGGATTTTAGGAGTAGGAACAGAATGATATTAAATTAAATGACAAGCTATCTCAATATAAGATTTATTTGGGAATTTTTAGGAAAAAAATGGTATAGATTTAGAGGACAGAATTAAGACTGCTGTCTTTCCCTGGTAAGGAAGCATCCTGCAAAATTTAGTTGTGTTTTTGGCTTCCCCAATGTTTCAAAAAATTCAAAATCATCCAATGCTATCAATGTTCTCAAGGGGAGTTTTCCACCAATAAGTGATTTTTTTTCCTATGCCAGCACCGTCTGCTATTGAGCACAGTATTTTTCCTTCCTGCTTCTTTATGCAGAGGATGTATTTGTAGAGAGTAGATATATTCGGTTGCAGGCACCACTCAGCTTTTCTAGACAACCCACCCTCTCTCATGACTCATTTATTCTGTGTTTTACTGTATGCATCAGAGAACAAAGATTTGTATCAAAAGGCTTACTTTGGAATAGAGAGTGCTGTGACTTTTTATACCATGCCAGATTAAGAAGCAGGAGTGATCAGTTCTGGCTGATGCCCAGGATGCCTAGATTATACATGAAGGTCCATGATGCCGGTCTGGGCAACAAAACACTAGAACTTCATTTCTGTTCTACCTTAAATAATATGATACTTTAATTTAAGATTTTTCCATTCTTATGTTTTATAATTCCCCTATTACTGGAAGTACTTTATCTGCAGACTTTGAATTGACACACCTGGTTCACAACTGTTCTGTAATTAACAGCCAATGCAGATTTTTTTTCCTCTAAACTGATCAGAATGCAGTTTCTAGCAGGCATAATTGCTAAAAGTCATTTATGTCACTTAAATCTTGGTTTATTTTAAAATTTGACAATATATCATAAATACATCACAATATTCATGCCACAATCTCCTGGTCAACACACTGTATTCCTAACATATTTTTGAAGATGATTTTATTTACACTGTGGAAAAAAGCTCCAAAAACAAACAATAGTTTTTCTCTATAATTTTCCACTGTGTTCTGTTTAGTTTAAGATGCACATTGCTGTTTCTTTTCTTTTAATATTTATTAAGTCTGATTACAAAATCATAAAGTTATGTCTCCCAGGCAGAAAAATCTCAGTAATCTTTTAGCATAAAAAATTGTCCTTTTTTTGAGAAAGTCTTATGGTTTCTTTCCCTGAATAGGAAGACCTCAGTCAAATATTTTGGCTATTCATCCACAAGACTGGAAAAAAAATAAGACAAAAAATAAAGGAGCTAAGATTAAAGATGGCTTCATCTATATTCTTATTTTCTTCCTCTGCTTTCATATACTGTTTTCAAATCTTTCATATCAAAGACAGCACCCAAAATAACCTTTTCTTCTGCTAGTTAAAAAATCTCCTCTTTCTCTGGAGGGCATTCTGCTCCTACCCACAGCAATACAACACTACAGTTATGTTGGTTGAGCTGCCCTCAAAACATTGACTATTTGCTGTTTGTTTTTATCTTCCTTGTGTACTCAAGCTTTAATGTTCTTCTTACATTGTCAAGCTGGCCACCACTGCCTCTTTTTCCGATTCTACAGATTGCTTTCCTGCTCGTTGAGTGCTTTCTCTTAATGGCTATGTGGGCATACTCTTTCCTCAAACCTTTGTACATGAACATCCTAAAAGCCCTACATGTGTACTTTCATCTCTAGCAACTGAATGGCAGATAATTAAACTTTAATTTAAAAGAAGTTGAGCCATCAAAGTGTTTATATAGCTTGCTTAATGCTAGAAGGGAACCACTGGAATGGTAAATTCTTGGAACAGGCTTAAAGAGGAATTGCCCAAGTTTGTTTGCTTTTACTCTAATCTGATTCAAGAGAGATCAAAAAACTACGGTGTCTCATATACCAGACCAAACATTCCTCTGAAATATCCTCCCAGAAGTTATCATAAGATAAAGAAAACAAATGTACTTTCCTGTGTCTTCCAAAAGAGACCACCTGAAAGTAGCACCTGTTAGGTCATTCTGGTCAGTAAACGAGATGTGCTTTTAAAAAAATTCCTTTGCAGAAAGTTAAAAAAAAAAATAAAATGCAATGAGCAACAGTGTCAGCTCAGTGATCCCATATGCTTCCTCTTGTCTCTGTGAGCTGAAGATCCTGGTTAGACTACATTTTGTGCTCCACTGCACTCATCTGAGCCAATCCTATCTCGAAAAGGTAAACTAGTGAATTGTGACATAATAAGCACATAAAGAGCATTTCTGGCATCATGGAATACTGATGTAAAGATTGAGGTTCTAACATCTCAAAATTTTACCATATTTTAGTTTTTATCTCTGATAGTCTCTTCTAATTTTTCTTGTTATTAAATTGTGAAAAAAAATTTCCATAATTATTTTCTTTAATGAACCTTAGTCCTCTACAGCCAGTATTTATACAGACTGTATTTATACAGGCCCTTATTTCCTTCCTACATGGTGTCTGTCTGAGACTCTTGCCAAGATTCTGCCTACAGAGATTCCTCCACATACTGTCTCTAAATCAAGCAAGTCTTAACCTGGCAGAAAAGCATCAAGTATAGCTCTTGAGCTTGAACTGAGCCTTAAAATCAAATTTGTCTGTGTGTGATTATTTGCAAATAGGGCAAAAAGTATTATTTTTATTCTTCCATGAAAATTGAACATGAAACAAAAATGAAATTATAAAATTTACTCTGTCTGATGCCTAAAGATTTTTAGCTTTTTATGTTTTTCATATACACGCAGCTTTGTAGACTGCTGATACATAGTTATAACTTTTAGTACTTTTTCTACATTTTCCCATATTTTAACAAACCCTTACTAATCAGTTATTGAAACTCTGGTTTAGTCTTGCCTTTAGTCTAGCAAGGAAACTTTGTTTTGCAGTATATATTGTAAGCACAATAAAACATAGTGCTAAGAGATCAGAGGGGAGGGCTCTGATGGGGCAGAAATCAGGGGAAAATTACCTAACCAACTGCTCGTCCAATTGGACAATATTTGATAGACACAATAATTAGCTAGCTTTTAAAAAATTGTAGAAATATCGTATATCACATGTGCATATCATCATATTGTGCACCTTGAAGGCTTTCAATTAAAGATTTGCTTTTCTGTTATGATTTTAACCTTGTCTGGAAAAATTTTGTGTTTTAATCTAGGCAACAAGCTAAGTTTGCCAAATCACTTTTTTAAAGTGAGCAGATTTTAAAAATATCCTTTCCTTCCAAATCTATAAAAAGGTATTATTTTCATTTTTTGTTGAATTGGAAATTTAAAAAAAAATTCACAAATATTTGTAGATGCTTTTGTCTATCCTTTTAGAGTTCCTGAAAACTAATCATAAGAGTTAATTAAAATAAATCATCCAAATTCTTCAGAATAACAGAAAAGTCCAAATTCTTCAGAATAACATAATAGCTCTAGAAGTTAGAAATTGAAGTTAGAAATTGAATTTGGCCTATACTCAGGCCAAATTCATCTCCTCTAAAGTGTTTTTACCATAAAAAAAGAAAAAATCAAAAACAACCAAAAACCAAACCAAACTAAACAAAACCGGAAAAAAACACCACTCAACTGAACAAAAAAAACCCCTACCTATTAATTTTTAAAATTCCTGAGATCCTCCACAGATGAAAGCTAGAATTCCAGAATGTAGCAAATCACTACTGTTATATTACATATTTGATATATCATGGCTTAAAAGGCTTGATTTAATAAACAGCAGCTATTACTGCTGACAAATTGAAAAAATATTTCTCAGATGTTTCTAAAGCCAGTTCAATTAATGTTTTTTAACCTCACCATTCAGTGTGCCAATTCAAGAAAACCTTGCAAGTAAAACAAATAAATAAACAATATGAATTAATTAATCCTAGGTTGAAACAAAAGGAGCAGGGCTAGGAGGTCAAGGGAGGGGATTCTGCCCTTCAGCACTGTTCTTGTGAGACCCCACCTGGGGTGCTGCATTCAGCAAAAAATCCTCATCACAGAAAGGACATTGACCTGTTGGACACTGTCTGGAGCAGGGCTACAGTAATGATCAGGAGAATGGAATACCTCTCCCACGAAGGCAGGTTGAGACAGCTGGGGTTGTTCATACTGGAGAAGAGTTTCAAGGAGAATTTATAGCAGCCTTCCAGCATTTGGAGCAGTTGTATAGGAAAGCAGAATTTTTCCCCTTTATCTGTAGTTGTGATTGAAAGTCCTGAAGATTCATTATAGAGGTTCCTTCTACCACCTAAAGGGAGCCTTCAAGGAAAATAGAGACAAACTTTTTAGCAGGACCTGTTGCAACAGAACAGGAGGTAATGGCTTTAAACTAAAAGAGAGGCAATTTAGATTAGATGTAAGGAAGATGGGTTTTTTACAATGAGGATGGTGAAACACTGGAAGAGGTTGCCCAGAGAAGTGGTAGATTCGCAGTCGTTGGAAACTTTCATCAGATTGGGTGAGGCTCTGCACAGCCTGATCTAGTGGAAGATATCCATGGGGGTTGGACTAGATGGCTTTTAAAGGTCCCTTTCTACCCAAACTTTTCTATGATTCTATGTGCTCATAAGATAGACGTGTATGTATCTGCATACTATAATTAAAACTTAGCATAATATGTGATCAGATTTTTTTTTCCCCAAAATACATTCAGATGATGACCAGGATTGTATAGGAACTTGTAACATGTTTTTATAGGCATTTATTTTATGGCATCTCAAGCACCTGGTTTCAGTTTCAGGAAAGAAATACTAAATAATTTTATTTGATGTATTTTTGTGTGTTTTTCACAAAGCTGTATTTGCAGTTTTGTATTCTAGCCTCAACTGTTTCACCCTTTCAATATTGCATTACAAGGAGTTGATAAATTACATTTTAAATTTTAAAAAATTGATACAAAATGTTATGTTATTTCACATTTTATGAAATATTTTTCAGACCAAAAAAAAAGTTAAGGCAATTACTATTTCATTTATTTCTATTTATCAAGGAAGTGTAATGCAATTGAATGTGACATTGTGAAAATTTTAAACCTCTACCAAAGAGATATTAAAAAAAGGTGACCTAGTAAAGAGGAAGAGGAAGGCAAGTGAATACAAACTAATAGTTGCAAAATCAGATGTATGATAAGATCTTTGAAAATTTAAGACAAAAATCAGAAGATATGTCTTTAGAGTCTAATACTAATTTTTTAAATCACTTTTCAAATTCTAATTTTAATCAGCAAGGGAGTTGATAGTAGGTCTTCAGTATAAACAACCTATTAAAATTCACAGATGAATTTTCATCATATTATGGGCAACAATAGTCACTGTTAAGTAATAACTTTAAAATATTCAGAAAACAATACAGATGGCTCATGTTATATCTCTATTCAGAAGCCTAAAAATTTGATTTCATTAACCATTATAAGGTATTCCAGATTTTCAGCTCTCATTTCATTCCCTTGGAATTTTCTTGGTGTGCTTTGCATTTTCTTTCCTGCAGGACACAGAGACCTACAGCATCTAAAACTTAGTTAATACATTCACAGCATGACTACCGCTGTGCTTCCACATTGTGGTCCATCCCATGGGACAACCCCAAGACCATCCCTAATGTATACATATGATTAGGGAGTTCTTCTGGCCAGAAGGAAAGATCAGCTCAGCTGTTACATTGCCCACAGCACTGTGGATTGGGGTTTCTTTTTGTTTTTTTTTGTTTGGTTGTTTGGTTTGGGGTTTTGGGTTTTTTTTGTTTGTTTGGGTTTTTTTGATTAATTAGGTATTGTTTTTACTTTGTTTGAGGTATTTTTTCTGTTTCAGTTTTAACTTTATTAGCATTTCCTGAACTAAATCAGTCCACTTTAAATAGCTTAGCTCATGAGCTCATAATTAAATAGAGCTTTACACATTACTGCAATATAATGAACTCAGAATAGGAGGCACTTTGCACCCTATTTTGTTCTGCCTTACACATTGAAAGCATGTTACGAAGAATAAATCTTGAGCTTAAGACTGTCTTCCAAAATAGATACTGGTATTACACTGTGTATTTGGCATTTACAGAGGCAGGGAATATTAAAAAGAATTCCTTGCACTTCAAAAATATTCATTAAACTCTAACAATACTGCCAACCAGAAAGCTCACATTCCCAGGGATACTGGGGTTGGAAAACATGCCCAGTGCATCATTTTAGGGTACCAACACCTTTCAAATCTAGAACACCCATGGAGACTGAGAACTTAACAGCAACACCAAGATCCCATTAGGGTTAGAGTTAGGGTTGAGCTAGCCACAGTGCCTACAGCTGCCAGAGCACTGGTACTAGAAAAGGCATGCCACAAGAATCACAGCAAGGGCATCAATGATGCTGCATCCATATTTTCCATTCTAGGAATGGGGACTGCACCTACAGTGTCATAATTCCATTATGGTTAGGATGACTTAGGGTTCAGAGGGTCATTGAGCCTACACCTCCAGTGATGATAAGGCTGGAATACACATGCAGAAAAATAGTGAAAGGACACCAACATTGCTGCATCCACACCTTTCTAATCTGGAGCACCTCTGGTGGTAGGGAACTTGGAACAGAACCTAGTCTTATTTATGGCTAGGGTTATAGTTTTGACAGCCATAAATTGCATAATCCCCGGGAAACTCGGGGTGGAAAATGTATGCCCAGTGTGTCATTTCATGGTGCTAACATTGCTGTCTTCACACCTTTCAAAACCAGGACACTCATGGAGACTGGGAGCTCAACAGTACCTCATTAGGGTTGGGTTGGGGCTCAGGCAGCCACAAAGCCTACAGCTCCTGGGATACTGCTACTGGAAAGGATGTGCCAAGAGGATCACAGCAGGACGTCTACAAGGCTACCTCAACTTATCTGATCTGGGCCACCGAAGGTGATGGGGACCTCAGGTGTAGCGCTGAGATTCTATTCTGTTTTGGGTTAGGGTTCAGAGAACCAGAGATCCTGCAGCTTTTTCTGCTCCAAGCCAATCCAGCCACCTCAAACTTTTGTCCTTGGCTTCTGTATCTCACTATGGCATTCCAGTGTAATTCGACCTATTTCACACTGCATGATATTTACATATACAAGAAGGGACTCCTTTCTCATGTATGTAAATACCTGGAAGACACATAATCACATTCATATAGGTCTTGTTCAGTCAGTTTTGACATCCCACCATACCCCTCTTGTCAGCATAAGTGAGCAAATTAAACCAAACTGATTCCTAAGTATCATACTCCCAACTGACTTAATGAATATCAGCACATTCATCAATTCACCAAATCTATCTTATTAAACAATTAGGACATGATGAATTGAAAGTAGCCCAATCAATGAAGTCCAAAAAAAAAAAAAAAAAAAAAAAGGACACTGTCTTTTTAATGTCTTTCTCAAACTGCTGAGAGCAGAAAAGTGTCTGTTTTGAAATGTGGCTGCTGTGTGTTTATTAATTCAGATGCCTGTTCGTGGGTCAAATAACCACCAGAATGCATGCAAAAGCAATTATTGTCCTGTTGGCCAAAGTCACCTGAAATTAAACTTGAATAGGGTTAATAACATTCTTTTATCACAGATCTAAAAGGCAAATGTGATTTACCAGTGCCTCACTGCCCAATTTACTTGGGAGTGAAAAAGTTGCATGCTGCTGAAACTTCTTGTGCTGTCTTGACTGGCAAGTATATGTCTGCATATGTAAATTGGATCAAAACACAGGAAAAGGATAACTGGAGAATCCCATTCAGTCCACTGCAATTGTAAGTGAAAAAAAGATAGAGATGTAATCCAAAAGGGTTGACAGAATATTGAAGTTGTATGCCACCATATATCACAGCCGAACAAAGCATAGCATCTCTGGGGTAATCTACCCAAGATTTGAGCCTCAGTAATTTTGAACATACAGTGGTTTTGACTTACAGGGACAGTCCTTGCCTAATCCTCTTTTCCTGTGTGTTAATTCTAAAGCCTACCTTAGGCATCTCTTCAAAGTCTTAGGACTATCTAAAATTGTGGAAAGAGTGAACAAAGAAAATAATCTCAGATGAATTGATCTTGAGATTGAGTCCTCCATGCTGATCAGTGAAAAGACAAGAGGTGTGAGAATGAGAGGAAAGTAGCCTGAAAAGAGGTCCCATGTGGTTTATCTCCCAGTCTTTTTGAGAAGTGTATGAATTCTTCAATTGGAAATTGGAGAAGGATTAATTTAATAGAACTAGTATTGCAAAGTACCTGTTCTGAAATGTCTCTCATATTACCAATTTATTTTCCAATGTTGCTGTTGATGACCCTGACACCAGACTGCTCTGCAGCCATGTAATTCAACAGAATCAGTAAAATCCTGAAACTGTAATTAATGGATTGGTGCCTCTTATGAAATAACTAAACAATGCAAAATTGTGTAATTTACTGTATTTAAAATGTAAAGGCCCAATTGAATGAAAAGTATCTGTTCTTATAATATTTATCTGATCCTCTATAACTTATCTCAGCAGCTCAGTGGTGATCCGTTTGGTTTTTGTACTCACATACTGAAGCACATTAATGTTTACCATTTCAGATTTCTAAGGCAAAACTGACTAACATTTTTCATTGAGCTAATCAGAACTTTAAACCATACCTAACCAATTTAATAATAAGAACCAAAACTTGACGTTAAATGCAAACATTAATCAATTTTATGGTAATAAATTCCTACCAGTAAATTGGCATTTAAGGTTTTTATTTCATTTACTCTGTCTGTGACTATGTTGGATATATTCAGACTATGGAGATATCAAGTAAACCTATGAATTCCTAATCATAGGAATAAAAGTTTCTGCATTATTATAACATATCAGCATTCAAAGCCAACCACAAAACCTCATTCTGCTGTCTAAAGATCTTAAAACTCCACTTCCCCTGAAATGCAATTACAGAAAATCACACACAGAAGAAAGCAAACACTAAGATCCAGACTCCAAAAGGCACTTAAGTATCTGACTTCATACAAATTAAGCAGATATTAGGTATTTGCATACATTTGTGGATCTAGGACTAAATTGCTTCAAATTTTATTCTGCCAATGAAATGAGAAGTAACAGCGCGTTCTGAACCCTGTACCATAATCACAGCTATTGTCACAAGAAAAAAATTCTGCCTGAAAGTAGGTGTTGAATTTTACAAATGGGATCAGTTTCGAGGACAGAGAAAAAAGAGAGAGATCAGAAGGCAACAATTGAAGCATCTGATGAAATTGGCAGGAGGGTGAGAAGAGAGAAGCACAGGATGAAAGTGTCATCACTTTGTTACTTTCATCATCCAGAGGAAGCCTGTTGTACTTGGCTGCAGCAAATATGCCTTGGCTCACCCTGGTTTACTACCTCCCCTTCCTACTCAGAAACCTGCCAGGCACTGCGGGAGAGCTGCTGAGGGGAAAACAGAGAGACAGTGGTTTTGCAGGATGGCTAAAAAGATGCAACTGCTTCCACAATAGTCCAGGCATTCCTGGGGAAGGAGGATATGCTGCTGCTTGTGCAGCCAGGCTGCCACTGCTGGAAATAAAGGAGTGTCTGTTCTCATTGAAAGGCATGTTCTACCCTGGGCAAGGGACCCAGTCCCTCAACCCAGCCACTCCATCCTGCAGAAGTATTACAAACTGCCACAGGAAGGATAAATGGAAATGGTGTTACCATCCAGGCATATATTTGTGATGAACTCAGAATGAATTTTCAGTTAGAAAGAGACAGAAAGCTATGGAAAACAAAAGTTAACAAACCAAATTTCCATTAGCACAATATAGCACAGACTTGAAAGTTCTGACTGTGCTAGTCAAATATTTATGTACAGTGCTCAACTGGAAACAAGACAGTGTTATGGTGCTGCACCTCCATTTAGAGCTCCCAGCATTAAAGAGATTTTATATCTGTGATCCCACCTGCCTACCTACATTGGTAATTTGGGGCATTTTTCACTAAAATAATGTTCCTTGATAAATGAAATAAAATGTTAAATTTGAGCTTGGCGGCTTGGGGTTCTAAAGACACCAGCTACCACATATTCCTTTTGTTCCACGCTGACCTGGTGAATTACCTGGAGATCTAATTTTTTCAAACTCTTAAACCACAAGGAAAAAAAATCTATCCTCATCATCAATAAAGGGAGCTAATGGAGACAAATTAGTCAACGCGGCAAGTACAAGACTCTTTTGGAGAATCATTCTATTTCATGCCTATTTCTAGCACAAAGCTATTATGTTCCAATCTACAACTCATTGAAGAGTATTATAAAAACACCCTCATGCAGCTCATCATAATGTAACAGCTTCAGTGCCTTAGATATCTTGTTTCTAAAGATTCTGTTGTTGGATTGCTCCCTACATGAACTTTGAAAATATGAGCAACAATTATCAGCATTTCATATCATTAACCTAGAGGGTTTCCTGCAAATCAAAAAAAAAAAAACCCCAGACACCTACATTTAGCTTGACTTTTGGAAGTGCAGCTTATGAGTGTTCTTCCATTCATTAAAAGAAAAAAGTAAATAAAAATAAGCTCCCCCAACTTTCTGAACTCAGTGTTCCATCCTATTAGTGTGGAAATGTGTTAGTTCTGTAATTGACCATTGCTGCTTATTTCCAGTGATCTCATGAATTCAAGCAAATATATGCATTTTCATTTTCAGGATCTTCCCTCAAACAGACTTGTTTCACAGAACTTTGATGTTTTAGCCTCAGGCCATATGCAGTATGCCACTGACAATAAGATTTTATCTATTAATTTTGACAGGTAAGGCAGTATTGGCACAGTACTATGGAGGAAAAAAGTTAATGTTATTGTTGAAAAATAAAAATTCAGGATGTGTAACTGTAGCAGCTTTAATATGTTACATAACCTTTGACAACAACTACAAACCTGAGCAGATATAGTTTCAAACATTTCTTAAGTCATTTGCAGTTATTCACACTAATAATAGATTACACTTATTCAACCTTTTATAATTAAACTACTCCTCACTGGAATGTATTATGCCAGATAATTACAAACAATTTTATTCTTGTTTAAAAAGACTTAAAAATATTTACTCTTGCTATTATTTAAAGTCACATATGTATCTCAAAGTAAATTAACACATATAACATGACATATCAGTTTAGTGATGTTTGTCAACCACACAGTGATGTTGAATTTATTCTTATGAAAGTTGAATTTTATTATTGTCAATACTTACTTTAGGACATGCCAGTAATTCTACTCCATAATATTACTTTTTTATGAAGTTGAGTATTTGTTGTTGTGATCTTGTCTATCTCCAAGCCTTAATAATGTTTCTATCTAGAAATATGAGGAGCATTCAAGGTTGTTACAAATAATTGTATAAATTGTTCAAAAAGTCTATAATCCACATTGCTGTTATGCAAATATCAGGGAGAATATTTCATAAAGCTTGTCAAGAGTATAGTAAAATATTCAACCACATACAGAGGACTTACAATATAAAAACTTGAAGAAAAACTAATTGCTTTAAATGTTATGAACTTCTGTAAACAGAGAATTAGATGGACTATTATTTAAGTATTATTTCTTTAATTTTCTGAGATCTTAGATTCAGCTGATTTAAAACACATTTAAAAATCAAATCTGAATTCTCTTTATAAAAGTTTTCAGGGACAGAGATGTTTTATCCCAGTGAGAGCTGTCATGGATATGGATGCACTAATTCTATTCAAATAAAACTCCTGAGAATACACACAATGGCCTCCTGCTAATAAGTGTAGCACAATTGCATTTGTTTTGAAGTCCTTTTGTGTTAATTATTATAACACTATGAAACTGAGCCCAGGGAATGATTATTCAGGCATTTTTGTCACTGACTGCTGGATGCTAACATGGATTATTTTACACCGCCCAATTGTATTTCAACAAATTAAACTACAACTGTGTCCACATTTTGAATATCTTTATAAAATAGTTGTCCTTTTTCATTACCTTTTTTTTATGTTGCCCAGTCACAAGTATTACCATGTTTTTAAGAAAGTTCCAACATGAATAAGACAATGAAGGTGCAAAAATTTTGATGAAACTAACTTTCATTTAATGCACCAGGTACAGAAAAACAGTTAGCTTTCACATCAGTATTCATCTGTAAAATATGCAGTAATTTGCACTCAACATTTTTATACCCCGAAATTACAACAAATACTTAAAAGTAAATCTTACAGACTTTATCCTGTAAATACTTATGTGCTTACTAAGGAGAATAGAGTTAAAAGTCATTATAAAGTATATTGCTCAGATCATCACAGTTCTTATTCTGAAGAAGTGGAATTTAGTTTTCTACAGATATTTTACAACTTTTTTGAAAGCATAATTTTCACTAAACCTTTTCACACTGGAGAAGAGGCTGTATTTTCTATACTATAACAGAAGCACAGACTTCGTTGCAGATCAAATATCCACAAATTTACACAGCTCTTCATCTTTGAATTTTAACATAACCTTGTTTGCATTTGTTAAGGTCACTCAACTTTCATAGTATTATTTTTCATTCTTCTCTTCTTGAAAAAGTTCAAAAAATCGCAAGTCATTATATTTTTCTGCTGGCAGATTGTGACACATTGAGTGTAATCCAGAATTATATCAACCAGAGCATTCTTTTGTGAAGAAATCTTAGAGGTGAGTGCCATCTTATTTGGCAAAAAAAAAAAAAAGGAAAAAGCTCTGTTGCTTCAGCTCACAGATTGCCATCAAACATTACTTTATGGCTTGCTTCTGACAGACCAGGAGATTACAAACCTATGTAAAACTAAGAAAATTATGAGCCTTGAGACCACTCACCAGGTTCCATGAATATATACTCTAGATTCATAGGTGGTAAAGAAATTGAGTGTTCTGCTGGCTTCCCAGGTGACAAGAGATATCTCCACACCTGAAGTTGAGTTGCTCTGACTCACTGGGAACCCAGCATAGGCAATGTCACATAGAGACTTTGGGATCTTCCACCAGAATCTGCCTAATTTCTCCTTCTGGTGGAGCTTTGAGGAATGGCAATAGAAGAATAAAGAATGGTGAAAGAGAAAGCAGTCCCATGCTTAAGTTTTGCAGCAAGTAGTGTGAAGGTGCTACAGGAAGGATTAATATCCAGAAGTCCTAGCTGTACCTTAATTCTGTTTCAATGTAACCTCTTTCTTCAGACAAACTGGGCATGGCAAGCTAGTTGAGTGATGTAAATTTGAAGGACATTTAAGATCAGCTTTCTCAGAGAAACACACCTGTATTCCCTCCTGGAACTCCTCCATGTCTGCATGGATGTCCAAGCCTTGTTGAACTCTAATTGTTTAGACAATCTTTTCAAAACTCAATAGTTTTCTTCTTTTAAGACAATGTTAAAAGTTGTGATATTATTATGTTGTTGCACCTAAGGCTGGACAGTAACGCATCTACTAAATCCTAATAAGTAAAACACATTAATGAAACAAACAAAAAACCCCACCAAATCCACAAATTTAAAACAGTTAACACTTGTTTTTTGGGTTTTTTTTTAAATTATAAAACATAACCATACCATAGTCAGTTCTGTATTGAGACTAAAATCTTGATCAGTAAGTCTTTTACACCAAAATTACATTTCTACCATTATATTACTCAGACTTCAGTTGGGAAAAGTTATCAAAAAATATGAACTGGAATAGTGTGATGCATACTCTTTAACACAGCTTCACAGCCTAAAGATGCATAAGTGTCTTTACTTTCTGTAAAGAATTCTCTGAATGTTTCTAATTTCCAATAGAAATTCTGATAAATAAGTTATCATCACAAAATTATGGACATTATCAATATTGTTACTTAGATGCAAGTACTAAAATTATTTCAATGCTTAATGAGAAATAAGATATGAAAAACAAAATTCTAACTGCCAAGCAAGACCTTCTTCTGAATTAATCATTTGTTGCTGTCACACATAACTGTAAAATCTGAACATACTAGTCATGAGGTACCACCTTCAAGACTAGTATAAATTTATGAGACACTATACTCATTACAAGTGCCACAAGAGAAGTGTCAGAAAATTCATGTTTCCAAAATGTCAATCTAAATCATAAAACATAGACAGGAGGCAAAAGAGCATTCATGTTCATCTATGATCAGTAAATAAGACAGACGATAATGCAGAGAAATGTTGTTTCATGAGCTTTAATAATTTTTCCTGTATGTTTCCTTTGTAAATTATCTTTTGGTTTTGTTTGGTTGTGATGTTATTCAGAAAATAAAAAGAATAATTCCAAAGGAAATATTTTCAAAATTGTAAATGTGTTTGTATTTGCTAGAAAAATAGAATTATTATCTTCTTTTCCCTTCCCTTGCCCTCTGAAACTTTATTTTGTCAGAGAAAGCCTCCCATAAAAATTAATTTAAATTACAATTATTTTCATTCTCATTTCATCTGTAATTCTCAATTCAACCTCAAAATGGTTGTGAGATAGACTATGCTATAGAGCATCTCTTATTATTTGACATTCTCCAAAGAATTTCCTTGTGTAAATGTTCATAACAGAAACAGCAGCCTTTTTTATATATATAATTTTTCTTTTTAGGCCACAGAATTATTCAAAATATTATCTTAAACCATTATATTTATGATAGCAAATTTTATTTGGAGATTTTATATGAATCAGCGAGCTGTTGCTCTTTTGCATCTCTCTGACACAGCAAAGCAGCTGTAAGTTTTTCTGCTCTAGTTGGATTTGCAGCTGCTTTTTGCTGCCATCATGATACAAAGCAGCAAGACGGCCCTAGTGAATCTGGTCTGTAGCTGATATTCCTTCAATTAGTTACATATCTTTACACAACACTGCTCAGGACTTTGGAAATTTAGTTTACAGACCATACGACGTAATGAGAAGAGCAGGACAGACAGACCGACAAGCTGGCTGGCTAGCTTTGCTAAGGAGTGGTACAGATGCAGTTCAAAGCCTTTAGACCAGGCATTCCTCACAGATTTCTCAAGGATTTATTTACTGTATCTACAGCATTGGACAGAGATATGATTTCTCATTGCCATGCTGAATCCTTGACTGCCAGAGTTTTAGATTAGTCAAGAAAACTTGACTAAATTAACAGCACATTTTGGTGTTTTTTTTTTTTTTTTTTTCTGCGAGTAATACTGGGGGGTTTTGTTGTTTTTTTTTTTTTTTTCTTTTACAACCAGAACTATTCTTTTGACGTGTGGATCAGTTTACATCTTAGTTTTATTTATTCCATCTCTTAAAAATGATAGCTTCCTCTGAATAAATCTAACCTGAGTACTCACATTTTCATCTGTGTTGCTGTGCTTATTGAATTCAGAAGTATCAGCTTGCCCTAAGCATTTCAGAGCTCAGGAAAGGAAGGTGACCTGGTTCAGGCATTCACACAATGATTCAAAACCCACCAATCCTCTTTGATTGCTTCCAGCCATACCTCGAGTCCTGCTTGAAGCACTTCTGGGCTCTGCCAGGAAGAAGAGTCTATCCTTGTACGTCTCCAGAGTAAGCTGTACTACCCTCTCTAAAACAGAAGAGAAAGTGGTTTCCATGGTATGTGGGTCAAGCAACTCAGTGTAAAAGTCTGTCCATTTCTTTTTCTCAGAATTAGTCAGAAGTCTTTTTAGTGGAGCCAGGCAAAATAAGAGATAACACCTATTTTAGTCCTTTAACTGCTTTTTTTCTTGTACTTAATCTTTCAGAAATATCAACATGATGAGTCTTGTTCTGGCCTACTAAATATAGAAAGTAAGTATTCCAGAAAAAAACTATTATATGTATACAAATACAAATATTATTTGAAAACAGATAATACTTCTATATAATTACTTTTTTTTTTTTTTGCTTGTACTTTGAAAAACAGAACTGATTAATACAGCAAAGAAAACAGAAAAAAAAATCAACAACCAAAACACTAGCTCATTCTAGCTCTATATCAGATTTTTTTTTTTTTTTTCCAAGGAGTGGAGGACTGCTCTGTTCTTTTAAAATTGAAAGATCCATTCCCATGATAAGTATGAGTGTCTGGGCAACCACTGTATTTAGTATAGTGAAGCTACAAGATAGCCTTTGTTTGTTATGGATTGATTATTATGCAAAATAGTCTCCACACTGAAGGTGGGGATAATGGCCTTGTTTAGAGGCACTACATACTGTTTTCATGGGAAAGTTAACCCATGATGTAAAGTCAGGGTTCCATGACTGGAAAATTAAATTTTTTAAGTCTGTATAGGTTTTTCTATGTGGAATAAACCAAATTATGCATGTAGCTAGACATAGATAGACATGCAAACTCATACATAGAAACACGTTAATTTTCATGAAAAAGTACCCCTAACCCCCACTCCCCCCCCTTTTTTTTTTTTTTTTTTTTTTTTTTTTTTTTGAGGACCTGTTCTCATGTTCTGACTCTCTTAGGGATTAGTTCTTCCAATTTCACAAAAAGCCACTTGCAGATTCCATATTCACTTGAAAGCTTAGCCTGGATCAACTTATTCCTATAGTCAATTATACTGGCTGAAGATGGCGATGCCTTGGGGAATAATCTTTCCACGAGGAAAGAAAAGTTTATTTTTAACATATACAAGAATTTGATTTTGTTTTGTCAGTATTGTAACACTTAACAAAATTCACTCAGTTGCTTCCTTTTCTTGTTAGGGCTTTTAATTTTACTGTTGGGGGTTTTTTTGTGGGGCAAAGAGGGAATTGAGATGGTGGGATATGTGACCAATGATTGAGAAAATCACCATAGTAGGACCAATCAGGATTTTAGTTCAGTTCTGTGAGATCTCTGGGTAAGAGTATTGTTATCAGCAGTATTTCTCATATATATTATGTCCTCATGTTTCCAAAGTCAGCATCAGTAATAATTCTTCTTCATGGGAAGAAAATACACATCTATTCCACTGAGGGAATTCTGCCCCTTCTGAATCACAGAGAAAATACCTATGTCTGAGCCAGTCATCTAAGTTTTCCTTGACAGTCAGGGATCAAAAGATACACTTAGTCCATCAGAATTAATTTGGAGAGGAGCTCGACACACTCTTGATTTTTTTTTCGTATTTTCCTTCTCATCTCCACACTATACATTTATAGTGCTGAGAATATCTATTTTGGGTATATACATCTAAATCTAGATAGATGTATCCTTCCCCTTGGTCTCTATCTGCTGATGAGCTTACACAGGTTGCTTTATTCATAAGGTTCTTCCTGATAAATTCAGTGAAAAATAAGAATGTAACAGTCCTGTGGCTCTGAAAGCACAATCTGAAGACAAACATGGGCATGTAAGAGACTAACCCAGTTACCAACAGCAGGGACCCGAAGGCTACTTGGTCCTACAGAAGTGCTGGTCTAGAATAAGGTCGGTGCTCAAACCCTGCAGTGTGAAAAGTAATGTTTAAAGAGCTACACATATACCATAAGCACCTTACGAATTTCTAACACAACCTGTTCAGCTGCTAGTAGTAATTAACCCTGATCACCTCCCACATGACAAAAACATTGCTACTTGACAAATTAAAATACGACCCTTTACTGCATCTCTAAAGAGGCACATCCTGCTGGGGTTAATTGAAGTTATGAAAAATGGCAGGTTAACTGCCTTGCACTGTCAGAAGAAGGCTTTGGCAGAAAAAAAAATTAAGTCTGAAACACAGCCCTGCTTCTCAAGCAATATATTTCATGCATCTCATACCTCAATTTTCCCTGTCACTGGAGTTCTTGACAAAAACTCAGGACATCAGTTTTGATGTGACTAGATTTGTTGGAAGAAAGAGTGTTGTTAGGTTACTGAATGGGCTTTTTGAAGAACAACTGGACATTGAAGGCAAATTGAAAATTAAGATTTTGCAAAATAAACTGAGATCTTTTCACTGGAAATGACCACGCATATTTGCAAAAATAAAAAAACAATGCAGCTTGATAATTACAAGTTCAGGCAGTTAACTTAGATGCTGCATTTAGCAGACCTCAGTGAAAACTGCCCAGCCTGCACTTTTGTTGAGAACCAAAAATAATTATGTGTTCTGCAACAGTTACCATGTAATTACATGAAACTAGAGAATGTATTTGACATTTATATTCCATAATTTAAAAGCATTGACAATAACACTAGTGACTGAATAAAACAATCTTGCATGGCTGTGGAAACCTGTTCTAACATGTAGCAGTTGAAAAAGATAATACTGTAAGAAAGAAGAAGGCACAGCTTTCTTCTCCTCTATGTGTCTCTCTTTTTGTTTGTTTGTTTTTTTAAGAGGGTAGTTGCTCTTAAAAACATATTTCTTTTCCTCATTAAAAAGCAGAAATTTCTATAAAACAAAAGCAGGACAGAGAGACTTCCTCCTGACTGAACATGCTACATGTGAAGCAAAATATAGATTATCATTGAAGCAAGATAGTTGGCAAGAGTCTTTTGAGCAGCCTGTGGCTCTAATGCAGCTTCAGTGCCTCCCCATGCTGAGAGAGCACCACGGGTCCGGCAGGAAGGCTGCTGAAAAATCTCAGCCTCCAGCTGTGGGAGGAAGCAAGTCAGCCAACTCTGCAGAGGTCAGGGTTGCCCCATCACCCCAGGCTGTGAATGCCTGCTTGTGCAGATGCACTGAGGACATTTTGAGTACCAAAACCAAGGCTCATCACCTGAGCTTTCCCTTGACATCTCTTTTCAAACTGAATGCAGTATATCTGGGGATTGTCAGCCTAATAACCATAAGGAAATCTGAAATGCACTGGAGTTATAAAGTAAAACTGCTCTTGTATGATTTTGCATCATACTGATGAGAATAATTTCCTTTCTAATTGTGTCTGAAAGTAGCAAGAGTGCTAGCATTTCACCACAGACCTCTCTCTGTATGGTTAAGACAGCTTTTCTTGAAAAGAGACTAAGGGACTTATTTTCCTAATTTCTCAAGTTAGTCAGAAAGCAGCTTGCAACACAAACAACTTTGAAAAATACCATGGATATTTTCCTCTGATGTTTTATATGTAAATTTAAGTGCACTAATTCCTAAAAACTTTTGTTTAGGTTTATAATAAATGACTAGTACTGCAGTAATTAAAAAAAAAAAAATTGGTTTCATGGAGCAAGACTGTTTGTCTATGACTTCTGAAAGGAATGAATACATTAAATATTTTATGAGGCTTTTAAATGCTTGATGATAGAGATTCAACATGGTCTATTCTCATGCTGGATGGCCAGGAACAAGAGGCCTCTTTTATTGTTCCCTGTAAAACCAATGAAATGGAACCAATTGAAATATTGTGCACAGAGTCACAGGCAGAGGATAATAGTGCTTTTCTGAATGGTAAGAACACAACAAAGTGCATCTCAAGAGCTTTGTTTGTGTGGAGCAGACCTCTCCTCAGAATGGACTGTCTGAAGAGGCTTTGCTTAATGCACTGTTTAATAGCAGGGCTCTTCAAGGTCTCCCCACTCCATTATGACATGTGCACTGCTGCTCCTTGGATATGAGAACAGAAGCAAAACAACAGGGCAAAAAGGCTGAGTTTACTTAACCCAAATGACTTCCACTCATTTTCCAAATTACACAAGTATGTAACAATGGAAAATATTAAATTTAACATTCGCGACATATGAATTTATAATTATAGGAGAAAGGAGACCTTCTACACATTAAAGGCTTGTTTATGTGGTGGAACTGGTAGTATTTTCACTGTAAATTGAAATCACAGAAGTCTTGTGATGGTGAAGATGAGTGAAATACAAATTTCAATGTAATGGCAATTCTTCTGCTACAACTCTGCAGTCAGAATGTATAAATAAGGTACAAATTTGATAGAAAAATCCTTCTTACAGCAATTTGTTTGACTTGCAGCTTTTGTTTGACTGAACTGTGTTCTTAAATGCCTTTGCAGAACCTGAACATGTAAGTACCTTTAATAATCATATGTGGACACTGCTTATGCAAGTACACCTTTTAGTTACCTTTACAAATAATACGGTATATTGAAATGGTGAGCACCACTAATTACTTAAAAATGCTTATCATCTATGATGTACTGGTTTGCTTTCAATAAAGAATGACCAGGACATAGGGTGAAGTAGAGGCAGAGACACATTGCTGTAAGAGGGAATTGTGTTTTGCTTCAAACAGTCAGTCCATTTTCACAAAGAAATCTGATTGTATTAGGGCATATGCATGTGAATTCTTTATGATGTCCAGGATGTAAATGCATTGAATCCTGAAGGCTTAATTGTAAATTATTGCAAAAGAACACTGAGACCCCAGTCAAATCCTAATGGAGATACTGCAGCAACTAGTCAATTGCTTCTTCTTTCTAACAGAAAGAGCAGCTGAAAAATAAAATACAAAAGATTAAAGACAAAAGAAGAGAACGTATTGTACTAGTGCCACCTGGCTAAATGGAATAGACTTCTAAGTTTAACTGATCAGAAAGTTGAAACTGTGGAGCACTCAGTGTAATATGCTGCTTTTCAAAATACTCAAGACTAGAAGTGCACTTTTATCTTCCACTGCAAAAGACTACTAGTATTCCTAATTAAATAATTACTCCCTAGCATCTATATTCAGAGTATATTGAAGAAAAAACTGTTGAACGTATTTGATGTAAAAGTCTTCCAAAAACTTACTTATTATGTAAAGGATTTTACTGACTCCTCCCATTATTTTTTCTCATCTAAATAATGAAGAATGCATATTCTGAAATAATAAATGAAAAAATCAGATCAATTTTTCCTACATGGGTGGATTTCATACCATTCGTTGGCTATGATTAACAGGCCATGTATCACTGCTGTGGAATCTGAAGAATGCATTGCTCATCACCTCCCAACAGTTGGCAGGGAGGAGTAGCTGCCATCTTCCATGAGGCAGCAGTTGGTTCAGTAAGTGTCTGTCTCACCCGATGAAACCTCCACTGATGGTAGAGGGATCTGGGGACTACACATTCTGAGTCAATTGGTTCTTTGTCTTTCTAGTTGTTTTTTACCTTTTTTTTTCCTCAGCTCTCCATCCCACATGGAGATTTCTTGCCTTCACAGTTATAACTGCTCAACTTCTTTTCTTCTGGATGTTTATTATCTCTGCTCTCTGTTTTTGTGTCCTTTCTCCCACATGCTCTTCCTTATGATACCTCTAGCTCAACATAATCTTAGTCTTCTATGCTACATCTTCACATACTATCTCTACAGCAACAGAGTTTCATTTCAGTTGAAAAGGTTTCCTCCCGTCAGTTTTTCAGACTGACATTTTCCTTTTTCATATCAAAACTTCCTTCAAGTGCATTGATTGTGAAAATATTTGTGTGTGCAAAATTATTTCCATTCATCTATGCAGCAATCTTAGAAGCACACAAAATCTTTTTTTTATAAAATAATTTAGAACAGAATATAATACAAAGATAAAACTTAATAGTATCCCTCCCTGAACAGAGATTCACTTTATCCTTGGGTATAACATCATAATACAGAAAACTGAGAGCTGTGTTTGAGAAACCAGAAGAATGGAAACTTAAAAGAGACACTAATATTTTTTTTTTTTTTTACTTTCTATAACAGATATTTTTATCTCTAAGACATTATTTTGCATGTCAACATTTATTAATTTTTGGAGTTTTTTAAAGAATGCTCCACATGTGAGCTTTTTTATACAACCTTATGTAGTAAAACAAGTCATTGACATTTTAAAGAAAATATTCAATACTACATAAACGTGTGCAGTTTCCATTGTACTTGCACACAAGTGGGCACAAACAGATTTTAGGAGCCTACATTTAGTAGCGCAAATATAGTTAACATCTATTAGTTACTCAAAGAATGAAGTTTTTGTAAAAAAGTGCTGTGCAGAAACAGTGGTTTTAACTTTAAATTGATTCCAAAGAACACTGAAGTTGACATTTATGAATACAAAACAAGCCTGAGACCTGAAAGAGTCATATAATAGCTGCTGTCCAAGTTTTTACACAGCTCAACTAAAGCCCCTACTTATGTTTTGTTAACAGACAAAAAAATAAGCACTCGGCATAGATCACAAAAATTAACTACAGTATTTTAATTGCAAAGAAATTACTTTTCCTTCCATATATATTCTGAATTTTATTTGTTTTTCAATTTAAAATTTGTGATTTGTGATTTAAAATTTATGATTGGCTTTACAGCACAGCTCAGGGTTTAAAACTGTAACAAATCAAGGATTCAAAACTGTAACAAATCAAGGCCTTCTGAAAACTGAGCTGTATTTCTTGCTGTTGTTCCCTATCCCTGAGCCTTGTATTCTCTGTGTCTTACAATTCCCAAACTACTTCTGACACTCTTCTTCTGGCTCCTTTTTTGACCAAAGATTTTGGCTAGTCAAAGTTTTTGGCTAACTTCAAAAGAAAATAATAATAAACCGATTTTCATAATTCTTTTTTTAATCCAAGATTATCAGGCTGAAGTGACAATTAAGAGCTATTGGTATTCTTTCTCTTCTAATCTGTGGGTATTCTCCTGTTGGGTCTATTATATTCTCAGCTTTTGTTTTACTGCTTGATACTGTTAGCAAATGTCAGTGTTCATCAGTATCACAGTTTGTTTTACTGCAGGAAATGCTTTCAGTTGAACAGAAATGAAAGGTGAAATGCCATTAGAGAAACAGTGTTAAGCACTGAGACTTAGTTCTTCAGAATGATGTTTTTATTATTATTTTATGGCTCCAGAACACTACTCTTTCTTGATAGACAGAAAAAGTGAAAATTTTAATACACTGTCATGATTCATCTCCCCAGTGCTTGCTCCACTTCTTCTCCTACAGGAGAGAGAAAGCATGTTGAAAAACCCAAATAAACAAAACAACAACATCCCCATAATACATGTAATCACCAACAGACAAATTTTCTGCTTCTTGAATTTCTTGAATTTGGTAGAAGTGCTGTATTGTACTGGGTTTTGAATTTCTCACTAAAGCATTATTGATAAAAACAATGTTGTGACTATTTCTGAGCATTTATTGTACAACATTATATAAAGAATATAAAGCTTTCTGGGGTTTTTTTGGTTAATTTTTTTTTTCCAATCTGCTCCCTGCAATGAGTAGGCTGCGGATGCAAAAGAACTTGGGAGGTGACACAACCTTAGCAGTTGACCCAAACTGATCAAAAGGATATTTGAAGTAACATAACATAATTTATGTTCCTCTTTAAAAACTGTGGGGAGACAATCATTGCTCAGAGAATAGCTGGGCATCCTTGTGGGAACTGGTGAGGGATTGCCTTTGTATCACTTGCTTGTTTGGGTCTTTTCCCTCATTCCACTGCACTTTAAATTGCATTAACCTAGACCCAGGAATTTTTATTTTTACTCTTCTTGCTTACTGCCTTGTCCAGCAGGAGCAGAGGGGAACAAGCAGCTGGCCGTATGATTTTTAGGTGACTTATAGGATTAACCTGCCACCATATAGAAAACAGAGGTTTTCAGGTTTGTGAAACAGAAATGGTTTCTTTGCTTAGCAAGAATAAAGGGAAAGGTAACAGTTCAAGTGGTGGCAAAGAGATCTGGTGAAAGGGATAGTGTAATTTACAGAATGGCCATATGTCCTGTGAAGGTGATCTTAATTTTGTGTGGTGTGTATAAGCATGACTACTGAAGATGTAAATACTCATTGGGGAGATATAGAGGAGGAAATGAGGCATTATTCAGTATTACAGTAGCATACTTAGGAAAAGACAAATACCAGTGTTAGCTCTTTCTATCAGTATTTTTTCTATAGTTATTCATTCAGATAATATGAGAAAGTTGTGTCCTTTAACAATTTGGGTACTGGTGGTTAATGAGCACCTTCAACAATAACATAAGTGTTATTTAGTGTCTCCTAAATTTCCCTGTTAAAAATTAGTCAAAGACCGAATTTTAGTCAGATTTTATTTGACTCTTGAGTGCTAAATATAGCTAATTGAGATAGCAAATTTATATTCACATTTGTAAAAATCAGTTCCTCCCTTACAGCTGGAGATTGAGTTCCACTCTCTTTTTAAAGACTGCTTCACATGAGTGTGATTTAAGTCATGTGACTTAAATCACATTCATTTCATAAGTTTACACCATAATTGTTAACTTAGTATTTACCTGTATGGTTATTTTGTGAATTGTATTCAATAAGTCATTTTCCCTACCCATAGTGTATGAAAAGGAGATGTTACCCTTCATAAAGTTTATGTGAAGTAAATATAGACTTAGAATAGTAAAAAACAGAATTATAAAAAGATGAAGGAAAGGTTCTTAACTCAAAGAACTTTAGAAAAAAAAAAGATTCTTTCTATTTAAAATATTAGTCAATTATTATGAATTATATTTAGCACTTTAGTATTCAATATAAAAAGAGTAGATAAAAACAAAAAGTAAAGATGAATAGCTTACAACAAATATGAACAGCTCTAAATGCTGCAGCTATTTCACGGGAAACATTTCTTCCCCATCTTGTACTGAAGTGGTAGTTAATCACAACCTTTTTTCCTAACTTGTAACCTTTTTCTGCTGCTTTCTTCTCTCCACTGCCTCAATCTCCAAATCTCCATTAAAAACAGGCTACTCAAAAGGCAAAGCTTGCTAAAAGCACTCATGGGAGGGCCAGCATGTAAAATCCATGTAACAGTTCATTATTTTCAGGAGTAAGTACAAGCAGCGTTGTGAGAATGTTTTAAATAAGTAGTGAATAAACAATACAAACCAATACACACTAGTCCTAATGTATCTGGAAGGATTTTTATTTGTCATTGCTATTTTAGTATTTTGGCTGACTTGATTGAAAACTTTTTTTTTTTTTTTTCAAGTGAGCCTTTATAATCTGATTTCTAACAGACAGCAACAGGAAAAATGATAGAAAAATAAATCAAGTAAGTATCTAGAATCATATTGTGCACACAGAACTGTGCACCATTCCTGTCAAAGTGAATAAATTAAACCAGTAAATGGACTAGAGTTACTTGGTATCATGCTTTCAATATTTTGGGATTTTTTTTTTTTTTTTGGTATTTTGGAGGTGGGTTTTCATGATGTTTTAGGAAGGTTAGTTTTGTTTTCTTTTTGTTTTTCTCAAAAAAGTCTCTTGCCTATTTAATGGTATCTACTGATTAGAATTACCATATGGATTCAAAACCTCCTTTTGATCAAGGAACTATACCTGATATATGGTTTGGACCTGTCGTTTCACACTTATACCTAGGTATTCTCTCTGTCACAAAGTTCAGTGAGTAAATAAATAAAATTCCTATGAAAGTTCTACCCAGACATTTTATCTGCTAGCTTAATTAATGTTATGTAATGTAATATTAAGGGATAAAGGGGGATGTAATCCCAAGCAGCAACAGAGTTTTACAATTTCCTAGTTTGAAAGGTAGGTGTAGACATTGCCAGATTTATATCAAAAAAGGATTCTTATTTCATTTGTGCATACTGAGAAAGAAGATCCATGGCTCTGAGAGTAAAGATACATTTTAGCAAGATAACCCAAATTAATGAGGAATAAAACACATAACATAAAAGTAAAAAGAGATAGATAAGGGTTGGGGAAAAAAAAATTAAAAACAAGTCAGAGTTTTCTCATATCTAAAAAAACCTGTATTCATTTTTGTCCACAGTTAGAATTGTCTTACTATTTTAGACGACAACTTTCAATCAACATCCCATTAAACCAACCCGCAGTGACCATGGCACAGCCTTTCCAAATCATCAGTGCAAAAAGCAAGCACAGAGGTTTCTCTATGATGTTGCACATTTCAGGGTCTGAGAGACCCCAGTGAATTGATGCGTGAGAAAAGTTAAGCTGCTTCCCAGCTTGGGATGGGTAGGCACGCTGTGAGCCGGGAATTAATAAAATGTTCCTGGTAGTGAACATGAGAGAGAATAAAAATTTCAAAGTCAGTGCTGAACTGCTGAACTGAGCAGTGAAGTTGAATTATAGTTCATGTTTTTTCCTTTACCTTAGTTGTCCCAGAACTTTGTTGTCACAAATGGTGGATGATTATATGTGTTATTTAGCACAGGTATTTTGGGAGATTTTCCCTTGGTCTGTCCACGCTTCTAGGCAGTTTCCCTTCTTACTTTGAAAAAGACATTTGTCCTTTTCTTTTTCTACTGAAATGTTTTTACATGATTACTCTAAAATTGTGATGAACAACAAATTTAATGATAAAGAACCTATTAGGCTCAGCATAAGAGCAAGGACCATAATGTAGGCATCATCTTTGACTCAGTCTGCTCTCCAGAGCCTCATAGCCCAGCTACATCTAATTTTTGTTGATTCATTCTGCATAATAGCTATAAGACACCATAATCCTCTCTGTCTGTGCAGTTAAATCTCTCCCAAGATCCTCATCATCTCATATCTTGCTTATTGGAAAGTCTTTCTTTTCAGCTTTGAGAGATGATCTTGCCTCAGTCAAATCTATTCAGAATGCTACCATAAGGAATATTTTACTAGCTCACTTCTCTTCCCTTTATGTCCTTCCACTGATTTTTCTGTCTCATCAAATATACACTATTTTTCTTTATTAACAGGTACCCTAATGGCCAATCCTCACACTACATACCCAGTTTCTGTTTTCTATGAGCCCAAGCCTGCGTACCTTCATCACTCTTGCTACATTTTGCAGCAAGCAATTTCAGGCGTACTCTCATACTTCCTTTCATGCCTGGGAGGATCTCCTTTAAAAGACCCCTAGAGCTATCCTGTAATCCACCACCGATTCTCTTCCTAAAGCTGTTATTGGCTATGATGCATAAAAGAAACCAAAGCCCCTAAGCAATTGGTGCAGTAAAATATAGTCTATATTGCTAAGCAGTGCTTGTCTCATGGTCTCTTTGCAGTGCTCTGTTTTCATCCTGCATTCTGTACAAAGACTGTCACCTCAACTGGAACAAGAAAATACTTTAGTTCTACCTCACACCACATAGCTGAGAAGGATCATAACTCATTATTTGGATTCCCAAGCATAACCTAACTACAGACAGCAGCAGATGATTATATTCTAGGATTTTTAGTGCTCTAACATTCTCTACGAGTATGTGTTCATTTCTTACCAGAATTTTACTTTTTTTCTTTCAATGTATATTGAAAAGAAAAACCTGACCAAATAAAACACATAAAATTATACATTGAAACAACTAACTAATTTGAAATAGACCAATATGCAAAAAGCCAACATTTTTTAATGTAAAATAGCTATTGAATAACAATTGGAAAACTATTATTGGATAAGAATTGGACTATCATTTTTGGATAAGTAGGATCCCTTTGGTTATGTAATAAACCACACTATCTAACCTTTCCTCTATATTCCGACAAGGAAGGGAAAACTTCCTGGGGTTATATGCCTGTTTGTATCTCCTGCTAGTGAAACAGTCCCTGTGTGACAGGCCTTAATGTCAACAGGCATTTAAACTACAGTTAAATTAATTTCTACCTATCTTTTTCCTAACACTTTGTACCAAATACAGCAAATAAGGTTGCTGGCAGGAAAACATTAATTTTAAAGTGAATATTAGAATGCATTTAAGTAAAACCTACCTGCAAGGATTAAGATCATCGAATAAGGATATTGTAGGAGACAAGACTTTGTCTAAGTCTGTCCCGATCCCTTTCCTGGACTTCCTTTCCCAGGTATAGGGAAGAGGATGCTCTACATCAAGACCTTGTCCCTTTACGGTGGCAGAGCAGAAGCAGAGAAGGCATGAATGCATGTCTTGTAACTGGGAAGACCTTCTAGGTTGCCTAAAGAAATGAAATCTCTTCAACCTATAAAATTCCTTCAATTAAATGTCAAAAAAGAAAACACAAAAAAAAAAAAAAAAAAAAACCAAACAAAAAAAAAAAAACTTCAGGAGAAATATTTCTATGAAAACAAGTAAATCAAAGGCAATAAACAGTGAAAACTGAATATTCTGCTTAAGTCTTAGTTTCAAACTTGGCAATATAACTAGCTCTTTTCACAGTAGCAGAAGATATTTCAGTCATAGATAAAAAGCTTTATATGTCTGTCATATCAATTCAATGAAAAAATACAAAAATGCTCAAAACATTGTTAGCATATTAAACATTTTAAAAATTGGAAAAGAGAGAGTCTCCTAAAGAAATTTCTGAAAGAATTTTAGTTGCCTGATATTATATAGTTAATATGTATAACATGATAAGAAAAACTGAAAATAGGGATGATCTTAAAATTGCTATAAAGATAAATAAGGTTTTATAATTTTTGCTATATAAATTGTAGATATATTTTTAAGGGCTTTCAAAAGCAGAGAGTACATGCTACTTCTAGCACAAAAGTCAAAGAAGCAAGACTTCTGGGATGGAAGAATGGACAAAGTTTCCACTTACATTACCTGAAAAAATGTTCCCAGGCCATTATTGCATGTGTCACAGATGAAGAAACTACCGTTATGCATCATTTATCCATTTAATGGTTTACAGCTCCAACTGCTCTAGGGAGGTCACAAATTCACCAGCTATCAGAAAGAACCAGATTCTGTGCTTGGAACTACAATTTAGTGTGGAATTCGTAATGTCTGTGTAGCCAGACACTTGGTTAGACATCTGAGGTAGCTCAAATGTGTAGATAATGTTGCTTTAGTTCATTTGAAACTTATGCTCCATAAAATAATTAAAGATTGACCTTTTTCATGTGAAAGCGTAGCTATTCCACAGGTCTAAGAAGCGAGATTGCCTATGCTTTAAAGGATTTAAAGGATGTGATGTTTTTGACTGGCATTGATTCATTGCAGAGAGAATCAAGGAGATCACTGCAATTCCTTCTCTACAGCTATGCTAGACAGGCAAATTACAGGAAGATGGCAATTACAAATTTGGTTTTGAAAATAAACATAAACAGTTTGGTATATCAGACATTAATAAAGTTTAGTGCTATAAAGGCGAGCTGAGTAATTCTAGCCTTACTAATTTATTATAATCTGAGGCAGGAGTTTCCTTCTATCCCCAACATATTATTTGTGGAAACCAGCTTCCTACAGGGCCTGTAAATGAAATTTTCCCAATGAGAAGGTCAGATTATTAAAGTGTTGCTTGAAGGCTGCCTATTTTCAACTCACCTGAGACCACCCATCTGGCAACAATTACAATTAGACTCCTTGTCAAGAAATTATGAAAGCAAACCCATTTTCTATCCAACATAAAGAAAACCCTCCGTCTTAGTAGCAATACTTACATAAATTAACAGACTCATATTTCCTACTACAACACACTTATTGTTTCCAGTACCTGATACATGATGCACATTATTCTTTAAATCAAATAAATATACAGCCAGTTCTCAGATGTTTGTTCTCTGCATCAAATATATATATATATATATAAACCAACTGAAACTAAACCAAAAAAGTACCATAAAACTACTGCATTCATTTGCTTCTGATACTTCCTGTAAGGGCCGCATAAGTATATTGCTGCTTAGTTAGTCAAAACTTCCAAAAGCACTTTATTATCCAAGGCAATTCTCACAAAATCCTTCAATGCTTAACTTTTTTTTGCCAAATTGCAATTTTTAGTGCTAGGGTAGCATCCTCTAACTGACTGAGTGGCTGCACCTCTGATAATCAGTGGGGAAAAGGACAGACTCACCATATTTTTATGCCCTACCAAGCAGAAGAGTTTGGGTTTGCCTTCTCTTTGAAATGATCAATAAAAACAAAAAATAACCCCTTGAAAAATCTTACATAATGGATTAAAAAGAGGAAGTTATATAATCCAAACATAATTTTAACATCACAGCTGTCAATAAGAACACAGAAATGAAACTAATATGGAATATGATGAGCTTGAAATGGTATTGAACCAGTGATTAAAGTAAATACAGTTTATATAAGGCCATATCCAAAAGAAGAATGAAACATAAGTTACATATGGTTGTAACATACATACCTATGTGGTTGCTGTCATATTGTACATTTCCAGATGTTTGAAATTTCTCTATGTGCCTGCATTTTCCTTGTTGAACTGTCTCAGGTATAGAAGATACATACTTGCTTCCTGTACAATGAATGAACAGCACAGGATAAGCACTTGAGGTAACATAATTTTCAAAGGGTGCACAGCAAGCTCCACGTGTTCGGATGATCCAAAACTGCAGCTGAAACAGGTTTTATGCTTTTAAAATGGACAAAAGAGTAGATAATTCAATCATGGTTTAGCTATGATACAGAGACTGAATAATTAAAACAATCTATATTTTAGTTAATCCCTAGTCAAAGGACACAATCACTGGACTTCAGACTGTGCAAAAGTAGACATATTATTTACCTGAGATGGGGAAACTCCACAGAAATAAAATCAACATCTATGAGTGCAAAGAGCAAATATAAAAGAAGCTGTGCTCTGTATACAAGAGACATCTTCTAAGGCACATTTATTAATTCAATTAACTCTACTTTAAAGATAATCTCTTTTCTTAAGCTTGTGTTTATATAATGTAAAACTTACGATTTTTGGGCAAGATTTGCCTAAATTTGCTAGTGGTTTGCACCATTTGAAGGACCTACCTCTGCCTTGTTCCCCTGAGTCATCTGTAGATTCATCTGTCGACATCATCTGGGAAGGTATTATTTAAAACTCTATCATTTTCCCATACTAAGCAGAAATTAAATACAGGCAAAGGGAACTGGAGGAAGACAATAATGTGGAAACCTAGAATTGTTTCATTCAGATCTAAAAGCAATTGAAATTAAAAATATGTGACCTTATTTTATTCTGCTGTATTTACTATTAATAAGTTAGTATGGGTTAAAAAAATACAGCATAAATACACTTTAACAGCCAGAGAAGTGACACATTTACTATTCTACGTAGAGTATTGTAATTTTTTAACCCCAGTCAGCACTGAGCCCCACAGAACTCACTCCCTCCCCACTTCTAGGATGGGAAGAGGATCAGAAGTGTACAATTGAGAAAACTTGTGGGTTGAAATAGAGTTTAATAGGTAAAGCAAAAGCTGCTTTTGCAGACAGCTACAGGCAAAGAAAAAAAAGAATTCCTTTGTCACTTCCTATGTACACAAAGGTTCAGCCACCTCCAGGAAATCAGGGATCCACTACATGTAATGGTGACTTGGGAAGACAAATATCATCATTCCAAATGTCCCCCTTTATCTCTTTTTTCGCCTGTATTACATGCTGAGCATGACACCATATGGCATGGGTCCAAGAACAACAGCCTTTGGCCATTTGGTGTTGGCTGTCCCAGCTGTGCCCCTTCCCAACTCCTTTGTGCACCCCCAGCCTGCTCACTGGTAGGGTGGAGTGAGAGGCAGAAAACTCTTCACTCTGTGTTAGTGCCACTCAGCAACATCTAAAACATCTCTGTGTTATCAACACTCTTTTCATCACAAATTCAAAACACAAAGACATACAAGTTCCTAGCAAAAAATTATCTCTATCCCAGCCAAAATCAGTACAAGTGCATTAGATTATAAACATGTGTTGCAATCCTTATATTGCAAAACTGAAAAGTAAAATATCTGATTATTGCAGGGCAATCCAGATACAAATATCCTTGAACTCCAGACTATACTTCTGGCTTTGGTTTGGTTGTGCATTGAACTGTGAGAGAATGTGTCCCATATGGATCATTGCCAAGTTAGCTGGACACTTTTTTTGAGCCAAAACTGACTTCAGAATTCAACAAAGTCAAATGGGCATCAATATATATATCCTTATGTACAAACACCATTTTGCTCACTATAAATTACTCCTTTCTGTTTAATGGGCATCTGTATTCTGTCACCTATATCCTCAGCATGAGTTTAAGGTGCCCTTCTATTCTTGCTGTATTCCACCATTATGGTAATAAAATTTTAAGCCACCAGAGAAGGACTCTGCTCAGGGAGGAAATCATACAAGCTCTTAACCAGATGCAGGTGGAGCAAGAAATCTTAGTACTATTGCACTGTTTGATCATCTAGAAGAAACTGCAAATCTAATCAGATCCCTATGTTGAGAACTTCATGAGCAAAAACCAGGCACATACACTCAAAGCAGAGGAGATGATATAACCCCATCCAAAGCCTCCTGTTGCTTTCCACATCCCACACTAATCATTTAAATCTGAATTGTATGAGACTTGGCCAGCTTGCTCTCATCTGTGCCTGAGACTTACCCAGACAGAGAAAAACATTTGACATCTTTTTATTTGGGGTGAGAGAGGTATAAAACTGCATGTCATGATCATACTGAAATGATCATATTTATATTTTCATTTTATTCAGTAGAGCAATAGGGTTTTTATGTCAAATTTGATTAAAATTTACAGAATTTCTATAGCAGTTGTTACATATATCTTTAGTCATTTTTATGATTAAAAGAAGAGAGGTTGCCAGTGCTACCAATATAAAACTACTGCAATACTTTCTCCAGTGAGGCACTTAAAATATTAATTCATAGAGGATATGCAATATTAAAGATTAAGTATATTTTTATTATGAAAATATTGCTAATGCTAGTATTACTTCCATAAAACATAAACTTTAACAGCATCTTTGATATCATTGTTCTGCACATGTGACAGTAGTGCAAAAGTTATGAGGTAGCAATGCCCTGGCAGCCAGGAGAGCCAAGCATGTCCTGGGGTGCATCAGGCTTAGCATGGCTAGCCGGGCGAGGGAGGGGATTGTCCTGCTCAGCTCTGCACCGAGGCAGCCTCACCTTGAATATTGTGTGCAGTTTTGTGTGCCACATCAGAAAGCTGTTAAAATACTAGAGAGTGTCTAGAGGAGGGCAACGAAGATGGTGAAGGGCCTTGAGGGGAAGTTGTATGAGGAGCAGTTGAGATCCCTTGGTCTGTTCAGCTTGGAGGAGACTGAGAGGTGACCTCATTACAGTCTACAACTTCATTTAAAGGGGCACAGGAGGGGCAGGCAGTGATCTCTTCTCCATGGTGGCCAGTGACTGGACCAGTAAGAGAATGTCCTGAAGTTTTGTCAGCTTCAGGTGTTAGAAAAAGGTTCTTTTTCTAATAGCGAGAGGGTTGCTGTGCACTGGAAGAGGCTTCCCAGAGAAGTGTCACAGCAGCAGCCTGACAGAGCTCAAGAAACATTTGGACAATGTTCTCGGGTGTGTGGTGTGAATCTTGGGGCTGTTCTGAGCTGGGTCAGGGATTGGACTCAATGATCCTTTTGAGTTCCATCCAACTCACCTTATTCCATGATTCTGTGACAACTGTTCTAGGAGGTATGCCTCTCAAGGAAGGATAATGGGAAAAATGAAATTAAAATTAGGGACATAGTTCAGTGCTGAACTTGGCAATGTAATGTTTACACTTGGACTTGATGATATTAAGGACCTTTTCCAATTTGTGATTCCATGATTCTGTGAAAAGGCCCATGCATTGTTGAAATCAATGTCACAAAATTAGAAGCAACAACATAGCAAAGAGAGGGAAATCCAGTTGGTACACAATGGCAGCAATTTTTAATAAAGCTTTGTACCTCATTGAGCAGATCTGAGAGGGATAAATTGTTTCCATCGCTACAGTAGAAATATAATCCTGAAATACAGTACCTATCTGCGTTTCCACTCACCACTAGATCACTGATTTAGAAAAACTATTAAATGATCAAAATAACTACAAAAATGTACAGAAGAAATGATAAAGGATAACAGGTGCTTACCAAAGCTCACATTTTTTTTTAAACAGCAAAAAAAATTTCTTTTAAAAAGTTCATGAACAATCTAAGTATCTGATTAACTGAGAGAAGAAGGTACTTTTCTGAGACAATATCTTTTCCTGTCATTTCTTTTAAAGTGAATACAGGGATTTGTTGATCAAAACTATCTCAGTTACATCAGTCAAAAAGTAGAATCTTAATTCCACCCATGTTTTTGTTCATCTTCCCTTTTAGCCAACACATAAATAACCAGCAAATATCTACTAATGGAGGTCTGAATTTCAGATAGTCAAGTGAAAGGTAAAAGGAAATTTTGCTTCTTTCTTCTTAATCTGAACATGCAGTACAACTTTCTCTCCAAGGACATATACCATGTGCTTTGGAAGCAAATAATAGTAGCAATAACTATTATCATTTGTAAGGAGTTTTACATTTACCAATCTCTGTGAAGACAGTAATTACTTTACTGAAACAGAGGTTCTGTCATTTACATTTCTCCAGGACATACACACTGTTATGTGTGAACAGACTGAGAACATATTGTAGGTATATATTCTATCATCAATTAAGCTTCCTTTTTAAACAAAGGGCGATCACTCTCAGAAAGCCAAATAAGGACCTGTGAGCTCAAACTTTGCAATTAGACCATCAAAATTCTGTAAAAAGAAAGAAAAAAGAAGGGAAACTGGAAAGCCTAAGGGAGTTTTTACAACCTCCATCAGTGAACATGGGAGAATATTTTTCAAAAAACAATTTTAGGTATCATGGCAGTGCTAAACTGACCTGTGCTAATTATGTGGTGCCTTTCTACCCAGTGGTGGCTTTCCATGGCCATAAATATCACATGTATACTAATACAAAAAATAGATGAGGGTGCCTTTTCGATGTTTTTGAAGGCAGTGTCGATTCTCCCCTCAGAGTGGGGTGGTCTGGCCCACACAGGCTGTGATGGACCTGTCCTTGCTTTCTCCCATACTGTGCCTGGTTAACACAGGCCAAAACAGAAGAAAAAAAAGCAGGAGGAATTAAGTAGTAGAGAAGTTCATGGACCAGTGCTCTTACCTTGATTAATGAGAAACACAGCTTCAAGCTTCAAGAGTAATCCTAAAGTCGATGTGAATTAGTGAAAGCAAAAGTCAAAGAATATAAGGGAGTTGGAAAGGATGTATGCATGTGTTACTTGCATGTGTTTTTTCTTTCAAATATGTTACAATTTTTCTATATCATTCAAATCGTTTTTTAACAGGACCTATAATTATGGAAATATTTTATTTTTGTTAACTGATATTGAGCAAATCTTCATTAGACAAACTCATTCACAATTTATCTCCTTTGAAACTAACAGAGTTGCCTCAGGAGTGAATTTGATCCAATCTTTTCAGCTATGTCCTAACATAGATTGGAGTAAAGAACCTTTTTACAAGTGACAATACTAGAATAAAAATTAATAAAACCTCAAGGAGTGAAATCAAACTGCTGGGAAAATTTAAAGAAAAAAAAATCCTTTTTCACAAATGTAACTGCACAGTAACATTGACCATGATCTTGCCTTCCTATGGCTGTTGCGGTGCGTTTTGAGGTGGGGGCACCCCGGGGAGGTCCTGGCTTTTTTGTAATTACAGCTCTAGGTCTCCAGACCAACATGGCTTGCTCAGTGTAATAGCTCAGTCATGACACAAGAAAAAAAATATTAAATGGAGATCAGATCATTGATGTGATCAATGTGGGACATTGATCCTGATTTGCAGTAATAATATTGTATAGTCAAGTAAAAACATGCTCTTTAACTGTCCTTCAGTGAATCAGTCTCTTTTTTGTTCCATTGCCTATTTTATTTGTATTTTTTCTAATTATAGCAGCTGTTTTGCTTTAAAAAAGGAAAAGGAATATGACATGTCAAATATTTGTCCTCAGCTGTTTAACACAAAAGTTAGCAGTATTCTACATGTTATTGTAAAAAAAAAAATTATCAACATTACCCTACCAAATCTCTCCCCACTTATCTTCTTTGTTGCCTTTCATACAAGGCAAAATTTTAGCAGAAGTCACCAGATCAAACTTCTGAAAAGAGACACTGAATAATTTTGGACTAACAATTCAGAAAAGAGAGTCTCTGAATATAAATGAATGTATAATTCAGAAAGATATTTTGCTTTCCTGGAAAGAAAACAAGCAAGAAAAACCTCCCAAGCTGACAATCAGACTGAAGCTACTGACCAAAAAACCACACAATACGATATAATTAAATAAACAGCGATATTTAAATGTCTTGAAGTATGCCATTGCCTACAGGACTCAACAGAGAAATAATTTCAGTGATTCTCTTCAAATTCTCTATTTTATTATTTTTCTTGGTTGTAGTTTGGAAAGCTTCCTTTATATGTACTTGTTTCTAATGTTACCAAGGTAAAATGAAGATGTGTTTCATTTGGTGTTACCATTCTAGAGATTAATGCATTTTAGCCTGGATTTTTAATTATTAGCAGCTATTCCACTATGCCTTCACATTTATTCTTTAAAAATAATCCAGAAGAGTAAATAAAAATAACTTGATTATATAGTGCATGATGAAAGAAAAGCAAAAATATTGGATGTATTGGATTTGAAATCTAACTGAGATTTTTCCTTCTTTTTTTTTTTCCACTTTTTCATCCTTTTTTCCCCTGGTTTCAAAATGTTGCTGCTGCTTTTCATGGACCTGACAATAAAAAGAGACACTCTTTTTCAGCAGGGCATAATCAATCCACTGCTGGGAGAGGAATTTTGGCACAACTAGAGGAGACTGTCTCTTGAAAATCTGTTCTGAACTTACAGATCCTTCCAGGTTTCAACTCTGACCTAAATTCTTTGTGTCTGAATCCTTGTGATTAAAAGTCATAAACTGAAACTTTGAGGGGACTTATGAATAAGCGTTCTGGAAAACACTGATTGTAAATTGATTGCCATAAAATTGTTACAAAAATTTTAACCCAAGGCATAAAATCAACTGTGTGACAATGTCTGTGGAAATGTAATCCTTAAAACATGGATTTTCTAATACTGTTAAATGCACTTGCTAGTTATAGTTATGTAAAACCTGAAGAAAAAGTGTAGCAAAATAGGTTATAGTATTTGTCTCTAAATGTTTCCAAGAGAATTCTTTCCCATTTCTATAAAATCAGTGGGAAGAATATGCTTACAAAACAAAATAAAATGAACTGAAACAAATTGCCTTGTCTTCCAGGAAAATGGAATTGAAAAAAAACCAAACCATGAACATTGGGCTTTTCCCTAATTTACATTGCTTTGGTGAAATATCTTTACTAATGAAAATGCATTTTGATTTACTAACAAATAATTCAATATCTGGTAAAATGTTAATACTACTTCTCCATTCCAGCTGATAGTTTAGTTGTCTCCATGACAATCAAAATGCAAACTATAGAAAGTAAAAAGGAACATATTAGATGAACTTAGCTAATACAGAAAAGACAGAGCCATTTGTAGTTATTTCAGTTCTTAGATCCCAACACCCATTAGTTTTATTTCTCTTGAACTGCTTAATATGTATAAAGAATTCCAATTTGATTCTGCAACAGATGTCTGTCCAGTTAGGTCTGACTCCATATCCTCTTATTAGTGAATGAAATGATTGAGCTCAATCTCCAGTGATGTCTGAGCACCCTAAATACTGAAAGGCAAAAACTTAATGGAAGTCTGATTTTTACAGTACAACGTGCTTTTGAAACCAAATTGTTTAATCCGTCCCTTTGAGAGTATTGCCAACGACAACAATGTTCTGCAGTGTAATTGACTGATGGAAAAGGTCCAATATGTTAAGGAACCAAGAAGGGAAAGGAGGGGTAGGAAGGGGGTGTATCTGTTCTTTCTCAGTGTCATTTGGCAATCTGATGAGCTCTGAGAATTTGTCAAAATTAAACTGACCATGCCCAGACAGAATTGTTCCTTTTCTCTTTTTTTGGAGCAGCTTTGATGGCAAATGGGATATTATTTCTATCTTTCTGTCAGACGGTTATAACCTACTGTGTTTATAAATCCACTACCAGTCTGATTTTTGCTAAATGGTCTTTCAAAATCTCCTTACCTCCTTGAATAAGCAGTATTGCCTAAAATGTCATGAGGTGCCAATATATATTAAGTTGAAAGTTCCCTTGATGTTTTACTTTTTCCAGAACCACTAGCTACTCTATAGTATTTCTGAGAAGCATATTTTCTTTAAGGTCATAGATGCCAAAACTAACAAGTATAATTTTATGGATGCAAAAAAATAGTATGGTTCTAATTTGGAAGTATATGTTCTCTTACAGAAAATACACCTGTGGTAAAGTTTTTTGTGAAAAGATATTGTAGTATTTTTTCTTAGTGAAATGTTATCTCTCTATAGGGTACTCCCCTCCTCCTCTCACAGGCTTAAGCTGCAATTACTGCAATAAAATACTGTAGGAGTCCCAGAAATAGAATTCTAAAAGGAAAGCACTTCCTGAAAAGTTGCAATATTAATGCATTAGCATTTTGAAAATTACATTCTTTGAAATGAACCAGTGTTGGAGATGGTGGTAATTCTGAAAGATTCAGAGGCAGATACACTGTTTCACTGGAAGATAAAACTAGTTTGAACTTTTCCAAAACACTAAATTTGAAATGTTAACACCAAATATTAGAGTCAAACCGTGTTTCAGATTCCAAAAAGGAACTGTAACATGATAATTGTGATGAATACAGATAATTTCTGGCTTATTTTTTTTGAGTTCCATAGAAAAGGAGTTTTAGAAATCTTTAATAGAAACTATCAGCAAATCTAACCTTAAAATGAAATGCAGTTAATGGCACATGGATTTTTAATTTTTTTAGCATTAAATATGAATTTATAGCTCAGCTTAATTCTTATTCATAAACATGAGTCTAATATTCTGGCAAACACCTTTCAAATTGAATTTGTTTAGAAATTTTACAGGTTTATTTTGACTAACTGTGATATCTATGCATGTTTTTTCCATATCTATCAATTTAAAAGATATTTCACTAACATTAAAATCAAACCTATTTTGCATGCACACATTCATATATTCCATAAATACACATTCGTACGCATACACATTATGTACAAAGTGCATGCATCTGTATTTATACATCAAAGTGATTATAAAATTAGTCCGAGTAGAAAAGTTTGAACAAAAAATAGAAAATGATTAGTCAAGTATTTTTGTAAGCATATTAGAGGCAATTAAGGCTGAAATGGTGTAGAAAAAATGTATTTTACATATGATTTTCTGATTTCTTTCTGATTTTTTGAATTTTATATTTTTTTAGAAATTCAAAATACAATGTACAAAAATCCAAACAGGATAAGAACAGATATTCTTGATCAGAACAAGGATAGAGCCCTGATCCATGACAAGAGGGACCATGCATGCATCTTATCTCTGATGTTAATGATCAGTAAGAGATACCTAAGGCAAGAATTACAAAAGGAAAAAGAAAAGGAAAAGGAAAAGAAGAGGAAGAGAAGAGAAGAGAAGAGAAGAGAAGAGAAGAGAAGAGAGAAGAGGAGAAGAACCCCAAAATACAAAACAACCAAGAAAACAATAAAGAAAGAAAGAAAAGCAGAGAGGGAAATTATGGAATGACCAATTCTTTCTGTCACTGGCAGTTAGCATACTTGGATATTTTACTGGATATTGAATATGGATCACACCATTTTAATGTACAGACAAGTGCCTCTTTCTACTCATACTGTGCTGCCCACACGGGCCGATACTTAAATCCCTTGTGTCACTTTGTGCCAACGACTTCCAGATTTCAGTTCTTCACCAAATTAATAATGCCTGAAATGTTTTTGGTTTTTTTAAAGCTATTAATGCATTGCTTCCTTTCCTCAGATGTTCTTTTCTAAATAAAAAGTTTTAATTTATTTAGCCTTCCCTCAAATAGCTGATCATACTTGCTATTCTTCTGACATTTCTACAAGGTCTTTTTCTGACCATTGCTGACAGTTTCACAGATCTGAAATGACTTGTACAACTTCTTTGCAATTAGAAGTAATTTAGAGTCTCCTATTCTAACAATATATGTATTGTTAGTATCATTTTTATTTATTACTTCTTGTGAAAGTAATTTCATTTACAAATTTTTCACCTCTTCATTTGATGACCTCCTTGTTCAGTGCTGTCTGATCTTTGCACAAGCATTTGAAGCCACATTTAGATTTAACTAGTCTCAATAATTTTCTGTCATTAAGGAGACTTTGCTACCTGTTTCCACAAGTCAAAATGAAAGCTTTGCAGCCAACTGAGAGGCGAGATTAGATTTAAAAAGGATATTTGATGTTTTTAAATCCACTTTTTTGCAATGTTCTATCCAAGAGGATAAATAAAAAATTGTTTATTTTAAAAGTATCTGAGCAATCTTATCATGAGCAAGTTCCTGTGGTGGTTGGAAAAGGAAGAGAGAAAAAGAGGTGGGAGAAATAAAATTGAAAAAATTACAGCATTTTTCTTCAACTGGCTCACACTTTTCTGGACAACCTTTTTATTCTTTTGTTGACACATGAAAAAATCTATTAACACATTTTTTCTCAGCCACTCATATTCTTTGCTTTAGCAAAGTGGTTATTTAATCCATAAAGTCATACCCTCCACTTACTACAAACAGGTTATTATTTAATGGAATTTTATCTAGCCAATGGGACTTTTTTTTTTTTTTTTACCTTTGCATGAACATTGAATGGTTTCCTTGATGAACAAGATTCACCTCATACTACTGATACCAGGTGCTTCACTGAGGAGACAGAAATGTGATCATGCTAGTAACAGTGGCTGAGTTTCTGCATGAATACTGGAGATGGCATCTGGGTTTCCCACAGTCACTTCTGTGTCTTATAAAATCATTTGATTCTTAAATGTCCCACCTATGTGTGAAATTATGTCTATGGAAACTTACAGCTTAACCTTGGAGAAAGCATGCTGTACTGTTGTTTTTTTGGTTTTTTTTTTGCCTATATCACAAGAACAACCAGGAGCCCTATTCAGCCCTCAGGGCTGCGTCCAGATTTCTAGTTAAAAAATGCAGTCTCCATTCTGCAGAAATTTTATGCTGATAATGACTAGATGAAATATAAGGATTAAATAAATCCGTAGATGGCAAAGAGAGGTTTAAGGTGACAGCAACAGAAGTATTTGCATAGACAAAGAGAACATGCTGCAGCTTTGACCTGTTGTTGCTGATTGATTGCAGTTCATGGAGAATCTCATGGATATGGTAATTCCATGTCTCCATTTTCTGCCCTTGCTAAATCAGTGTATCATACATGTTGTTGCCTCAGACATTTCAAGTAAAAACTGCAGGTATTAGTATGTTAGGCCCAATAGTTCTTGTATTATTGAAGCTTGTTGAGATAAAAGCTTTTCATCTTTTCTTGAAATTTGTAGGATTTTTTTCTTCTAAGATGCAGCAAAGCACCTTTTTTTTTTTTTTTTTTTGCCTAATTTTCGCTTCTTAAATAGTTTCTCAACCAATAGATAACAGAAAATGCTTCCAATGCAAACTAATTTTGAATTATCCTCTGGATTTGAAGGCATAGAAATGTAATGACTGACAAAGATATTTTCATAAAATTCTCAGAGGAGGTAATCAGAACACAGAAGATATCTTCAGGAAAGATATTAGCATTTTAGCTGCATTAACTTTCCTTAAGCAATGCATTGTATTGTTAATCCCAGATCTTCCTTACCCTTGACTGGCTTTTCTCAACATCCATGAACCATGAAATATTCAAATCAACCTGCTATTTAGAAATGAGAAATCAATGGTTTTATAAAGGTACTTATAATGGTCAGCCTAAAAGAGGAGCAAGAGTAATACGAGACAGTAATATCAATGTGAGTACCTTAATTAGGATCTTTATTTATAGCCTCCAGAGATTGATTTCTAACCTTTAGATACTCCAAATTTCTCTAGGAAAATTCCACTTACTATATAAACAACATAGGTTTCCAAATTCAGAAATTTCTATTAAGTGTTTAAATTAATTCCTCCTCCTGAACTTTTTGTGTTCTTTCTTTCTTCTAACCATTTTCATCTCTTTCAGCTGTGAATATTTAAAATAAAAATACTTAATATAAAAAAATCAGTGTAATAAAATATTTCCAGAGGAGAGGCAATTGACACATCCATCTTATGGGGCTCTGAACTATAAAACTCAGTTCCCATAGGCCCATAATTCTAGCAAGAAGCTTTCTTTGTGGTAGTTCCTCATTGCACCCTCTCTGTATGGCTTGTTTGTTCAAATAATAGCCACACATATAGATATAGATATATAGATATAGATATATAATAGATATATAAACAAAATATAAATAACAAGAGGATTATATTCTCATTTTTAAATATTATTTTTGATAAATGTAGCTATTTTTCAAATACAGTCATGGACTTCTCTCATTTGGCACAAGCCACCACTACAACGTAACAGCCTCCATCAAGCAGGTTTCTACCCTTTGGTCTGCTTCATTAAATATCTCAGATCTCCTGTGACAGTACTGGGTTGTAGTCATCTGAAAATCCATATCAAATGAATTAGTTAATTTCCTCAACTCTTTGGATAAACAATTTCATTTATTCTGATAAGTGAAAGCACTTGGAAAAGCATATGCTGCTGGTCTGAGCAAAAGACTGACTCACTGATGTTCTAGATAGGTAAGATTTCTTATGCAGGTGGTCTCATTTCAGATTTACAATGTAGGCCTGGAAATCTACTTTGATGTCTGTTTTTACTATACTGCTGGAGCTATAACAAAGCTGAGAATTAAGTAACACATTTTCCAGCATGCACCTCACAGTTTCTTCCATGTTAGTCTTCCATTCTTGCAAAATCATAGCCTTTTGCAGTTATAGATATCTAATTTGGACAAAGGTCTAATTGGGAAATCAATTAAGGTTTGCAGGAAGTTCCACTAAATTAGTACTTCAAAAACTGGGGAAAAAACCTTAAGTTTGGATAAAATTGGATAAAAACCCCACTATATACTTTGTTCTAAGATATTCCTTCTGTTGTGAGTTTTAGATTTTTATAAACCAATAATAATTAAGTGGCAAATTGTTAATAAGGAAGTTTTTTCCAAAGTGGTGTGTGTAAACCCAATACAGTACACAAGATAATCTGCTGGGGTGCAGGAGATTTTGTATCATTTTTTGTATCATTATCAAATAATATATATATTTTAAAAGAGCAGATTTCATCTTTTTCTCATTATTTTTAATATCCCATTTAATGCATGTTTTATAATGTCTATAATATGCTAGTGTAGTAGTGCATGTATACAAATTCTACAGAAAACACAAATGTGCATATATTGGCAGTGCATACTCATAATGTTTTTGATGTGGTTGCACAGTCAAAAAGACTTAGATACCATTGCAGTGAAGCATCAGTGCCATTTACAAAACCTTTTTAAAAATACAAGAAGTTTAAGGTACAGGAATCTCTTGTCTAAATTTTGTGAGCAAAATTAAAATTGCAGTATAAAACACTAATCAAAATCAAGATAGTGCATTAAAAATCTGTGAACAGTTCCATAAATAAACACTCTTCATAATCAAAGCAGCTTGTAAAAATCATCTTCTTATCTGATATGAGTGGCATTTAAATTCTTCCTTATTCCTTAACAATTTCCCTATTAGGGAAAAGGTCAGAGATAAAAAGAGTTACAGATGAATACACTTTAATGTGGCATGGAAAAGAAAAGCCTCTTTTGTAAAGAGGACTCATCTCTTGCTAAATCTAGCTAAAATAAATTAAAAAAAATATTTCTTGCTCAGCTATAAAATGTAAGGAGCAACATACATGGAACAACTATTTTTTATTATTTTTTTGCCAGTCCTTGACAGAAAAATTATGCTTGGGAATTTGAAACTCTTATACACCATTCACATGTACCTAATAAATAATGACAGAGAACTGGGTAAGCCTAGTGGCTTACATGTCTGAATAATATTTACTTAACCAGAACATTAATGCATCACTTTTTTTGTTTTGTTTTGTTTTCCCTGAGCTGAACGGTTCAACTAACACAATTGCCACAGTCATTCTCTCAGCAGCACTGAAATATACATTTAAGCGCCATCTGTGAGGCAGTCAAAAACTGGCTGATTCTATGCCTTTGTTGTCCTGTATGATGTTATGCCTTAGTTAATAACTGAGAATTCAAGCACAGAGAAAGATGAATCTCTCTGATGTCATTCCCTTCATTGTATGTGAAGATCTGTGCCCCACCACCTACTAAGCTTTCCCTGACTGACCCGTGTTTACCTTCTGTTGGTGCCACTTCCCACTGTGTTATTGATGTGCTTTTCTGCCCAGGAAGCCGTCCTTCTCAATGCACTTTGTTAAGCTCAGGCCATGGGCACACACTGTTCTTTGTTGTACTGTATATGAGGAATGCTTTTGGAGGGGAACACTGATGGTATCAACGATTAGGAGTTAAAGTGTCTCCGAAGCCACAGATGCAACATGCTGCATTGCCAACACACTTGTATTGCAGGGATTAAACTTAAAAGCTATTCCATTATGAGGTTTTCTCCTCATACCTAAGTGCCTTTCGTTTACATAACAGAAAGATATGTGCTTCTAAACACACAGACTAGGCATGTTTCAGTCACTTTTTGATTCTCTTCTCTTCTTATTTAGGTTTTCTTCATTTAGCATTGTTCAAAGCTGTGCAGAATGGCAGTCAACGTTTAAGATCAGCAATACTATTAAAGGAACAATGTCCCTGTTGATTAACCTCCAAAGAAACCACGTGTGGAGGCAAGGAATTTGCCTTGCTTATTTGATCTTTTTTTTTTGTCTTATATTTAAAGGTGTTTCCCAAAATGTGGAGTATGCTCTCAGGCATGAGTTGGGGTAAGAAAAAGGAAAAAAAGGTATGCAAAAACTCTGGCTGACAGGAGGACAATTAATGAGGTTATGGTTTGGTCAATACATGCCAGAGCCAGATCATGAACATTTTAGGTTTAATTTCCCAAAAGAGCAGAAAAATCGCCTTTAAAAATAGTGCGAAATGTTTTTCCTGGGCTTTTTTTTTTTTTTTCTCTTTGTGGTACTGGTGGTGTTTTCACTAAACCTCTAATACCTGCTTATATTTCCTGAGTAACTGTACTGGTAAACCAACTTACTCTCTTTTTAATTTTTGTCATTATTCAGAAAGAAATCCATGAAAAGATGGCTGTTCACTTACGAATAACAAATCCTGTAAAATTATACCCTGGATGAGGTCTTTCCTTTCCTTCCCTCTGTGGAGTTTGTCTTCTAAACTTAATAGATTCTGACTTTGTCTCTGCAAGAAATGCGAATTGTGCATTCTGATCTCAGCTAACCCACCTAGGGAGAAAAAAGTGTTTCAAAACACATGTGGAACAAGAGGCTTGATGAAGCAAAACGATGCAATGACTAAGTCTAATGAACATTGTGATTTAAAGCATCTAGCCTTTGGAAAAAAATAATATCTAGAGAGTTTTCTTTCCTGACTGTCACCTCAAGTGAGTTGATATTAGGTCTGTGACAGCACTACTAATTTTCTTCTCTCTCCTACATGTGTAATGGTCCATACTATCTTATTAGTTATGCTCTTTATTCCATAAATTATGTGTCTTTCTTAGCAGAAATAAAGTATTAATGAACTTGTGGTGACATCAAGGGGACCACCTGGATTAATGGATGATAGACATGTTAGACAGGGGGCACTAAACACATTGTCAGAGCCTGTTTAATCTGAATGAGAGCATCTGTGATGCTCCTGAAACTGGAAACATAAATGAAAAATTTGTTTTCTACCTTTACTTACAACATTAATAGTGGTAGTAATTAAACAATTATTCTTTCAGGAAAAATCAACATACTAATTTGATATATGAACTGCTTAGTTTCTTTTAAAGCGTATCCTTAGATATTCAGAACGAAAAGCAATCAAAACAAACAAAAGACAAACCTGGACTTAACATGATTTTAACATGATTACCACCTTTGCTTCATTCTCAAATAATAAAATCAACTAGCATTAATCACATATTTTGATACTATCTAATATGATGGTCACACTTACTTAAAAACACTGAAAAATATTTTCTTCAAAAATCTTTTTATTGTATTTCTTCCCTCTATATATCATATGCCTGTACAAAATGTGAAGGATTTTTTTCAAAATATGGGTTTCTTTTTTCAGTTATAGAATAATCAGGAAAAAAAATCAAAATTAAGCAGTGAAGATCTGAAGAAACCACTTTCTAATGTGTATTATCTGAATTCTGTGGGAGGAATGGGGAAAAAAAAAAGCCCAAGAGGAGAACTCCCTGCTGTTTTTAGAAGTGTGTTTTCTGCTCTTGTGGGAAATGAAACCCCAAAAGAGGAGACAGTGAGCACTACTTCTCTGGTATTTATTACAAACCCATTAATCATTAATGTTCTATTTTGCTAGTCAATCAGTAGTAACACAGTTTCATAGAGCCTTTGTTGTAATTTGGCATGTCTCAACGTCATTTTTTACATAGCTAATCAATGGCTTGTATTCAAATTCAAGAGTTTAAGGATTGAAGAAATAGGTTTGATATTTCCCTAACTGAAAGGTCTAAAGAAAAGTAATATTTCACATTTGACACTGCCTTTTTCTTTATTGATCACTCAGTAGAGCTGGAAAAGATCACTGATGTCACTACTGCTTCCCTGCTTCTTGTTTTATTAACAATGATATATTGCTCTCTTTGGAAATAAATACACTGGAAGCAATATACTAAGAACAGGCAAAAGTGACATATCAGTTCTAGTCATTTATTTAATCTCCTTATAGACTAGTTATGGGTGAAATTCTATAAGCACACTTATTAATTCATGTTCTGTTTGCAGTTGAAAATATGGACTAATTCAAAGCAAAGTGCTTTAGGATAGAAAGAGTTCAAGCATTCTCAAAATATAAATATTTTCTCTTTCTTTTAAACAAACCATTTAACAACATATGGATCAGGGGTAGTTAATTTTTCCACTGGATAAACAGTAACTGCTGGCTTTTAGGTTTTAGCTTTTTGTTTTAATTAGTAACAATGTTTTAATTTAATTTGAAAAGGAATTAAAGAAGGAAAACAGGACTACTAAGGGATTTGCAGCTAGCTATACATAACGACTTACTTTTCACATGCCAATAAAGAAAATTTTAGATCTAATGAGAGATTTCAGTAATTATTTGTAACATGAATAAGCATGGCATTTGCAAATATAATGATGCACTGTGTATCATCATATCTCTCAAGAGATGCAACATCATATCTCTCAAGACCGTTCATAAAACCACGTGGCCTTTGTTCATTAAAATCAACGACAAATATACAGTTGCATCCTATATATTGTCTGTAGAATAAAAATATCCATAAACATTTATCTTCGTCCACTTCTCAGCTGCAATGTTCTATAGACAGATCTTTTAAATGCCAGCAGTGCATTATAGAAGACATGACTAATCTAGAGAATTTCCATTTGAAAGAGAAATGAGTAATAATTGATTGGCCTAGATCCAAAGTCACAGTGGGGTTCACAAAGCTTGTAAGTGCCCTCATAAAAATAGAAGCTGTATCAACCAATTGAATTTAATTATATGTGAAGGTGATGAGGGAGCTAAACAGCCTGTAATTGGAGTCCAATTACTCAGCTGGTCTTCCATAAAATTAATTCATCTGAAAGTTTGCCATTGTCCCATGCTCGAGGCCTGCTGCTGGTTTAATTAGTTAATACTGAGGAATCTTGAAACATTACATTATTTTGTCTTTATTGCCAATTACGGGTTAAGGAAAATTGTGTATAAAATATTAACATCTGCTTCCAGCGCAACTTGGAGAGGGCAAAGGCAAAATATCTCATACTTAATCATGTTAAGAGGAGAAAAATGTCTTTAAACACAGAAAAATCTTCCTGTTAGTCAAGGCTTATCAAATTAAAAATCAAGGTGCAAAGGATCATTTGAATGAGATGTAATAAAAATAAGAAGCATAAGAGTTTATATAGCAGCTTCATGTAGCAACAGTTTAAATATGTTATAGAGTTCAAGTATCACTTGTATCCAGAGGAAAACCAGAAAGAAAAATAGTTTGGATCACTGTCCTTTTCCTCAGTGATAGCATCCGTATTGTTCCTAATAACTGTGGGAGTGAGTGCAGTAACATTCCCTGACTTCCTTCACCATCAGCAATATACCATTCATGTCTAAACATTAACATTAAATAACAATATTTTATTCTGAAGAAGATTTTTGTAAAAGGCTTATTCACTCAAAAGCCAGCAGCTGCTGAATATTGTTCCAGCAGTTTCTGTCCCTCTTTTTCATATAAAACCTGCGTAGACAACTTGAAATTAAAGGAAAAGGAGACAGGAAGTACCTGTACTTAAATTAAACTCTAAAAGACAAAAACATTCATTCCTGGTTTGTTTCAAAGCTGTCTGCAGAAACGGCAAGATTTTCTACTGTTTTAACAGATTTAGATCAGTCTACTGACTGGGTTGAAACCCTTTTTTCTTATTGTATTCTTGGAAATGGCAATCATTGAAAGCAAAAGTACTATGTGGTCAGAGGTAGGCACTATGTAAAACATGATTATGAAACATTTTTTGAACTTGAAATGGTGAAGGAGAAAAAAAATATTTGATGAGTCCCAAGAATGGCATACATTTATTTCCCCAAAGACTCATTCATATCTACAAAGAGCTAATTACAGTATGAAAGATATAAAAAAGTTCAATTTTAGAAAGTTTGGGAAAATGTGTATAAGCAACAGGCTTTTTTTCCTTTTTTAAGAGTCAAAAGTTAAAATTTAAAGAGAAACCATTTTGTGGACAGTACACATTGGATTAAAGTAGCTTTTTAAAAACTCACACTACTGTACTTTCTCAGATATACAATAAACAATTTTATCATAGTCCCATTGAACATATGTAAAACAAATGCCATTATAGTTTTCTGTACCTTTTCCAGAGGTAGAACTATTGAAGTAAGTTGCTTTTTAAGCTCATTCTATTCAACTGAAAATGTGGAGATAAATCTCTACTTACTGGAGTAATATTAAAGTTGGATTTTTAAAACAAAATATACTGTGTATTTCAGAAACTGTGAGAAAGAGGCTGCTCTCCTAAGGGCTAGATTTCATGATGACTCAGAAAGGTAAAAAACAAACAGAAAGCCCTCTGTGAAAAAAGAGTCAGAAACGGAAGAACTTCATCTAACTTTTAAAGGAAAATAAATATAAGGCTTCATTTCCTAAACTTAAGAAGGAAAGTGCTGGAGTCTTAAACATTCTTTTAAGCCATAGAGATGCATTAAGTTTCTTTGATTAATCTGAACTATTTCTATGCTCTGCCAGCTCTGTAAAATCTGAAGAAACAAAGCAAAAGATGTTGAACAGTACAGTCAGGAAGGAAAGGAAATTATACTGGCAAAACCTAAGGGCTTCCTGACAAGGGAGGGCATGCTATAGAAAATTATTAGAAACTATCCAAAACATTTGGTAAACAGATATTAACTAGAATTTACTATATGTAATTAAAATGTAGGATTAGTCCATCATGGGTGATAAGAGGCTAATCAGTGGATGATTGTCACCCTCTTCTTTTGAGTTCTTCTAAGCCTTCTGATGTTTACATTCTTGTAAGGAACCTTCTCATGCACTTTATGTAAATAACTTACTGTTTTACATTCTTTTGTGGAGGAGGAGAAATGTGATAAACTGTTGGTTTGTCCAGTGTCATTGGAGAGGTGGCACTTTCACCCTCCAATCCACTGTCACTTTTGAAAATCTATAAATGTTTGAGTCAGAAATTAAACACTCTCTTTTTTGCCTTGGAAAATCAAGTGTCCGCGTCTTTCTGTTTTGTGTCCTAGAGTGACAGATGATTTCTAAGGTTCATTTTCTGTGCTTTTCCTTCTGCTCATGGGAAGAGAGCAGAGAGCAGCCCAGCACACAGGAAGCAAGCAGCTGCTGAGGGCTGCTAGTGCTGGAGAGGAGGTACTGAATCCCTGTTGAACAGAGATGGCGGGACATTGCCATTAAAAATGTCAGCATTCACTAAGGGAGGAAACAGAAGTGTTTGTCTCGAATCTTTCATAGTAATTTGAGTGCCTACCATTCAGATAAGTAAATTCATTTGCCACAAAAATATCCAAGTGTTTCCTGTTTAGAATAACAGTCAGAGTTTTTGCAGAGTCAAAGTGACACATCCTAACTAAAAATATATATCTCCTGTCTCCCTCTCTCTTTTCTATACTCCTTAAAAAGCATCATCAAATTATAAGCACCAAGAAAAAATATTTCCTTCCCTTGGAATGGAAGTACTGGAGTAAAAAAAAATAACACTGACTTTAATTATATGCAGACAGTAAACTTTATCCCTCTCATTGTATTTATGGACTGTATATATTCTGTTTCTCATTCATAGCAGAATGAATCTATGACACTTTGACAAATTATTATTTACAGATGACAGCGAGCAAGAAGATTTCAGCCCTGTAGGTCTACCAAACCTATATAAAACAAATGGTTCTGATGGCCTTGGAAATACTGAAATTGGAGGTGTATGAAGGAATATTATGGGTCTCTATTTTATTTATGCGACATTTTACTTAGATCATGGGCATTGAACAGAGATTTTTTACAAGCTTTGTAGCCACAAATAACATCAAATCATGAAAGGTTCAGCAAGGATTGTAACAAAATTCCCCCTGTCTTCTTTAAAAAAATATTTTGTTGAAAAAAAAGAGTCAATATTGAAATATTTCTATCACTATATTTCATTTCACACTAACAAGAGTGGAGATCTAAGTGATCTGGTACAGTGTCCTGCATACATGCACTCATCAGAAAGAAACTATTCTTCTCTCTCAAGGAGTTCTTCATGTGTCTTTCTCTTCATGGTGAAGTTTTACCCATTGTAAATAGCATAACTTGACAGCTTTACTCATGAGCAGAAAAAGTCAGTCTTGCACTTCTGTTAAGGAAAGTAAATAATTGCTTTGACTGAAAAAAAATCATTTCCACAGCAAAAGTGGGATATATGTATTGACATTTTCACATTGTTGAAATCTATAATCTTGCAAGAAGTCAGCAAACAAGCTGTATTTAAACAAAATTGCCTGCCTACATGAAGCTATTTGCAAGACTGGGACATAAAGGAGCAGCAATCCACAAAGACAAATTTATTTTTATTTCACTTTAATGACCTTTAATATTTGCAGAACACTTTAGAAATGAAATATGATCTATCTAATTTCTACATCAGATGTGAGCGCTTCTTCTCATCGATATTCCACCTGCATGTTCATCATTCAGATGGCTGTTCAAGAGCTGGTGACTGACTCTAAAAAAGTACTGTCAGTGAGAGTCAAAAAGTGAGTTGTTAAAAAACACTACTTGTGTTCTTTGGAGTTAAAGAGCCAAGCCCAAAGATTGCTCTATATGGATACCTAATTAGATGTGTATATGGGTCTATGCTACATGACATGTGACAGCAAACTTTGCTTTCCTCAGGAAAAAGGAAGACCACGGCTTTTTGCCATTCCATTAATAAATTCATGGTCTGTCTAGCCCCTATTGTACTCTTTGTGGCAGCAGTGGTCTCACAGGTAAGTGTATCTTTCTGAAATAGAAAGGTTGTTTGTACATGGAGGGGAAGATGGCTTATTCTTTTTTCATATAAAAATTTTCATATAAAATTTTACTGCACAAAATGTTGCCAAACGGACACACTGCTTTTACCCCTCCATTTTAAACTGAAGGTCAGTCTCCATGACAGGACTAAAAATATAGCTTCTTATCATTTATACCCTTTCCTTGTTTAACTTGATTAATTATTTTCACTGTCTTAAGAGTGAATAGTATTTTTAAATTGGGTTTATTTGAAGGAAGGGAGGTGTGCAGCAAAGTGTTTTTTAAATGTATATATTTGTGTATGTCAGTATTGTGTAATAGCAGGTGTTCTATATCCCACAGAATGACTTTCATTTTCACGGGAATCAGGAATGTAAAGTAGCAACTTACATTTGATAGTTTTGTTTTGGTCAAACTGTAAACAAAAGGAGGGGTTTTTTTCCTATTTTTCTGGCAATTTCAAGTTTTTATTGTTTTATTTTTCATTCATATTCAGCCATATACTCTCACATTATCATACTTGTAAAATGCTGTTTTAAAATTATGTTGAATGGCATTTAAAAGTAATGCCAGCAGTGGCCCAAGTTCTGATACACTCATAAATATGACCCTCTGTCTATTCCTTAATAAGATGTTATTGAGGACAGATTTGAAGAATTTTTACTTGCATATATATCTGGCAAATAGAACATTAATGGAAAAAAACTTTCTATAAAGCGTGATAATTATAAGAATTGTTTTTTGAAAGACAAATTACTTGATGGAAAAGGGGAAAAAAATTTCCCATACAGCTAGGTAGCCATGTCATAGGTTTAATATTTTCTTTATTTTATATAAACTGCAACAGGAAAAAGTCATAGCTGTTGTCACCACCTAAGTATTGAGATAAAATAAAGAGAATTGAATGACTTTTCATCTAATTCTATAAAAACTTTCATTTAGTATATGAAGGACTATTTCTGTGTGACATTCCATGTGATAGTTAGTTTCCACAAATAAGCTATTATGCAAAGAAAAAGAATATTTTTACCTTACTTCCCATTCTATGTTTACACAAGAAATAGTCTTCCATCCCATACACATCACAAAGCTATACCTTTTGCTCCAGTTTCCATGACCCAAGCACAATCATTGCTTTTAAAAGTGTATATCTTTCCCTGCCCTATGTTAAATGACAGAACTTGGAATAGAATTAAAACATATTAAAAAATCTGAGAAGCAAAAAAGCCAGTAACTTATCATGGAAAACCAGTATCCTTTGTCATTATATAGTCCATAACAGTCATGTCATAAATTCATAACTCTTTGACTTTAAACAAACTAGAAATCTTTTGTCTCCTAAAATGATGGAATGCTTAAGGCCTACCCTGAACTTTTCAACTCCTGTATATGCCTTTTGGATATGGCTCTGTGTTGGCTGCTGAACTCCAGCAAGATCATCTCTGCCCTTCTGACATTCAGCCAGCTCAAGCACATCTGAGCGGGAATTGCATCCAACCAGTATTGTTTGCAAATGATTTTCTTGATCACCAGCTGTTTCTCCCTGCAAATACTGCTTCATGCATTGCATGTGGAAATTCTCTACTAATGCTCACACACATATATGTACAAGACTTTGGGTGTTTTTTGCTAAATAGCAGGATTTTTTATTTGCATAGATTTTAGGTCCTTAAGGAAAAAAAAAAAAAAAAAAAAAAAAAAGAAAGAAAGAAAAGAAAGAAAGAAAGAAAACAGAAAGGAAAAAAACCAACCACCAACCTTAAAAAAATCAACCAATCCAATCCAAAACCGAACCAAACCAAAGCAAGCCCACAAAAAAACAAACAAACAATTAGAATGGAATGATTTTGGCAATGACAAGAAAATGAATTTTTTTCCAAACATTAGCTGTGTCTGTAAAGACAAGAGACAAATGCAGATGACGTATAAAAATAGACTTGACCTGCACAAGTTTCAGTTACTAATGTTAAAATGTTCCTCTCTCTTGTTACCCTTAGTACTTAGGAAATCTCTTCAATGCTGTCTTTCAAATATTTTTTCATGTGAGTACTCAGGGAAATCCCATAATCTGTATTATGAATCAAACATATTTTTAGTGGTTGTAGAGTGAATCCATAGAGGCTAATAATTATAAGATGTAATAAAAAATTAATATTTCCTTTTAGTAATACTATAGGCATAAAAGTATTCCTCCTAACTCCTTTTTTTCTTCATTTAAGTATTCCCTGGAAATATATTTTATTAATTTAAGCTTCTCCTCCATAACTCTTCTTTACAGAAGAAGACTTGAATCTAAATAACTCTCTCTATAAACTGACATGAAAGCAAGGTCTATCTAATTAAATCTATTACAGTAAGATAAATTGGATCTAGGAAACACACACATGTCTGTACTTAAGTAAATATCTCATTTGCCTCCAAATTTGTACCATAAATATTGTGTTGTTTGACATTAAATAAATACCACTAAATTGAGCAATATATTTCCAATTTCTAAGAGTTGAAAATTATTTTGTTAAGAAAAATAAGAATAGAGCATAAAAATGTGGAATTTTACAATAAAATCTGAAATCCACTGGATTTATAACAGGAAAGAAGCAGAGTACAGGTTTACAGAACCATAACATCACACCATAGACTAGAGCAGCTGTGGTTTATTCCTTCACTAAAACCACAAAGAAAGTTTCACACTGAACTACCCCATACCATCCCATTCAGTGCTTCCATTAAGATATTTAATTTCATGAGCAGTTCATAAAAGCAGATGGTAAATCAAGGAGTATTTTATGACAGTGGTTTGCAAGTTAGTGGTACTCTCTAGTCTTCCAGGTGGCCCACGCAACTACTGCTGTTACAACAGTGACACATCTGTCATTTGGTAAGCAGTGACACTCAGGGTTTGTTGTAGCCTGAGACTGGTTTAGGGTTTCCAGCATACTTTGTAATCCTCTGCAGTAGAAGAAACAATACTAAACAAAGCGAAATAAGAACAAAAAATCACGTCTCTGTACAGCTGCTCTGCGTAGTTTTTGAGTAAACCTAACTATGATCAAGCTCGCTAACATGCTAAGCAAGAAACCTGAAATAACAGCTATAGCAAAATTGTGTTCTTTATCATGAACTGAAGAGAATTGAAATTAGAAAACTAGAAGAAATAGAACTTTTTTTAAAAAATCTTAGTATCTTATTATAGAATGCAACATCTGAGTTTAAAAGCTTGAATTCCTAGATCTATAAAAGATTTCTCTATCTAGAAAGGAAAGAACAAAAACGTAATTGGGGAAAAAAATAATGAATTCCATGCAAATTTAAACAAAATTACTGCTCTTGTTGCATTAAGGCAAAGTTATTTTCATCTTGTTTTCTTGAGACTGATTGTGTAACTTTTAAGCAATCTGCACTGGAGAACATGACAGGAAAAGTATGGAATTTACATAAGGAAACGTGAAAAAAGCCCTACCATTTTATGATGAAAATATGTATTTTATCTTCTATAAGTCATAAGCAGAATGTACAATTTAAAATTAAATTTTCAAAGAGAAAACAAAACTGAACACAAAAAGAGAAAAGAAAAAAGAAAACAACCTTTGGGATCATGCTGTCATTCCCCACAAAATTCTAAACTGATTGGGCTTCTTGTTACAAGATCTGCATATATAATTTAATTGGTCTTTCATGAGTAGTTGCACAAAATTAAGTAAAACCTTCTAAATCATTTAGCTATTCTGCCTATTTATTTTCACATCTTTACTTTTGCTGCTTATACTTTTTAGATCAGAAAAAGAAGAAAGAATAAATTAATTGAAACAAAAAATCAGTTCAGAAACAGATTAAATTTACTGTGAAAAAATGCAATTTCTACTAATTCATTTTATCCCTCTCTCTCCTCTTCTCTCCATATTCTTATTTTTTCTTTTGCAGTAGAAGGTTTACAATTTTGCTAGAAGTGCAGATATTCTGTTTGTAGCAGCAAAACATTTTAATATAATTTCATTAAACATAAAAGAGTGCATTTTTAAATCATATCTCTGTTTATGATCTAGCTACATTTCCTATTACATTAAATGGAAGCTGATAGTGTCTAATATACAATTTTGTTCCCCATGGCTTCTGACAAACAAAATCACTACTGTATTCACATTAAAAATAAATCAAACACATTATTTTCAGTGTTGCAACATTATGAATTGCCACACTCCCCTGGTGGTCTTCAAACAATGTTAAAAACACAGAATTCAAATAATAAAGCAAAAAGAAGAAAGTTAAAGAGTATTTTATAGCCCAGAATAATATGTTTTATACATCATCTTTGCATACTTTCTTCAGCAACATTGTCAAATTGTGAGTTCACTAAAGGTCTCTAGTTGACAGTGTAAACACATGAAAATGGTTACATAAACACTATAAAATATGATAATACACCTATATAATTCTGGGATTTTTAATACTAGCAGGGCTGATGTAGTGTCTAGTAGAAACATTATATATTTCCTATATTTTGCTTTCACAAGTCTACATATTCATAATGATGTTGTACTTTAATTAATACAACTGTATCTTAGAAATTTGTGCTGAAATGCAAGTTGATTTCCTTAAAATAGTCAGAGTATGCATTATCAGTTTCTTCATATATAAAAGAATATCCACAAAAGAAACTGAATATTTTTATTTCAATTCATAAAGGTCCAAAACCCCAAAAGTCTATTCAAGATTCTGCAGGAAATCAAGGAAAAATCTACACACTGTTTTTTTTGTAAATGTGTTCCAAGCAGAAATGTATTCTGTTTAATTGGATTTCTATTTGCATTGAAGTATTTAATTTTTTTTCTTTTCTATGAGGCATTTCGTATTATTTTGGGAAGAAATAGTCCATCCTCATCAGTTAGGCTATGGTACAACATAAAGGCGAACACTGTTCCAATGTCATTTTCATTTAGCTTTCAGTTGTGATTTTCTGATGTTCAGATTTTGAAAGCTCAATGATTCTTTACTTGAACCCAGGAAGCTGGAGGAGCAGACAGACTTTATGCAGCTCAAAGAGGATTTGGAGCACGCAACCGCTTGTGCTGTGGCTTCCTTATCTTCTTCTCCCTCTTGTGGCCTCCAATAGTAAGAGCAAATAAGGCATTTTGATATCCAGCACGGCTGTTGCTCCTGTAATAAATGGGGAGAAAACCAGACTTTGGGAGAAAGTGCCATGGTATCCAGATGCTACCGCAGCACTGGAGGGGCTTCTGTGCAGTGTGATGGCCTCCACTTGAGAGGGACACGGGGATAATGATGAGGGAGCAAAGCCACCTTTGCCATACTTGCCCCTGGGGACCCTGTGACACAATGGGGAACTGGTCAGCTTTCCCCAGCTCTGCAAAAAATTAAGTCCAGTGCTTTGCAACCAAGATTTTCAATAATAAGGTAATGAGAAGAAAGAATTCCCCTCCGTATGACCTGGTAGGACTACATTTCTTAAAAGCATCTTGATCCTGTTGCAGAATTGACCTAAAGGTTAAAAATTAAATGGAATGTCTAGTGCAAGCTGGGAATAAATTAAGGTGGTAGAGGTTCCCAGACTAATTTATTGCCAGGTTTACAAACAGTTTTTCTTTCTTCACCAAGGCTGCAAGATCACTGAGGCAATTTCCAGGCATAGTTGCCCACTTCAGTTCCACAAACCAGTCCTTTCCTGGGCTCTCAATAGTAATGACAACAAAAATAAACAGCATTAAAGTGCCTCTTTGCAGCCATATGAAATAAACAGTTTAATATTCTGAATTTAAGGCCACAAATTGGTGGCTATAAATATTGTACTGCATTCAAAGTTCTGTATATGCCATCTGGTGACCATGTGATTAGTGTATCTATGGGGCAAAAAGGAGGAGGGGGGAGGTCTTGTCATGCCCTTATTTATTTTCTGTGCTCAACTATGCACTCACTTAAAACCCAGCCATATGCTAGAGCATCTGTTATAGGTGGGGCTTTTTTCAAAATTTTCTTTTTTAAAATTGAGTCGAGTTTGCCCTTTAGGAGCCTACACTCTGAACAGTACTACAGAATGACATTTACTGCAGACCAAATTATTATTTTATTAGGAGTTACAGTGTCTAGTTTGAACAAACAGCAAAATTCCAGTTTGGAAATAAATTAGTACCTTAAAATGTATAATACCAAGCCAGCCAAATCATTCCATTTTGCTTGCATCCATCAAAGAATATATGATTAGTTTAAACTCTGTTTGTGTGCATATTCATACACAGAGATTTTCAAGTTGATTTTTATTTTCTTCAGCATGTTAATATAAAAACATGCTTATTTGCCTTAACAGAAAGAGATGCCACGCAGCAGTCATAAAAGTGAATAGCAAATTCTGTGCTTTATTGGCCCAGTGCTCATACACGCATAATCATCATTTAGTTTACAGAATACTGCTCAAGGCAGTCTTGTGAAAGTAGTACGCCAGTATGCCGTTGGGAATGAAACCAAGAACACAACAGTTTTTGCAGCTTTCCATCATGTCTCAGAAAGAGAAGGTTAAGCTAAATTTGGCTCTGCAAGAATAATAGAAGTATACTAAAAATACCCTCATTTTTAGTCATACTATTGGTTTAAAAAAAAAAAAAAAAAAAAAAAAAAAGGAGTTATTTCTGCAGCAGTCTATGTTTGCTTAAAATATCCAGTGAAGGGAGTTTCATTTATTGATATCACAGGACTAGCTTCCAGTTTCACTGCTCCAACTTTTTCAGGAGAATTTCTATTCTTTTTCTAACTGAAGTAAGTGCAAACTGTAATGTCAGGCTGAGAAGAGGAATGCAGAAGCTCATTTTTGAGAGCATATCAATCATTTTTAAACATGGTAATACCTTACTCCTGCTATTCTTCTCTACCCCAAACAGCTTATGTGGAAACGCTTTATTTCCTTTTGCAATACTCAGTAAGGTAATGCTGTCTTACTGAACTTTTCGCCTCTTCCAGAACTCCAGGATTATCCAGACCGACACATCCATGTCACTGTCACTCTGTTATCCTACTTTCCAGCATTAATTTCATGCACCAGATCCCATGACGAACCTGCCCTGTGCCACTTCTCAATATTTATGCTAGGTCAAGGTGGTAGAATTTAATCTTGCAAAGCAAGCTCAAAAAGGCCATACCAGCTGCCATGTCTTAGTAAATCAGATAACAGCAATAGATCTAAAGAGCGAATGAGACAGAAGTAAGTGAGATTATTGCATCTGTTTAAATCCTGTGTTGCTTACAACCATTTTGAAAGCACATATTTTTAAGTGACTGAACAATAATAATGTTAAAACATAATTAAAAACAGCCTAGAATGTAATTTTTTTTTTTCATTTTAATTGTGGTTTAAAAAAAAAAAAAGAATCATCAGAGAGCAAAGAGCAGCTGGTTAGAAGTTCAGATGCAGGTCAGCATACAGCCTAACTGAGCTAAGATTTCTGCATCTAACCTAAATTAAAAGAACATTAAAGATCAATGTACTGTGATTTGAAATGGCAGTTCTGAGCCTGGTACACAAACAATGTGTAGAAATGAGGACAGGGTGTTGTCTTAGAGTGCTGATGCATTCTGAAAGCACTGACAAAAGCTTGGGAAAATGAAAGCAAGAAAAGAGGTCCATCTTTTTCATTTTTTTTAACTTAAAGAAACAGAATAGAGGTATTGTATGAGAACTGGAAATGCCTCAATCTGAGCTGTTCTCATGATTTATGACAGTTTACTTATGTTCAAAGGGCATCCAGGCTGGTAACTAGTAAACTTCATAAAAATCTAGATACAAACATTCATTCTTAGGAATGACAGACCTCAGTTATGGATTATTCTTCTACTGGCTGGTTCTCATACATGGCACCATGGACTGCATCAATGCCTTGGTGGCTTGAGGAGTGTTCTGCAGTAGATATAGCCTGGTGGACATATTAAATGCCCTAGCATCTGTCATCTGTCAACATCCATAAATAGGTCAACTTTGATACCATTTCCAAAATGCTTAAGTGATACAGGCAAGGGATAACATTATGTGAAGAGAGAATCCACATTCTTATGAGCTGGTTGGACTACATTTCTTAAAAGCATTTTAATCCTGCTCCAGAGCTGGCCTAGAAGGTTAAAAATTAAATGGAATCCCTAGTGCAAGATAGGAATAAATTAAAAATGGAAATAATGTATTATTATTTTCCATTGACTTTATTATCTGGCAGAAAATAAGATCTCAAACTTTTTTCAAATTGAAAAACATTTGTTTCCTTCTGAAATAGAAATAATAATAAAAAATATTTACACTGTATATGATACTGCTGTGTTTCTTTTTATTTATAATTTGACTGAACTGTTTTTTTTCTTGGAGCATCAATCAGCAGGAGCATACCATAGAAATCATGATATTTTCCATATTGCACTGTGTTTTCTTGTTTGAAGATGGAGATGGCATTCCATGGTTGGTTTCCTGTCTGAATAGCAAAGACTGAGAATCTCTAAAATATTCTTTCTGAAGACAAAAATATATTATTTCTGTTTTGAAATTCTTCAGTAAAAGACAAAAAAAACCCTACCCAGACCAGACAACCAACCAACTAATCAACCAACAAACCAAACAATCAACCAGCCAAACCAACCTACAAACCATCCTCAGAAAAACAGATATTCTGATACAACTATGAAGCATTCATGGCATTCCTAATAACTGAATGAGTGCCTATGACAGGCTATAATGTAGTAACAATTTGAACATTGTTCAGCTTGGAGACAGATATTCAGTTTCTCAGTCTCTGTTCTCTGTGACTCTCTCACACATCCAAGAAATATCTGGTCCATGACCATTCTGTCAGACGAACAGGAAAGGTTGAAGCTGTGAAACAGTCAGATCCCCGTAGGAGAAAAGGGAGACTTTTCTTGAAACAATTTTGATTTATTTTTATCAGGGTGTTTCTTTGTCACAGTGTTGACCCAATATCAGTATTAGCTATAAAATCTACATTTAATACATTTACATCCATGAGCGCTGAGACAGCTGTCAGACAACACAGGGAAAAGACAAACTCATGACTCTCAAAATTTAATGTAAAATGATGTGGTGAATCAACTAGGGTGAAAGCAAGACATGAAGCCAAAGAACTTAATAGTCTAAACCACACTTCTAACTTTCAGAATAAGGGACAGAAGTGATAGACAGCTTTAGAGGTCAAAGCAGGGACAAAAGCTGGCTTCTGAAACCCAAGACAATCAGAGGGGCCAATTGGGGGCCAATCAGAGTTTGATGATGAGTTTGGTGGGAAGGGAACAGTAAGGCAACCTGTGGTTCAGTTTACTTCATCCTCACAGAAACACACTCATGACAGTGAGAAAATGGCAAACATCAAAAGTGGAGAGCAGTGGCACACTGCAGGGGAGAGCAGAAAGCACAGAACATCACATCAAAGTTAGTTTTCAACCTTACACTCAAGCAGAAGAACTTCAGCTGGAAAAAGGCTCAGCTGTGCAATTATCTTTTAATATAGCAGGAACTGAATCTTCATACCATTTTTTTGCATGATGTCATCAACTACTTCACAAAACTGGTGTTAAACCATCAATGATGGCTTTTGTCATCACCCTGCAGAAACATGTATTACCTCCAACACTGCATCACACCAGGGGAGAGTGTCAGGGGCACAGTTAAAAGAACAGACACCACTACCCAACAGCAAGATCCCCCCTGACGCAAAACTGAACAAATTACTGCACTCAACCACCTCCTGAATCCAGTCAACCTTGCTTTTCTCCTGAGAAATTGTAATTTTTCAGGCTTCTAGCATAGAGTAGTGTATGTTGCACAGTCCTCAAAGGATCATTTAAGCTTATAGACAGGAAAAAGCCTCTAACAAATATCAGGTATTAAGTTACAATCTAGGAAACTCTTTACAGTGAAAGCGGTGACCATCATTGGGAACAGCAACAGGAGCAGCAGCAGGAATACCTTTAGAAACGGGGAATTTTCAGCTACTCACCTGTATCCACCAGCTTAAGGTAAACTGGACAGCAGAAAAACCTGCCACAAATATAGTAAAATAGAAAATTTATTTTTCCATATATTAGATAACACTGATTCCATGCTTCTTGTCATTCCCAAAGTATTTTCAAAAGGTGGATCTTTTTTCCAGATCCCTCTTCTTTGACTGGAGTGGGGGATGGCAACAGAAAAACAGAGAGCATATTCATCTTCTGTGGCACAAAGCCCAAGATCAAGTATTTTTTGCTTAACATTATCTGTATTGAAGTGTGACTTTTTTTTAACATCATCTGTATTTCTTGAATTTCAGGCTCAAGATCACGCCAGAACTGACAGACAGCACCTGAGTAAAAATGATGTGATTCTTTCAGTGCTGCAATTTCCCATGTATTCAGCTTTGTATTCAGACAGAGGAAAAAAAATTATTCACAAGCCAAGACACTGTGAAGCTGCTGATTAGGCCATGGTTTAAAAATGGAGAATAAGGAAAAATGCGTTCACTCTCCTTCACGGTTGTGCACTGAAGCATTGACTGTGGAGGGCCTTGAGACTGGTTTCAGTGCAATCAAAGGGGCTACACCTGTCTGTGCCTCACTCTCCTGGAGCTAGGAAAGGAAGGCAGCTTTTAACACAGTAGTTCCCCAGTGCAAAAGAAAAAATAATTTGCAGTATTAGATCATGGCTCGCCTTGGCTATGTGCCAGAAAGAGAAAAGCTTTCATTGGTGCTGCAGTCCCAGAGATGTTAAGAGTGAACAAGCCTCAAAGAACAATTCAGACATGTCTTTATGGAACTAACAGAGAACACAGCTTTCATAAAACACAGGCCATTTTAACATCAGACACTGATAATTCAAAGGGAAAGACTTTTAATTGTGTTATTTTATCAATGAGAGGACAAACAAGGTTAAATTGTGATAGATGCTGAATTAAGAAGCTATTTGCCTGCATCATTTTTTTTGCGGGGAAGAAAAAATGCTGTAATTATTCTTCAGCTTTATACAGGGAAACTTTCTTCCTACTTTTCACTGTCAGGCTCTTCCAATTGATTTTATCATAATTCAAATACATGGCAAAATGCTTCTGAGCACAAAAGCAGAGGGCTAAGCCTTACTCTCTTTTATTACACCAGAGAGCCACTAAATAGCAAAGGATTTTGATTTAGATTCCTGCATTAAAATTAAATCACACATCCTAAGGAAAAATGATCCGTAATAATGGAAGTCACACATATGGGGATTGAAAATGCTATTGAATAATGAAGAAAACTATAGTAGCAATGAATGTAAGGGACCACTATACTTTAATGAAGAGGTATTTCCGAAACAAATGTCTCCCTTCAGTGTTTTCTGTTGATAGTCTGAATATTATAAAACAAATTATGTGAAATACGAATATCATAAAGTTCAAATGAATTACTTACTGCCTCTTGATTTGAGTTGCAACATTTTTATATCTCTGCTGTAGGAAAGAGTTACAGGTAACTACAGGTAGTTTTTAGTGCAATCTGCAGGTCAGTATGAATACACTGTTTTTAGTGCCAAGGCTGCAAATGTGCTTCCATTTTGCAAACTCCTACACAGTGATACTGGCCACTGGTTGGGGAAATTATGTGCAGTTCCAATATTTACATATTTTTTTTTGCCTTCAGGCCCCCTTTACTAATTTTATAGATTAAAATATTTTTCCAAGTAGCAAGTTGCTAATCTCCCTGTTTTAACTACGTCTGATTTTCCATTTCAGGCTCTAGAATTTCAGTTTGATCAAGTATTTTTAAAGTGAACCTTGGTAGTAACTCATTTTTAGCACAAAGCTTTGGTCTTGCAATGTGGGGGGAAGATTTCTTGGGAAAAAGTCATGAGACCTGGCAGCGTGAAAAGCTCTTATTTGACTGGCCACAAACAGTGAATAAATGAAGACTACACAAAGCAGGTTCAGGTCTGATTTGAGAACAGTGTTCTTAACTCGCATTGTTTTGTGACCTTTCAGTATTACTAACAAAATTATAAACAGCATAACATTGATCCTATTTGATCTTTTGAAAGAAACTTTGTATCTCTGTTCAGCCTAAAAACCCACAAAAATAATTTCCTATCATTTTGTCAAATTAGAACAATTCACGTGAAAAGGAAAATCAGTAGGAGCAGAAACAAATCATGAGTCACGATTGTTTTTCTGAGAAGTACAGTTACTACAATCACTATGAGATAAAATCACTTCAGATATTGTTTTGCATCTGATTTCAGTCTTTTGTGAGAAAGATAAAGATCCTGGGGTGGGGAAGAGGCTGGGGATGGAAGCCTATAAGCATAGAGAAAGAAAGCACTTCTCAGTTATGTATTGATTAGGTCCATCCAGGCTTCAAAAATGTTCCAGAATTCTTATTTCTTAATTTTGTTTAGTCATGGTATACAACAGGGAACAAAATTCACTTTTAAAATGGAAAGTTATATCTAAGAAAGAGACCAAAGTACACTCTACAGTATTAATCTAACAGGACCTGCAACTCGTTAACCTGGAGGTTTGGAAATTCAACTGAGCTATGGGAAGTCTTATTCCAAAATTATCTTTACACAAGGGGAAGATGATGTTTTAAAATTTTTATTGTTATTTTTATTGTTATTTGTAGTTGTTGGTTTTTGTTTTGTTCTTATTCTTAATAAATTCAATTAACTGATTAATTTTAAATACATAAATGAAGTTTGTCACAGATGTGAAAAATTAAGAACCCTGCTTCTTCCCCATTAATCTAGTGCAATGATAATTTTTGTATGCTGGTCTTCCTGAAAATACTATACATCCTTTGCTGTTCTCTGGGACAAATTTAAACCATAAAAAGTGAACAAGATACAACCCTTCTAGAAAACATGTAGCATATACTTTTTCACAGCTGAAGCCTCCTCTTCTGGAAGGGCAGAATTCCAGTTGAATGATGGAGACAAATGAATTCTGTTTTCCCTGGTTTTGGAGAGTTCTCTAACTATTATGACCTCATAAAAGATCTATGGTTATAATAGGGTTTTGTATAAAATGTATATGTATATATAGATATATATATATAAGCTGTGCTCAAGAAATATCTGTGTGATTGAGCCCTAGGGAACTTACCTGGTCCCCTCCTTATTGATAGCAATGAGATTTAGGTATGGGTTGTGCACCTACTCAGATTCATAATCAGAGTTGTAGCAAGTTGAGGTCTATTTTTCCCTTTTTTTTTTTTTTTTTGGTGATCCACTATGATATCTTGTTTTGAGAAGGAAATTTCAGGGTCCTAAACCAAAGAGGTGTTTTCATAATATTTCTTGCTATTTCTTCAAACATCAGGATATCCAGCAATTGTTAAAGAACTCTCCATCATGGACTCACCACTGCAAAAATATCTACCATGGGAACTGTTGTTCAATTTCCGTGCCACTATTTGTAATACCTAAAAGAGTCCAGGTATGTTGCTGCAAAGATAAAACAGGCTGAAATTGAAGAGACAGGAAATAATGTGACAGAAACATAAGCGAGAAAAAATGCGCAACTGGTTCTTATAAGCCCTGAATATTTACTTTTGGATACTGAATAAGTTTACCCATGTCAGTATCAGGGAGCACACCTTGTTACCTCTGTTATGTCACTCCCCAGAAATGTTAACTCTCCAACCGTATGAGATTTTAGATGCAGATCTTCCTTATTTCAGCAGAACAGATGGGTACGTTTGCTATTCAATAAACATACTAAGAACTCCTTTCACACCTCTAACAGTCACAGCTTTGCACACCCATGTGCTGTACATCTGTGGATTATTGGCAGTGAATTTGGCTGCACAGTAGGAGTATCTCAGGTTTAAAAATTTCCCTGTGTCTATTCCTTCCTTGTGACTCCTTTAAATGTCTGTCTTCTCTTTTTGTGCATCTGTTCACAGCTTTGACCACAAAAAAGACTTGCAACCTTTGCAAGAAATTTGAGTCTGGCAGCATCCATATGACAGTGTAAGAATGTTTATAAATGGAACGTGGAACAAAGTGCCTTTTTTTCTCTTTTTTTGTCCCCTGTTCTTCAATTTTTTTTAACAGATCAGTTTTTCTCCTGCAAAGAGTAGGTACAAAGCTGTAAGCTTATTTTTAATTGTGAGGCAGAGGAAATGCAGAGATGGGAGAGGGTTGTATAAAACAAGGAAAGAGTAGGGTTAGTATTTTCCAGTAGTGTTAGTAATCCCAAATATGATGTTGTACAAATGTAGCCAGATTTCTTCCTGCTTTGGAGCTGTTTCATTCAGCTGTGATCCCAGAATTTCAGTGTGGTACTGCACTGAGAGATGTCCACAAAACTGTTAAGGACCCTCAGTCTGTGTGTGTGTGACATCATTATGGCCTGTCCTCCTTTTGATGTGGTTCAACTTTCCTCACTTCTAGGCAGAGACAAACTTTCTGTTTTCTTCTCCTTCAGGAACAAGTCACAAGTGTTTATTCCCATATTGGGATATCAGTATACCAAAAACTTGTCCTCTCTATTTCTCCATTTCTACTTTTCCATCCTCACATACAACTTCTTTTCCTGTTTGTTTTTTTTTCCTAACCTGTTCTTTCCTTGGACAGTGGGAGGCATTTTTACCATGTTCATCTCCTTCAGCTCTACTAAATATTGACTTTTTAAAAAAATTAATATTGGTAGACCAGGTGAGTGCAACTTCCGTGCTGGTGATGCAATATTCAATAACAGCAGTGTGCAATTTCCTGCCTAGTAAAACAATATGTACATCTAATTTTAAATGCTTCTGTTAGTAACAGTGTTCCAATACTGAGTTTTGCTCTTTAAAATGTACCATAACACTTATTTTCTTTTTCTTTTCTTTATTTTTTTTTCTACCCTCAAAAGAGGACAGCGACGGACAGTACTAAAAATTCCACCTGGCCTTTTTTTTAAACCTCATATTGTATCAACACAGTGTTGATACAATATGAGGTTTAAAATAGTATGTTGCTATTTCATCTTTTCACCAGACAAGATTGAAAGATCAGAATAACTACAATTTCAAGTTTGCTTCACCTAATATTTTCATTAAAAGGAACAGACATAGGTACATTAAATTACCTAACTTCCTTTTTTTTGTTTATGTCCTGCTTACAACTTTCTCTTAGACAGAGATATATTTAGACGAGATAGACAAATTAAGACAGAGAGCAGCAGAACAAGAATTGCAGTGGAACTCAGGTGCTTTACATCATGCAAAACATTTGAAGGAACTTTCACAGTGTTCCAGTGAAACAGCCAGTTATGACACTGTCCATACAAACCTTAAAATTTAATGTGACTAAATTAGAGAGGAAGATCTTTATTGTGTGGGTGAGCGATTTTGTACTGGAGCAGATTGCCCAGAGAGGTTTTGGAGAGTATCTCTCACTGGAGACATTCAAGAGCCATCTGGATACAATCCTGTGCATTGTGCTCTGGGATGACCATGCTGGAGCAGAGAGGCTGAGCATATGACCTCCTGTGGTCCTTTCCAACCTCACCCATGCTGTGATTCTGTGATGGCTGTAAATAAGAACAACTAGACAATAACTTTAAAATCAAACAGAATATTTTTTTTTGCATTTTGAATCAAAATATGTTATCAAATGTCAAATAGATACTGTTTGTGTCTTAAATGCATACATTGATATATTTTTGAAATATTATTATCTTTTCCTATGAAGGCTTGGTACTCATGTCCAGCAGCAACAGCAAAACTTTTTGGAATATACAAGGTCTATACAAGGTAATATTACTTGTAAACATTCATCTTCCTTTGAAGTTCCTCATGGCAATATAGATGAGCAATAATTGTGAATTTGTTTTTGCTTATCATCAAAATAGAAAAAAAGAAGAATATCATCAGATAGGGTATTCACAGGGCTGAATAAGATGTCTTTATCAAAACTTTTTTTCTTTGGCTACTTCACACAATACAAGATCCAACTACTATATGAATCTTATAAAATAGGTAAGAAAAGGTAAATAAAACAAATGAAGGGGAAAAACCAATCAGAATTTGCCTTTTGGGGTGGTATTTACTAACCAGACATAGTTCTTTTTAAAATAATTTCAGATCTATTTTATGTATAAGACATGAAATTGACGAAGGAACTAGATTAGAGTTGGAGTCAGTAGTCAAGTTAATAAAATTTCCTAGGGTGATCCATTCAATCATTAAGTGTACATTGATGAAAATGCTTAGCTACAATGATATGTTGCTTTTAGACCAAGTAAATTAAATTAACTTCAGAGTGTATCTTATTAGACTTTAAAAAAGGATCGTTAAGTTACTTCTGGCCTTTGAATTAGGAGAATGAATTAACAGAAGGATGAGAAGTTGCCAAATCTTACTATCAAAATTTTAAATCTATCAAAGATAATAATCTTGTATTTAATTAAAAATAATAATTAGGAGTCATTGAGTAAGGATTCACTGCATCAAGTAACTATTCAAAATATTATTTATGTAATGCATGAAAATGTCATGATTATTTTAAACCTTTATGTATATTACATACTGATTTAAAGAAGGGGACATGACAGAGGGGTAAGATACAAAAAAAAAATTTGTTTGAAACACCAAAGAATTAATATATAGGAAACATTTTCAGTGATGTAACTGAAGCACTTGGTCATTCTAACAAGATTAAAATTATTTTACAATCCTCATTCATGCTGTGAATAGCATTCACTCAGGCAATTCTATTAATTCAGTGATACTTCTTCAGTGTTAAGTGCCAGCATAGATTGCAGTTTCATGCCTTAAATGAAAAACTGAAGTGAGTTGTCATTCATTTATTCATTTGAAATACAATCCAGTGCACTGTACATTCTGTAGCTAAATGGAGTTTGGTTTTGATAGACAGGTTGTGATATATCAGGTTTTCTGTGTTGCTTTTTCGTGGGGTTTTTGGTTGATTTTTTTTTTTTTTTTTTTTTTTTTTTTTTTTGTGGGTTTTTTTTTTTTTTTTTTTTTTTTTTTTTTTTTTTTTTTTTTTTTTTTTTTTTTTTTTTTTTTTTTGTGTGGGAAGTGTGGTGACTGTGTGGCTGTGATAATAAAAGAAAAAGAAATTTTTCAGGCAGTTCAACACACATTTTTCTGGTCATTGCTTCCTTTTAAGCTCTCTGTTCCTCTGTTCACCTAAAACACAGACTCACACCCTAAGTTCAAATGTGCTAAGAGCTTTAATGTACTTCACTCAAGTAAAAGGAAATTATTATCTCTATTGCAAGGGCAAGCAATCTTGAACATCCGTGGAAGCCTTGGGTCACAGAAAGATTGAAGCGCCTTTAGTAAGTTGAGTCTTTTAACCAGATCCACTAGATCTTTTATAACTAGGAAAGTAATTATGTACATTTTATACACTTCATTTTTTGTCAATAGTAGAAGGAACAACAATTTTTTTATTATTATTTCCCTGTACAAATATGTGTGTATAATTCTCTGATGCTTTTTGGTTTGCACCACCCAATTTACCAGATGCAAAATATACGTGAACCAATATTTACATTCAAGCTTACTTCTACTACTGAGGCCATAAGCATTGATAAAACACAATCCTTCCACTCCACGGGCTATGAATCTGCTTGTATTCTCCCTTATATACATTCTTCATGTATGACCACCTTCTACTTCCTATATGTGGGCAAAAAAAGGAACAAACATCCAAAACCTGTGCCAGCAAATGCAGATAGAAATGGCAGACTCAGAAAATCTCATCAGAGATTTTGTCGAGAACTATGTAAGGGACAATGGTAGGGAAGTAAATTCAAATATGATGAATATAGCATAAGTGCCTCCAAATCACCAGATTCAAGTATTATAGGGAATAATGTAAGATGGTTTTCACTCTCAGCATACCTTTCTACAAGTTTTATGTCTACTTCAGGACTTGGTCAGGGAATTAGTTCTTTCTTTTCTGCATGCTGAGAATCCCTCATTTACTGAAGGCTCGTTAAAATCAATTATCATCAGCTAGCAGAGCAAAAATTCAAACAAAATTTTAAGGTTTTAATACAATAATATGAAAAAGTCTTATTATTTGATTATTTACTAAAGGATATATCAAATCAGAATTCTAATTTTCACCCCAAGAATGTAATAAATAGGTCTAAAATGCTGTTGAAAATCATAGTGACAACTAATTGAGTCCTTTTATTTTGATTAGCGTGTGGCTAACAGACCAGTACTAACAGTATTTGATAGCATGTCTCATTCCGACAATTAACTTGTAACTTACCAAACAAGTCATATGACTGTTTAGCCCATAACAGACTGAAATAGATCTGATGCATTTATTTGACAGAATGTCTCCAATTATTATTTTCTTTATTACTCATTTAGCTGTTCAAATTTACATGCTACCAGACTATCCATTTTTTAGTGAAGACTTACTTAAAAACAACTTCCTCCATTATATTACTCAGGATCTGTAGGGTTTCCAGAAGTCTGCTTTTTCCACCTTTTCACAGAGAGGTAATGGACTCCAAAAAAGTATGCCTCAAAGTGCATCTAATTTTATTTCTGAAACACTAGAATTCTGTTCTCTTTCTCCTGTGCCTTTTTTCACAAGAAAAAAGTAACAAAGATTGAGAGGAACTATCAGTAATTGAACTACTATTATCCTTTTTTCTGGGGTGTGTGTATTTCTGTGTTTGTTTTACTTTAGGTATCACCTGTGCAGCTATAATGCAGGGAACTGTCTTGGTACCAGCTAGGAGAACAGAGAAATACAAGTTGTCAGGTTCTTACTGCATTTTTCTACTGTCTCAGTTTCTTATTTTTGACTCTGATGAGGGAAACGACTGATTGTTTCACTTTAACATAAATTTTGCAAATGGTTCTTCTTTTATCTTACTGTGGGTTACAAAGACATTGAAGACAATTAAGAGGAACCATTCTAGAACAACTTGTGTTTGCATTCTCAGTGACCTCTGCAGGGTGTGTTTTTTCTCTTTGTATAAGCCTGACTGCTTCCAAACATGAGCTGATATAAATCTGTTTTGCACTAATCTGACATTTGAAAATCCAAATAAATTTATCTCTGTGAGCAACAAGCTACGAGTTCTTTGGGATTTTTCCTTTCAAATGACAGGAAAAAAAATAAACCAGAACAAAACAAAAAAAGGAAAGAATTTACTTAGCCTCAATGTATAAACTATGTTTTAAGGTAAGATGAGGTTATATTTTCAAGAACTTTAGAAAACCCATGTAATTTTATTTCCTTTATACAGGCAAGTAGTACTATTAAGTTTTGTGTGATTTCTCTTAAAAGACTGAGTCAGAACAATGGGAGAAAAAAGAAAAATGTAAAGTATCTCCAATTATATTTGTTAAAATAGAAATAGTGATATCAGTGATGTCAAAGTCCTCTCTGACACATGAAAGCCTAAAAAGAAATGCTTTTTAAAACATGTATTTTACCTATGTATCATACACTTATGTATTAGTTTATAACTGCTCTTCTTTGATATACATATGGATTTTTTACATGTCAGCAGGCATGTACCTACAACTTCATTTGTTCTCTAATTTTGATTGTTTGTATTTTTCTCGTGTGCTTACCTATCAAATTTGAAATCTCTGTATCTAATTAATTTTTCACCACAATGACAGCTGCATTTTTGTAATCCTACTTGCTCCTTCCTTTACCTAAAATTTTTTTGCTAGGCTGATTGCCCATCAGCACTAGTTATTTGAACTGGATGATTCGCTTAGCAGCCATTGATTTGCACATCTAATTTTGCATGTGTTCAGAATACTCTATGAGAACACAGAACCATACAGGGCTGTCAGATGAATGTCAACCAATCTTCCAAACTCCCAGTTTATTAAAAGGGGGAAAAAAAAAAAAAAAACCCACAACAAAAACACATACCAAAACCCCTCTAACAGGCCTAACACTGTATCCTTTTCTTTTTTCAGTCTTTTTTTTTTTTGCCTTCTTTTGTGAATTGAATGAATTCGATCCCAAGATAATACAAAAAAACAGAAGAAAAAAATTAGTCCTAAAAGTCAGTCAGAACAGAAAAAAACCAGTACCATCAGGTGGAAGCAACTCTGTAATGAAGTACTGAACTTGCACATTCAAAATTCCATGCCAAAAACAATATATCCCATTTTGCAAATTAAATCAATCTTATTTCCCTCTCATTCATATTTTTATTCTAATATATATTTCCTTTATTATAAACATTCATTATAAAAACATTTCATTTTAAAAAATACCAAGGACAAATGAGTTACTGTGAAAAGCTTCCTATATCTTAAATCTTTTAAACAATATTAAATAAAAAATGGCTAGAAGTCTGGGCTTCATTTTGTTTTGTTTGTTTTGTTTCATGTAGCTTTGTTTTGGTTTTGTTTTTCTGTGGATTGTGTTTGTTTGGTTTGTTTTAAACCTTTTGCATTTCTCAGGTTTGTTTTACCAGCGGACCAGCACCAGACTGGCACTGACCACTTCAGCAAAGCCTCCATTGCTCTAAAATTACCAGATTATGAAAACTGTGTGCATTGCTGTGCTGTTGTGCAGCTGTTTCACAGGCAGAAATGATGACGTGGATGGAGACCCAGCCAGCTGAAGGCTGTCCAGCTTTCCCCACATCCTATGGGAGCACAAGCCACCCCTGGCAGGATGGCTGTAGAGCTAAGGCAGCTGCCAGGATATCTCGGTACAGAGAGCTGTGATCTCTCAGCTCTGGATCTCACGGTGTGGCAACACTCATGACTCTTCTGCCACTTCTGCTGAACAGCTCCACCTCTTTCTCTGATGAGCTGAAGATGTTAGTACTCTCTTTGGTTTGCATATTCCTTGGGGACCTGACATTCCTAGAAAAAAATAGAGGGCATGATTTAGTTAAGGGTAGGAATGCCACAGGGAGATAAACATTTAACCTGTCAGACAGGGTGTGAAGCAAAAGGTAAGATGGACAGAAATGTAACAATTTATGACCAAAATTATTTAGTTTAAAAAAAGTTAATTGGTTCATTGATAAACCTGTGATATTATAGAAATCACTTTTCCCAGTAAGTTGCTCTTTTTCATTGCTGACTCTGGCAAATGTTCTCTACTCTGGGATGGAAAGACAAATACAGGGGAATCTTATTCAAATCATCATTTAGGTTACAAGCACCATCATTATTAGAGAGGTCAGAAAGAGTCTATATAATGGATTGTCATGAGATTAATTTAGGAAGATGGGTAAAGGAATGAACTGATGAAGCAGTACTATAAAACTGGGACTGAGTTATGGAACAGCTCAGAGATATGCCAGATTTCTCCCACAGAGAGTATAGTACAAGGCTGCCAAAAACTGTGTGGAAGCCAGTGGCTTCCTGCTGATTTCAAAGGCTTTAGATCAAATTCTGGACTCCATTCAAAGCTACTTTGTTTTTGTCTCACATTCCTCCTTCTGAACAATTATTACATCAAATTTTCTCATTATCAAATATTTAGTAAATTATTTTTTTCCTCATTATTTATTATTAATTCATTTTTGCTAGTGTTTAGAAAACTCTTGCTCATTCATTTTCATAGACGTATATGTATCAATCATTGTCACTTGAAAATTCTGTATTCTATTTCCTTTCCTATTTTTAGGCATGCTGCTGACATATTTCCTTCATTCACAACTCTTCTAAAGCCCAAGGTCAAATTCTGTTCTTGAACTATTTACAAACTACTTCATATTTAGAACCAGCGCAAATAATATTGTCAGCAACACTTGATGACTTATTGTCATCATAAAAAACATGATGACAAACAGCAGAAGTGGGGTTTTGTGCCTATAAATTCAAAGACAGTATTGATATCAAAATCTGTTCTGTCTCCTTTTTCTAGGATCATTTTAGCCATTTTAATAATATTTTGTTGATATTTGTTGCAATTCAAAGCAGACTTTATTTTCTATGGATACATTGATATTAGCATCTCAGTCTGCTCCAGGAGTGCATGCCAGAAGTCTTCCACACATCCACACAGAGCAAGGAGCACAGTGGAATAGGAGCCATTCTGTGAAGTGAAATAGGTTGCTGAGGACCCAACACAGTACAAAGTGACCTTGAAATAGCTCTAGTCTGTTCTGAAGTTGCTATCTGTAAAGAACTTTTCAATTTAGTTTCATCTAAAAGGATATATTTTCTGCTTTCTAAGATTTCCCTTCAATATGAAGAAAAGAGCAATGAGGGAAAAAGCTGGGGAATATTTTTGCAAATTTATACCTGATCTGAAAGAAGATGTAGGTGTGATCTGTTGGGTTTTCATTCACATAATGTTGTGGTCTTAGAGTATATTACCTGGAGGCCTTTCAACAGCAAATCTTCTGCAAAGTGTAATTTGGGACCTTGCCTAGCATGCTCAAATCAATCACTAAAGGAAATTTTGACCATTAGCCCAGAAGTATTCTGAAGTAAAAAAAAAACCCAACACATATAGATAGGGAGTTGTCAGGTCCTCAGAACTGCTTATTTCTCTCTGCAGATCAACAATTCCCTGTGCTACGTGGTGGTATGCGCACAGGCTACAGTACTGCAGCGGTCTATATCCCTCCTCTTTTTATCTGTGATCTCTCTCTCCTTTCATTTTATTTTTAGTCTTGGATTTTATTTACTTAATTGACTCTTATCCAAATATTTTCCTGTTACCCACATCCTACATCCTTCTCTCTAAACTGGAGAGAGATGGATTTGATGAGGGAACTGTTAGATGGATAAGAAAGTGGTTGGATGGCCATATTCAGAGCGTAATGGTCAATGGCTCAGAGTCCTGATGGACATCACTGACAAGTGATGTCCCGCAGGGGCCTGTATTGGGACCAGTATTATTTGTTGCCTTCATTAATTATGTCGATGAAGGGACTGAGTAGGCCCTCAGCAAATTTGCAGATGACACCAAGCTGAGTGGTGCAGCTGATACACCTGAAAGACAGGATGCCATCCAGAGCGACCTGGACAAGTTCAAGGAGTGGGCCCTTGGGGATCCCATGAGATTTAACAAGACAGACCAAGTACAAGGTGCTGTACCTGGGTTGGGGCTTTCCCCTGTAACAAGACTGGGGGTGAACAGATCAAAAGCAGCCTTGCCAAGAAGGACTTGGGGGTGCTGGTGGGTGAGAGGCTGGACATGAACTGGTCATGGGCACTTGCAGCCCTGAAAGCCAAATGTGTCCTGGGCTGCATCCAAAGCAGTGTGGGCAGAAGGGTGAGGGAGGGGATTCTGCCCCTCTGCTCTGCTGTGCTGAGACCCCACTTGCAGTGCTTCATCAGCTCTGGGGTCCCAGCATAGGAATGACATCAACCTGTTGGAGAAAGTCCAGAGGAGGGCCACCAAGATGATCAGAGGACTGGAGAACCTCTCCCATGAGGAGAGGCTGCAAAAATTATGGTTTTTTCAGCCTAGAGAGGACAAGGGTCTGGAGTGACCTAATAGCAGCCTTCCAGTACCTGAAGGGATCCTATCAGAAAGATGAAGCGGCACTTCTTACAGGAGCATGCAGTTCTTTGAGGAAATGAACATATCTGTATCTATAGGAATATATAGGACTGCGCAAGCATAAATTTCTTGCAATACAAGGTGTATGTGTGTGTGTGTGTGTGTGTGTGTGTGTGTGTGTGTGTGTACACATATATAATTTTATTTTTTCTGTATTTGTGTGATGTGACCACGAGTATTCATCAATATCTAATAAGAGTACTGAGGGCAGATAAGTAGGAGGCAAGATAACTAGATTTGTCAGAGCTCTGTCTGCTCTTATATTTATCTTGGGACTAAAACAAGGAAGATACATCCTCTACCATAAGGACCTAACCCTTCATTCTCACCATCAGTCTTGGTGGATGCTTTTTATAGCAGGAAAAAGTCTTTGTCCATCTCTCCAACACAAAATGCAGAGTGTAGAACAGTCACAGTACAGACTCTAAATAATTTTCACTCTAAAAACATTTTGTCTTCTAGCATCCAAGCCCCCAAAGAAGAAGACTAAATTACATATATCAAAATAATGAACATTTTCTTCAAATGATAAAAATTATATGTAGTCTGTGCACGAAATGAAGATAACTTTTCCATTCTGTTCCCCTTGCATTAAAGCATCTCCCAAACAAGATATTGAGATGTTACACAAAAAAAGTGTAGTTGAAATACACAGTGATAGTTCGAAGCAAGTTATAACGTGGATGTAATTTCAGAAAAGTTAACAATATTTTCTGCATTTACTAATTACTGGACAACATAAGCCACACAATCGAATAATGAATATTTCTAAGATATTTGAAGCTCCATGAAAGTGTACAATGATTGCTGCATTGAGACTCAGCAAAGTGTGAGAAGGATTCTAATGGTGTGCTGAGAAACTGCCATTCTGTGTAAATCCCTGAGTGGGCTACATACTTCTTCTGACCTGCTTCCAACAACACTTTCCTAAGTTATTGAGGAACTTGAATGTATGTATCACACTTAGGAACATGAATATTTTGTGGTTTATTTTATTTACTTCTTTAAAAAATCATTATTAACATTAAATTCATGGTCCAAATTCTCTTCTGTAGAAAAAAAAAAGGAATTTTAAAAAATTCTTTATTCGTACAAAATAAAACTTTAAGGTCTATGTTTCCTGATACATGAAAATTTTAGTTGCTCTTTATTAGACTTTAAGGTTTATATTATCCATTGAAAGAAGTATGTTAACTTCACTCTCTCTACATAGTAACTCAAATATCAACAAGTTCAGATTGTACTCAGCAGTCAGCCCAACCATACCTTGATTTACTCTAAGCTTTTTCTGCAAAATAAGTTTTGCAGGACTCAAATCTGAAAAAAAAAATGTATCAAAGATACTGAAGGTTCAATCATAGCTCATCTCAAGATAATATTTTTTCTTAATATTGCTTCACTGATAAAGTGGCAAAATTAACTAAAAAAACCCAACAACAAACTAAATGGATAGTAATTTCAAATATGATTGTCAATATACATATAAACACATTATGCCTTATAATCAGTTATGCATTATCTATTCTATTTTATGTAAACCCTGAAGCAGACAAATAACAAATTACAAATGTAGGTCTTATGTCAGGAAACATACCCACAGTAAGTGCATCTATCTCTTTTTTCAAAATATTTTGGGTATTGGCCTTTACCTTCTAAATATTGGAAAGAGATTTTCATTTCTTTTTATAATCGCTTTTAATAAAATTCGGTCAAATGTTATGTTTCAGCTGATTCAAAATGTATCACAGCTGTTTAAAATTTTCTAAATAGGAGGAATAATAAGATATTGAAAATAATCTCACTGTTAAAAAGGAAGCACATTCAAATTTCTTTTTTTTTTTTTTTCATAATGTTTTATAGAAAATGTTAGGTTTTCAATAGCACTTGAAAATTGTGTTATCTCACAGCAATTAATAAAATTATCCTGAAGACTGTGGTGTGAGAACACAGTGTCTGCTCCACAATCTCCTACAGTCTCACAAGACTGTTTATAATGATCCCTATGACTTGGTGCTGTCAAGTGAGTTCTAACAGCCTGATCAACAAGTAAAGCAAATACTGTGAAAATGTCAACAGTGGTCCTGAAAAATGACAGGTACCTCAAGGCACATTTGTACCCTACAGTGGAGAACAGAGGTACTTAACACTCAGACTAACACAGAGTAAAGTCTTACTCATTCTAAGAAGGCCACACAGAAATCCAAGCTAGGAAGCACTGTACTTTTCAGCCTTTCCAGGTCAGGTCCAATAGTGGGGTAATTGGCACAAAGTCCATGCAAAAGTGCTGCAAGAGGCGGCTGTGTTGTTGCCTGTCATCACTGGCTACCTGTCTTTAAGCTCTGTTTTCTGTTCATTCCTTTCCTAGCTCAGCATGAGATGAGCTAGCTGAGGTGGCTCTATGTTACAATGTGCTTTAGCCAGGCTGAAACATGTAGTGCCATGAATTTTGCAAATATCCACCTTGGTCTGTCAGCTGGAAGAGGAAAAAAAAAAACCATCTTGCCAGCCAAAATTTGATCCAAACAGCTGAAATTTTGGTACTCCAAAAATTGGTTTCTGTGTGGCCTGACTGATATCAAAAGACTCATAAAATCCATAGAATAAGATGTAGGCTCCATAAAATATAAATCTCTATAATGTGGCTATTATGGCAAGGCACCAAGTAATTCTAAAGCAAAGTCAACATCTTTATACATTTCTGGGAACATGAACCATTAAGACAAAACATTAATTTTAGATTACAGTCTGTCACCACATGTCTACCCTCCAGGTAGGTGTAAGCGAATTTTTACCAATGCTGACCACTTTTTTGCTTTTTCTTGATCTCAAAAGGACTCTTTTGGCCTCTGCAAGCCTCTCTCTGGCTAATGGTCTCTCACACTGGATCAATTGCGCAGCCAGGTCAAACATGAGAAAGCTTTGTCACAAAAAATTCTGATAATATAAAACACAAAAACAACAACTTGGTTACTTTGTTTAGTTTTCTTCTTATTAATTCCTTAGTTTGCGATTCTTTTGTCACATACTAATTTTGCATGCAACACTTAATAATTGAAACTTTGCTAATAGTGTTTACTTCATCTTAGCTATCTTACTGTCAGCCACCTGCAACCAATATGTCTATTGTATTCTCCAATTATGTATGGGTAATTATATGCCACTTTTCTTCAGTTTCTTTTCTCTGAGTCGTAAATTGCATTTTTTTTTTTTTTTAAGGAATGATTTCTATTATTTCAGTCTGCAGCCAGGAATAACAAGTAACCAAATTTGAAAGAAAAGAAAAAGTTAAGTCAACATCTCAAAACCCCTATTTAAACATATGCGAGCACATTGTTTACGTGGGAGTGATGAGGAAATGTTCCTTTTCATTTGGACAATGTACATATCATTAGCGATTTTGTGATTTCACAATTTTATAGCACTTTAGGAACTTCTAAAAGTATAAAGCAAGAAGCTATTTGCCTTCCTCATGGTGGCCAAAAGTACACGCAGCTGCAACCATTACCATTCGACACCTGCCCTGAAAAAGCAATTAGATAAAGTTACCGTGTAACATACCAGTGCAGACTAATTACTTCATAAAAGCAAATCCTAAATTCTACTACCTAATAGATGCCTTACTTGCTTGGGGAATGAACATGTTTTCCGTATGTGTTCCCATCTCACTTTCTGCAGCACGAGTTCACGCACTGAACACTTCACCAGCAGCAACCTTCCTGGGGACTCCAAGCCCCCATAAGGACACACCATCCCCACACCATCTCCCTGGTGCCCCAGGGACAGGCACCAGTGCTGCCTGATTCTGCAGCCACCAACTCGGGGCCCTGGTGGTCTCCTTCACAGCTGACTCGACCACTCCCATGTGCCAGATGGCCTTTGGGAAGGGAGCATTATAAAGCCTATATTATCTCTGTCAACATTGTGCTGTCACTGATTTTCATGCAAAAGAGTGTTAATACTTGTGTTTTAAACATAGCAACTTTTACCAATTAATTTCACACATTTTTCAGAAATTTGCTATTTTAATGTGGAGTTCCAAAATCTCTCTTTTCTTTCTAAGCATGGTATATATATTTTACGTGAACAGAAAAGATGGGGGGAAAAAGGTATAAAATGTACTGTACATTGCAGTGTCTTCAGGATTTATGATAGACAGATGCAGGTCTAATTTTTCAACAACTGGATCTTCCAGAAGAGTTCCTACACAACCTCTGTCTTCATTCAGCATAAAGCTCATGGCATCCCTAGTATTTATTGAACCACCATGGTAATCAGCAATGCAGATTTTCTTCTTAATCTTTCCTGAATCCCTATATATTTTCTATACCAAAAAGCCACATATTGTCATGTTGCTATGCAATGGATTATAGCTTTGAATTTTCTACTTACTCCTATAAAAGAGGTTTTATTTCCAGTAACGAAAATATTTTGTTTTATCTGAGCTTGGCAATGTTTTTTTGCTCAGAGGATATCTCTGTATATATCCTTTCCATTCTGCTTACAAACAATGATGTTTGTAGAACTAATATTTCTGTAGCTTTACATACAATTTATCAATATTAGAAAATCAGAGATAGCAATTAACATGAAATAAAAACTATCTTGTTCTGGTCTGTTTCAAAAAGAAAATATTTTTACACACTAGTAATGCCCTCTAATGTTACTTGTAATGTTCCCTAAACTATTTTTATTCGTCTAAAATTATTCTGAGAAAAAAAACCTTCTGGGAGTTTCATCAAACCACACAACTTCCATTAAGTGGTTTTATTGTACCTTAAATAAACTTATAAAATCTGAGGCATTTTGAAAACCAAATTTAGCTTATAATGTATTTACTACTGTATTTGATGACTTTGTTGTAACCATTAGTGGTTTATTCCACAGTTCATAACTAATTAGTTCAGCACTAATCTATTGGATAATTTTGGTCTACTTTTCTGTAAAACCATCTCTAGAACTTTAAGCTAGTGATTAATCCATAGTTATCAATATGTCAGTTATTAAAACCAATAATAATAATATCTTTCGGGATATATTAATGTATTGGTCATGGCTTAATTATATGTAGTGTGATTCATCAAACATGTAAAGTATTTAGAAATTTTCTGCTCAGAAAGGCTCAGGTGTAGGCTTCAGCAATTTCCTATTGACCTCCATAGGATTCTTCTTATTTACACCTTTTGAAATTTAGCTCTTTGTTCTCTCATATCACTCATTAATGCATGTATACATGTACACATTCACTCAAGGAAAACCAAAGTGTCATCTCATGGAAAGCTGTATACCACTGCACTGCTATATTCAGAAGGAAAAAAAAATTCTAATCCCAGCATAGATACATATCAGATATATACTTGCTCTGTTTTTACACTTGGTTGGTAAATTTGTGAAGTTGGTCATGTTAAAAATAGAGCTGTTTAAATGTGTTAGGCTTATTTCAACAAGTAATTTTTCATCATAGAACACTTATTCAGATGTAGTAAATATAATTTGGGAGAGGGAGAGAGATACAGAAGTATAAACAATGCTAGTATAATAAATACATCTATATATAATTTTATATATATATATATATATATATATATATATATATGTATATGTATAATCTGGGAACTGGGAGCTGGTATCTACTTTCACTCTTAAGTGACAGGTACAATGCCAGAGAGATCCTTTCATTGCCCTTTCATTCATTGAGCTATTCCACTGAGATTTGACATTTGTTCTTGAGAACCTCCTAGTGCCAACAGAAGCAAAGGAAAAAAGAAAGAAAAGAAAAAGTAGTCCACCAAAGAAATCCAATAAAAAAAACCCAACCCACCTTATCTTCTCTGCTGCTGCATTAAAGAACAGAGTACCAGTAATTATTAACTACTCTCCATTCCACATAGCTTTCCTTTTAAAAAGCAGTTGCTTGAGAAAATATTTTCTGTTGTACTGGATTGATTTACTCTATTTTTTTTTCAGATAATTAACAATGCTTTCTGCCTTCTGAGTCTGGGATATTGATATTTGCAACTTTTTAACACTTTATTAGCAAAATACAACTAGCTTCTTTCTCACACTACTCTTGGGGTTGCGCATTTTATTGCCATTAAACTGGAGTTAACATAGCAATTTCATTCTGCTGCTGCCATCCCAAAAGGAGCAGTATGGGTAGGTGATGGACCTTCCATCCTCACACTCTTGAATCCAAGTGATATGGGACTTGCATGTACTGCTGTGTGAACATTGGTAGCTGTGCCTTCCCAGTCTGCACTAACAGAATGGCTACTGTCAGTGCAGGAAGATGTTAAGTATTGGTACTGACATGGCCTTCAATGTGCATGAGATAAAGCCAAAACTAATTAAGAAAAATCAATAGAATAAAAGTTTACAACCTGGAATAGAACCAAAATGAAAGCTGAGCTCAGCTTTTTGAATAGATTTCTGATAGGCCATCTTCTAGACTTTCTCAAAACTCTCTTCAGCAAAGAGGACATAAGTTAAAACATTGATGAAATACACACTTTGAGGTGCTATTTCAAATCTTAGGACAAGTTTCATTTTAGCATCAATAGAGGCTCCTTCTGAGGCACATTGCAACGAAAAGTTTAGGTTCTGTAAACCTTTTATTGGCCACAGAAGGAACCTAGTAGTTTAGCCCACATCAGGTAATGTCAGCCTTTAATCTAATAAAGGCATAACCTTTTTATCTATTTTGCATGAACAAACACTTTTGATTTAACAAGCATTTTAAAAAATCTTTTGGTATTTCAATCAGTGATTCCATATGAAAACATGCTTAGTTAAATGCATCCTAGCATTATAGAGATCAAATATGTACTATCATTCTAGTGTCTGTCAGCACAGGATTCCACTCTGCACTGTGGCTTTAGGAGAATTAAATACAGCAGGCAAACAATTGTCTGGTTTTATGCTTTCTTTTCAGTCTCTAGATATCATATATCTAGAGATTGTGTTCACCTTCTAAACTGACTTTTCTGATAAGACATTTATTGCAAATGAATTGGTTTTTTTGGTAATAATGGCATTCTGAAGGCCTCAAAATACACAGCCAGATTAAAAAAAAAAAAAAAAAAAACCAAAAAAAAAAAAAACAGAGAAAAGTATGATTCTTTGCTGCAGCACCCATATCTCTTTGCAGTTGAAAATTACCATATTTCTTACCTAATTTTCCTGATAAATATCAGCCAGAAACCTTTTTAACAGTTTCAGACCTCAAATTTCTGCAGCTGCAGTAAATGTATGACCTGTAGTGTTTCCTCTCCTGGAATCCAGATGCCTATTTTCAGAAATTAATCACTAAATCCTCAAAAAACTGTTATGATAAAGCCATTTTATGGTTTAAATTTCCCCCTGGAAGGGCAGATACTACATATAAAAGTGGTCTGTTTTGCTACTAGACCAAATAAAAAGGGAGATGCTTTCAAACATGACCGATTCACTTACAGTCATGGATAATTGGATGTGTAAAGTAAACACTTATGTGAACATAGCTCGATTACAAGGACACGTGTGCTGTCAACAGAAGTCTGTGATGTAACCAATTAATACTCAATTCCTGTGTATTGCAAAAAGGAGGAGACCCTCTCTTCTCTCACATTAATGTGACGAATTCTTCCCATGAATGCTATCTAAGACAAAAGTGACGTATAATTTTAATGATTCATTCATTGTGTTCACAGTGGCTGTGATAGGACATGGAACTGATATTTTTCTGATATTCTTGATAGGTACATGAGTAATTTGAGAGACAGGGGTAAGAAGGAGGAAAGAAAAGGGAAACAAAAATGTTGCTTAAGTAAAAATCACCATTTTCCATTTAAAAAGTCTTTCTTTTACCCAGAAGAACTGGTTATCACTGCATTTTACTTCTTATTATTGATATTCACCCACCTTTACAGTTCTGCCTAGAAAAGTAGTTGTCAGAATCCTCCACTAAGGTATTCTCTGACAAGGAGAACACACAGGATCTAGCATCAGAGACAAGCCCTCAGAGCTGTTTAGTGAAATAAAAAGTATTGTCACATCTTAGTGTAGTTTCATTCGTGATATGTAATGAGTTTTGTACATAGAATATATCAGGTCATTTTTGTTCCAGTTTCTTCTATGATGCAGACTTAGACCCCATGAGCATGATATCATAGAATCATAGAATGGTTTGGGTTGAAATTTGTGCTGTTTAGACTTACAAAGGAAGTTTTTATTCATTAATATATACAATAGCCAGGACAAATGGTATGCTAAGTTAAATATTACATGTTCCCCATACCTGATGAAGACCCATAACTTTAGAAGTCTTTACAAGCCAAGCACTTTCCATGCTGGTGGGGACAGATCAACCCCCGCTGATCCTTGAAGTATCTGACCCTTGAGATTTCTGATTTACCATCTGCTTTATAACTTTGCAATGCAGAGCTTTTCCTCTTATATCTTTGGATCAGCTTTCCCTCAACAGGTGTGCTTCTTTTTGGGTTCTTACCTGTCATGCATTGCTTTACCTCACATGTTTTGTCAAAAAATAAAAATACCCTAAGTGAAACTGAGCGAAATACAAACAGCCCTGCCATAACTGATGCCTGACCCTGAGGGTGCCATGAGACCTCTCTGTCCTTGCCCACACCCTCAGGGTTCTCCATACCCCAAGCACCCTGTGGGAGATGTAGAATTGCTCATTGGATGCAATGGTCCCTCAAGAAGCTAGCCAAAATACTTCCAATACCTTAAAGTATGATGAGTTCTTCATTGCATGTGGGATGACTTCCTAAACCTTTAAATGTCAGACACACAAGGGTGTATGGTAAATGAAGACATTCCTCAGAAACATTTTTCTCTAGCAGATGAGAAGCATCAAAAGCCCTGAGACAAAGAAGCATTTAAATAGTGTAATCAATACACTAAGAGAAATCAATACCAAATGATAACAATGATACCTCATGGTTAAGAGGAAAGAGCAAAATAATATACAAACAAATGCCAGCTGTCCCAAAATGGTAGGAGTACAAATGTATAAACATTTTGCCTATAATAAAATTGATGCTATTTCTTTCTCTTACCTATAGGTTTATGACTTTGGCTTCGAGTATAAGGAAGATGAAACTGTTCAGAATGTGCACTGCCCACAGCTCAGGCTCATCCTTACATCTCATTGGGACAGACACAAATGGCTAAATAAAAGGTTTTATCTACAGAAGAAGCAAAAAAAGTTTAGAAACACCTCCTATTACATATTTTAAAGCTTATTATTTTTGAGATGGGTTAAAACTTTGATTCAACAGCTTATGGGAGGTTTTGCCTTTTATTTTAAAAAGCATATTTTTGTAAGGCAAAATATTAAAAAATAAGAGAGAATAAATAATTTGCTCCTGCCAGTGTAAAAATCAAAATTGAATTAAATTAAATTGAATCAAATTAGTAAAAAGCTTTCCTGAATTTTCAACTCATCTATTCACAAAAAAAAAAAATCCATTATTCTCTTGGTTCCAATTAAAACCACATTTATATTTATATCAGCATGTTTCCTGCTGGCTTGAACTCAGGGTTGCTCATTGGTTTTAGAAAATGTTAAATGGACAAGGTAAGTGAGATCGTGGCCCTGATGAAGGCAGAGGAAGCTCTAATACTTACTTTGATCAAGTCAGGACTTCAGTTTATGGGAATTCTTTTTTTACTTTTTCTTTTCTACCCATAATTTTTCTATTAAATGTTGCCATTGTCATCTGCCTTCAAAACTCATTAGTCCTTCAGAACATTACCTCATTTTTGCATCTGTAGCTCACACATCCTTGCAAACCTGAAGTAAGACAAAGAGCAAATCACAGGTTACACTGACATTAAACAGTACTGGAAGGGATAAGGATAGGAATTGGACAATGATAATAGAAAAAAAAATTAGAATATGCTGTGATAACTTAAGCAAATGAAATCCATGAAGTCCAACAACAAAGTGTTTTGAAGTTAATGGAGTGGGAAAGCAGTAATTGCTTCACATGACCTGTGAATACTCTGCTCTGGATAAAAATTATTGCAAGAAGCTGTAGGATGAGGCCACATCTCTGCTTGATTTTCCATTTCACTGAGAAATCCTAAGCAAAATAGTATTCTTGAAACAAATAATGCAAAATTATATCCTATTTTGACATCCATGCTTTAACTGAACTGCAATAATAAAAAAAAGAGGGCTCAAAACCAGCTACAAAATGCAGTAAAATTCATAGAAAAGTCCAGGTAGCTACATTTGTTTTAATGAATTAAACTTGACACCTGGCACAGAATGGATTTGGTCTTTATGTTTAAAAAATTTTCCTGTCCAGAACTGAATGTCTTAATACAGCATGCCTGTTGGAAATGGTATCAGGTTCATGCAAATTACCAAGTCATACAAGGGTATTAATTTGGAGTTTGATAATTTAAAAATGGTAGAATCATGTTTGGAGTATATTTAACAAATAAAATTGTAAACAGGTGAGTTCCAGTTCCTAATGACATTTTATCACACTCATGAGTACATATGTAGCTAACAAAGCCTAAAGAGCTTTAGCTCATAAGACTTAAGGTAATTTGTTCAGGGTCCATAGAAGAAGCTTTAGGAATAGCTTTTTGCATAAATGGAAAACAAGATTTTAATTTCTCACCAAAAAATTTCAAAAGTCATAGTTAAATTGCAACACTGTTTGCTGCATATTCAATAACTTATGAGAGATGTGGGGATTGTTTCAGTTTCAATTCTGCACTGGACTACTCTTAAAAATTATAAACTTTTCTTAAAAATCTCAGACTACTAAAGTTCTGGACTAATAAGAATATTTCCAGAAGAAGGGCAGCACTCTAAATTACAGGGATAAAGAATTCTATTTAAAAAGAAATATACAACACAATAACAATGCTTCCTAAAGTCACATACTTTCAAAATCCAGTTCACCACATTTTCTTCCACTGCCTTTTCCTTCCCCTAGGTGAGAAACCCACTGGTTTTTATGATGCCATTCCAATTTGTGTCCTATTTCAAATCTGCTGTAACATGAAGCACTAAATATTTTTTTTTAAAAAAAACATTTATTAGTTACGTATAAGTATGAATCCCTGAAATTCAGTTTCTTTAGGGAAGAAAATGAAGGTTGCCCTTTTTAAATATATAATTGTCTTTGCTTTTCATCCTTTTTAAAATTCTCTAATATGAATAGATCTTCCACTATTATGAACATTGAGTTATGATTCACTTTAGAAAACATTCATATTACAGTAAAATGAGGTTTGAAAATCCATACTTTCTGCATATCATCTAGGTTCCAATTTTTTTTTCCATTAGCAATTACAGAGGGTATTTATTTGGGTAGTATTCTGAAATAATTTTCTCTGATCTCTCCTGAAGTCATAATTTCTAAAATTTTAAATAGGAAAGTACAGAACAGATGAAAGAAAAGACTAACAAATTCACAGTATCTAAAATATATGTAGCAACTTCTAAATGCTTTTATTTTCACAGTTGATGAAATTGGCCTCTCTTTAAATAATATAATATATTCTTTATGGAAAAAGAGAGAAGAAATAGAGAAGATCAGTAAAACTGTCAAATTAACAGTACTGGACTGGCAGGTGGCAAATGTGTGTCAGAATTTCTAGCAGCACAAAACCTGCAGTGTGGATTATGATGATTCTTGTGTCAAGATGGAGGTGAGTCAGGACCAGAGATGCACCAAGTTAGTGTTAAAACCAAAGAAAAGTAGCTTTAGAAATAATACAAACTGTAAATGCATATTTATATAAAAGTGTAAATGCATATTCATATACAAGTATTCAATATACAGTAGATAATAATTTCAGTTAATTTATTATCTGGTTGGTTTCACAATTGCTGATGCAATTCAAATAAACAGGTAATAACAGAAGCCCATTCTGAATTAGCTAGATTATTTTTTTTGATAAATAATTCTTATGGACTCTGATAAAACATGAGTCAGTTCTTATCTTTATGTCAATGACTATTGAATTGAAGAGACAAGAAACACAAATAAGCTAATAATTATAACCGCAGGAAATAATTTTTTTTTTTCCCCAGGTCTACATCCTCATCAGAGCCAGTTTGATCTCATGGAAAAAAAAGATCAGAATTTGCACATGTCAGCTTGTCTTATCATCCCTTTCAGGAAACAAGTATAGTTGCTTGGTGTATGAATTGATTTTATAATTTTACTCAAAAAAATTCAATTCTTGATGTATCATTTAATAATCAACAAATTGTCAAAAATTATTTAATCTGACTACTGGCATGTAAGACTATTAAAAATGTTTCTGTAAATACATTAGCACCAAAAGGATGGTTAAGAACAATCTAAATCCTTTACTGGATGCAGAGGGGAAACACAGTGACTAAGAATTAGGAAAAGGCTGAGGTACTGACTGCTGCCTTACCTCAGTTTTCCGGAGTAAAAACATGATCTTCAGGTTCTCTGACCTCTGAGTTGTAAGACAGGGACAAAGAGAAGTAAAACCCCCTATAATCCAAGGGAAAATGGTTAGCATTGTGCTAAACCACTTAGTCCTACCATTTTTACAGGTTCAAAATAAAGAATGCTGGCTACTAAAAGCCAGTGTTTTTCTAGATGACATCACAATGTTTCAAATTGAAAGATCAATTCAAAGACAAACATAATTTTCCTAATGTTACTTTCTTTGTTAAAAAACACGCTTTATCTTAGAGGGGAAAAAAAAAAAAAACACCTTATATCAATTGTAGTCAACCTCAAATCAAAATTTTTCACAGAAAAATTTATTTGATATATTGCAATACATGACTATAGTGATATGGGTTTTTTTCTGAGGAAGAATTAAAATAAACAACATACAAGAATACATATGCGTATTCACTGCAACAACAGTAGCAGTGTCACTTTGGAAACCTCTATACAAATAACCTAACATCTGCAAAAAAGTAGAAGAGGAGAAAACATTGGCCATTGTTCAATTTCTCAAGGTCCTGATGTGTCTTCTTGGGCTCTGTGGGTGAGCAATTTTACATGTAAATCACCCTCTCTTTGTACACTTTTGTTATTTATATTGTTGCTGTTCATTTTCTTATCTCATGACTGTTTCCAGAAAATTATCCTTATCTCAACCTGCAATTTCCACCTTTTTGTTCCTTCAGTTCTCAACTCCATTCCCATAGTGAGAAGAGGAGGAGTAATCAGGGTCTGATTTGGGACAGCCACAGGAGGAAAGGGAGAGGGGCAGGAGAAAAGGGATGAGGGTACTGAATTGAAAATACTAAATTGCCGTTCCTAAAGCACATCAAGGACATTTTGGTACCAGAACATGTATGGTCTCTACATATCTATGTCACACAAAATGTAAATTAAAAATAGATTTAATTGAAAAATATTTAGTAATCAAAGTATTTAATTCAAAAATATAGTGCCTAAATGACGCAGGAGAAGTAAGGATTAATAAAATTTAGAATAAAAGTAGTCAAAAATATAGTGTCCTTCACCTCAAAAGGTATATGCAACTTGTTCTGACACCAGAAGTAGCTGTGATAAAGTTAATTGTACAAAGTCGCCATTTATTGATTACAGCGATATTGACAACTTTCTCTACAAAGAGAATGAAATATGCATTTCAGGTCTTGCAGTTCAGCTTCAAGCTGTTATTTTGGTTATTTCTGTGGTTTGAAGGGATTGTCTGTAGATTCATTTCAGATGATTCAAAGACAGGTTTCAGCTCCAGGCTGAAACATCATGGCTCATAACACAGTTAAAGGGAGTAACATACATAAACACATTCACTTCAAACAGTAAAACCCCCAGAGATAATTAGATATTCAATAGAATTTTCATCTTTTATACAGCAACAAATTTTTTTCAAATCTCAGTGTTAATACTTGATTGATTTTTGCTTTTTTGGTATTATTTCTTACTTGCATAGACTTGTTAAATTCTGCTGAAAATATAGCTAGCATGTATTAAGCTAGAATGTCTTTTTTTCCCCATATGTAGAAATAAACCTAAACAGACTATGTATCTAAATTGAAAAAGGAAAAAAAAAAAAAGAAAATCTTAAATATCAGAACTGAGATGCAAAGTCTTTTTATTTTTCAGTAAACTTTAATTTATTAAAGTTTGTTTACTAATCTCAATGGACAGAATCTGCCATCCCATTAGTGGAACAGTCATCATTCTAGTTACATAGCTATAGGTGTAGCATTTGAAAATTAGTGGATTAATAAGATCCGAAGAGTGAAATCTGTATACTTATGAAAGTTAATTGTTCAATAAGAGATTTTTTCCCACGACCTTTACTCACTTCATTTTAATGTAACTCCAACAAAGGATCAGTTTAGATGATCATGGGAAGCAGCTTAAAAATTTTAATAATATTTCATATTAAAACCAAAGACAATTAATAACATTGAAATCATCCTTTGGAGGTCTTTTTTTTTTCAATTTAAAATGTTTTATGATCAAAGTTCCTAATTCTTTATTCTTTAGCTTATGATCTAAGCTAAATATTCTTTAGCTTATGATCTAAGTTAAAATATTCTTAATTCTCAGTTAAGTATTATTTTTTTGTTTTTGCAAAATAGAAGTGTTTGCCTTTAAATTACATATTTGTAAGAACCCCTGTCCTTCTGCCTGGACAAAATGAATTTTCCAGATTATAACAAATTTTTTAATGATGGAAAGTATGTTTTCCCCACCAGTGGAAATATACAAAGTCAGATGGGATGGGCATTGAATAACCTGATCTAGTAAAATGTGTCCTTGCCCATGACAGGAGTTTGGAGTAGATGGTCTTTAAAGTTAAGTTCCTTCCAGCCCAAACCATTCTATGATCTTATTAATTCAGTGAATTATCTCGGCACAGTCTTTATTTTGTTGGACTACATTTTTTGATACTTTTATAATTCATTATCATCATAGAGTCATTCCAATAAACTTTCATTTGGGAAAGCATTCAAAATTGTTTTTAAACTTTTTTTTCAGAAATTATAAGAGTTCATTATTCATTCCTTCTTGGTTATTCTTCATATTCTTCATTTTTCTGTTTATAAACATTTCTTGCAAAGAGAAGCACAAACCTGTGATAAGTTTTTTTTTACGTAGCTTTGGATTTGTGTCTCTTTCCCATTGCTTTTAAAATTTTCTGACAAAAAAGCAATGGCAAGTTATAAGTAGAAAAAACATAGAGTCATGAAATGTTCTTGGTTGGGAGGAACTTTAAAGATCATCTTGTACAACCATGTCTGACATGGACAGGGAGAGATCACTAGATCTGTCTAGACTTTCACTAGATCAAGACTTTCTAACTTTGACTAGATCAAGTTTTCAAAGCCCCATCCAACCTGACCTTGAACACTTCCAGGAATGGACGTCCACATCTTCTCTGGACAATCCATTCTGATGCTCAGGCTGACTGCATAGGAGAGATGTTCCAGCCTTGTAATCATTTCCATGGCCCCACTATGGACCCACTTTAACAGACCCCTGTCCTTCTTGCACTGGGACCCCAGAGCTGGGCACAGTTCTCTACACGGTCTCATAAAATCAGAGCAGAGGGGCAGAATCACTTCCCTTGACCTGCTGGCCATCCCTTTTTTATGCAACCTAGGATACAATTGACTTTCTCAGCTGCAAGTGCACAACTTTTTCTCCTCTAGGAAGATAAATAAAATACTGAACATAGAATATAATTACCTAAAAAGCAAAACTTTTAGGCACCACAATTAATTTTTTGAAAAGCTTACTTTATGATACTGTCACACTTTTAACACAAGTGTTACATATTCATCACAAATATTTTATAGTGTGATTCGTGTGATTCTTTGTCTCAATTAATAAACAAACAACACAGTAGTTTTTAAGTAATCACTTGGATAATTTTTTTTCCTTCAAATTTCTTACTCTTGAACAAGTTCAGTGTCTTCTATGGGCATAAGCAGGATGTTTGATCAAATTTGAAAGGAAATCCAGTTATATTAATACACAAAAAACTGGTGTATTCATATAGTTTATGACAAAAATTCATATAGTTTATGACAAAAAAATTTTAAATGTTTTAATAATTGTCTCTATATACTGTGAACCTCTTCCATCCAATTGCTTCCTTCAGCCACATTTGTGATTACTTTTTTTGGTACCTGAGTTTCTGAAAGCAATTATTACACCCTTCTACACTGACAGAAATCATGATCGTTTAAATATATTTTCCACAGCACAGCAGACAAATAAATTTAATAATTTCTATTTTAACAACTCAGCATTTATTTATTTACATAAGTACTGAGTTTGTCATACTTATCTTACACATCAAAAGACCATCTATTTAAAACATTTCAGTCTGTCATTTGCTCATATTTCAGCTCTTTAGGATATCTGTCTGAGGACAATGTGCTAAGTTTAGCAGATCATAGACTAACTGTGTAAAAACACTAAAGACATTTAGGGTTTTTTTTCAGTCAAGATACTGGGGAAAATAAATTTAAAAGCAGCCAGTTACTTGGTTTAATTTCATAGTTTCTATCAGGAGCAGTCCAACAAACTCCTAATAACTCCCATTTTTCACAAAATGACATGTCTTCCCTTCTAAACAAAACTAATGGGCAGTAGAAACATTCATGCATAGATCAAAATTTAAATGAATAATGTCATTAGATAAAAAATGTTGAAATGCTGAGTCCATAAATACCTATTATGAAATTAATGGTGGATGCTATATTTACTTAATTTTAATAATCAGTATAACTCCTTAAAGACATTATTTCTCTTTCATGCTATTGTACAGTGGAATTTGCATCTGATTCTAATCATAAATACATATTCTAGCACTACATAATTGTACTACTTTGTTGCTTTTCATGCTTCACCTACATTTTTCATATATTCCTCTAATTATAGTATCAGTTTATTTAAGTGAATGTTCAGATTTTTGTGTTCTATTAAAAATGATGCAAAGCACTGTCCATATAGTGACAAAATATATTCAACCATTATCCACCCAGACAAAAATTTCAGAGCTTCAGAAAGTAGGTCATACCATAACAGTGACATTGAACTTTTCAACTGGGAGTAATTAGGTTTTGTTTTCAGTGCTCAGTGACCTACTCTGAAAAATAAGATAATACAAGAAGGGTTCAGCTTTTTCTTTTCTTTTTTTTTTTTCTGTTAGTTACTGCCTTGCTTTGCTATTTCTCTCTACTGTATGTACCTTAAGAATCTATAATTGTTACCTATCCTGAAAATAGTAGCTGACAGCTGTGTAGGGTACTTCTGCTGTTTAATATGTCATAAAGAATCTGTTGCAAGCAATGATGTTATCATTAGGGAACAAGGATAGTGTCTATTATTTCAGAAGTGAATAATTCAACATTAAATCATTTCAACTGCAGTGTCACTTGCAGGGAAGAGAAAGCAGAAAAGTTACTGTGTGTGAAACAAGCTTTGCAGTAGTACTTACAGCACAGAGGGCATTTGAAGCACACTTCCATGTGTATTCCCTCTAGGGCACTTTAGAAAGCTTTGCTTTTATTTAATGGCTGCTTCCTAATGCAAAGAGACATAATAAAATGCACTTGCATCTGTTAGCTCAGATAACAAGACACATTTTCCCTTTTTGGGGCTGGGGTGTTCTAAGAGCCTTTTTACACAATTCAGGCTACTATGTTGCAACACGAACTTAATATTTCCCAAGAGTCTTAAATTTTTTATTTGTTGCTAATGTCATTACAAGAAGAAATACCCTCCCAGCCCTTAGTTTGGTCATGAATTTGTCCTGTGTATCAGTGTGTGCTGTGGCCTGCTGCATCATGCCAATGTCTAGTGTAATGCAACAAGAAATGTAACTTTGATAGAGTGTGTCAGATGCTAAATAACATGAAAAGGCATGCATGAAACTGTCACAGACAAGGGACTGTGCTTATTCAAAGTCAGACTGTTTCTCTGGCACTTGCATAGCTGTGAACTGGGAGTGGGAAGTCTGCAATGCCTCTATCCTGATATGTGAAACATATAAAGGGCACATTTTTAACATAAAAACCTGTTTCAGGCAGTGTTCTCTATTTTATTAAATATTACTATCCCCAGTGGATACAGAGATTACCAAGTGTAGTAGTAGGTGTTCACCAAAGAGGAACAGAGTATCAGGCACCCAAGAACTACAGATGGTTTTTATTTGCAGTCATTATCTGAGAAAAGCCTTTTTTTTTTTTTTTTTTTTTTTTTTTTTTGGTATTTTAAAACATCATCTCCTTGAAATTCACAACACAGGGCAAGTTCTCAGTGGCAGAATTTAGACTTGACCATTTTACCTCTGATTGTTTCCTGAAAAAACTTAAAAACTTTTTTTTTTTTTTCTAGAAGCTCAGATTTCATTTTTTTTTGCTCCGTATATAAACATGAGAGCAGTTCAAACATTGACAATTAGCTAAGAGCACCCTCAGCTTCATATTCATTTAAAAACCTAGTTTAAAACATATATTAAGTGAAAAAACCTCTACTGTTTGGTTACTAATTAAATTATAGCAAAAAAATGATATATACTATCTCCATACTCTGACAATATTTGTGACAAAACAGAAGTATCTTCAATGTACAAACAGGCAGCAGCAGCTCAAATACCACCTCAATACTCTTCAATAAATCAGGGTCTGTATTCAGGAAAATAAGATTTTCTGTTTTTAGAAGACTTCAGAAAATTCAGTGGCAACTGACTTATTTTTATAATGTTGATACTTATTCCCCAATATTTTTAAATAGATTAATTGTGAGCTGTGCTTCTGTGGGGGAGGTGGGGGGAATATGATGAAAACATTCCTATTGCTTCTTGAACCCTAGGTCATGTTTTCCTAAATATTTTCGGTCCTGTTGAATTGGGTGGAAAAATAGAAGAGATATTACTGGTCTTTTTGTCTAATTGCAACACTGTCCTGCTCTATTAGGCAGAAGAGTGGTAAGTTTATTGCTTTAATTTCGCTGATATATCGAGAGAAACACACATTTCAAATCAAAGCCAACAGCAGGTCATAAGAGTTTTGAGGCAATAGGAGGGCCTCTGCCTTACACTTCACTAATTCCACATGCATTTGAGTTTATACCCATTCAGCACAATAAAGAATGCTGTTAGGTACTTCAGTGACTAACAATCTATAAGAACATAACATAAACAACATTTGGAAAAATCCTACTTGTTCAAATACAATGCTTAGGTATTTTTTTTTTTTTTTTTGCAAGATATCTGGTGAGTTTCTGTATTCCTGTCTAGCAATTTTTGTGGAAATGTGTGGGATGTCTACTCTAAATAATATTCTACAATAGCAGGTATTTTTTCACTTCAAGGCAGGTACAAGAAAATTCTACCATTTTGATTTCAGTTCTGGCAAAAGATACAATTAACTCTGAAGCAGGAATTGTGTACAAGTTCCAGAAGAAACTGTTCTAGGGAAGAGAGCAGAGACCAAACTAACAGATGATATTTTACAATGGAGGTTTCTTTTTGTTTCTATGAGAATGAACACATGCAGAATCTACCAAGTGTCAAAGTTTTTATTTTGAAGAATGGCAGTAAATGGAGTGTATAATATTTTCTACTTAATTTGCAAGATCATAGTAATTATGGTGTGCCCACAAAGTCTGAAAGAAAAATCAGATATGAAAGAAATTTTAGAATCTGGCTAAACTAAAACATTCTGTGAATTAAAACTTCTTTTTTTGACATTTAAAAATTATTATATATAATATATATAATCTTTTTTATATATAAAGATTATATATATATAAATATTTTCTTTAAAATATTTCTGATTTAGGGTTCAAGGACATAAGATAGTTATTTTCCATTATAAAGAGAAATTCTGTCACTTTTAAACAGGGAAATGCTTTTTATGCTGAGTTCAGTAGCAGTTCACAGTATTCAGTAGCAATTACACAGGTGGTGAAGTAAGAGTCCACAACACTGTCTGATGCGCTTTACAGAGAAGTACAAATTTCATTTTTAATGTACTTTTAAAGCATCTGTTAATCACTGAACAAGGTATAAACAGACACCAAAGAGACAATTAACACCACAGCTTGTACTTTATTGATACAAATCAATAGTCTTTTGTCTTTGAGCTGAAAAAAACAAAATTTCACACCACAAAATACATTGTCAGTTTAAATGCCTATTAAAACATATCCTTATACCACACAACACTATTCACACTTAAACAATTTTTTGCAGCCATGCCCTGAATAATATTTACTTGCATGAAACCCTTACTAATATCAGCAGGACTAAGGATCAGGTAAGATATTGTGCAGTGTAGGAAGGGAAGAAACAGTACACACATTTTGAAGACGACATACCTGAACACAGTTCTAAAAAACAAATTATGGTGAGTTAAAAGCATCCCCAGTAAAAATCTTGTTAATAATCACTCTTTTTTATAACTGAAGTTGGGCTTTCTTGGAAAAGTGTTACATTTACGCTGCATAACAATGCAACATAACACATTTTTTTTTACTATGTATTCTATTTTGAATGACTGGAGCAAAGTGCAGTTATTACTGACTGATCTGACATAGTAACAGAAACACCTCAATACCAAATGTGAATACCACAGATTTCAGAGAAGATGCTTTGGAAACAAGGCTGTATAAGGGACATGATTCATCATACAAACTCCACTCCCAGTATTTGCATCCTTGTTATTACTCCTTCTTGCAGTAAGCGATGAACAGCTGTCATCAGTATATCTAACAAGTATTTGCAAATTAACATATTATTGTTGTGTCTCTGACTAAAGGCCATGCATGTACTCACAGAAACATATAACATTTTGAGAAAACATATTTTAAAATGCATCATTCCTAACCAATCCATTTAAAGGACATGAGTGAAAGACATAGCAGTTATTTATCTCAGTCAGTAACTTCCTTTTAGCTGACCTGAAGCTGGAAAAGAGGAGCTTAACTATTCAGTGAAAAGCCAACTAACTGCACTTCCCAACCTTTTACTTTCAGTTTTTCAGAGATACTTTTCCATCTACTGTCCTGTGTCAATCTGGAATTGAATTGTATCAAATAATATTTACTCTGCTTTCTGTGGCTTGTCTCAGACAAAATCCTTTCTAGTTCTTCGGAGCTCAAATCTGTTCTGTCCACTGCTGTTTCAGAGGTTTGGGGTTTGTTTGGATAATTTTAATGACATTTTTTATTTCTTTCATAACTGAAATACTGTGTGAAAAATTTGTAAGTGGATAATGTCTGTGTCCAGACTATCCACCCACAGAAGTTTGTTGACACTATTACAATGATAAGGAAACGAACACTTAGTTTGTCACTGGCATAAAATGAATTTTATCTGCCTTTATTTTTTGCAATTTATTTAAAATAAAAAATAAATTTAAAAATAATAAAACAATAAGAAGGCAGTTGGATTTTTTTTATTATGCAACAGAAAGCTGCAACAGGTAAAGTAGCTACAGAGGGAAGAAGAGTAGATAAATAATTAAAAATATTCTCTTTGAGAATGTAGCCCTGTTGGTGATCTTCTATCCCTCACATTATCTGTAAAAGAACAGAATATGGTGTTGAACACAATGGACAGGAACATTAAAGGTAGTATAAAAAGGATAACATTTGTTTGTCTGCTTGGTTCTTTTGCACATTCGTGGAAATGTTGTGGAAAAGTTCAAGTGCACTATCACCAGTCAAAATACATTTGCATCAATCTTAATGGATGACACATTGTTGACACTGCAGTGTTGCATGTATTATTCTTTGAACCACATGATGCACAATAACCTGGAGCTTGAAATCATTGGCGGCTTTTTTTGCCATTGTTCACATTTGAATATTTTAAATTAATAATTTGGGGTTTTTTAAGTTTCAAAGCAGAGCTTTATGCGGAAATAGTTAGTTGGACCTATTGCCAGATTTGTATTACCAAAGAAAATTAGTATTTAAAATAATTGCCAGAAATCTTCCTAACTAAGATGCGTAGCTTGTGTGATTCTTTTTAACCTTCTCTGAATCTTGAGATTTCCTAGAAATGCTTAGTGATTAATCATGAGTTATTTTGAATATCTGAAACTCTCTCAATCAAGACAGTTTTCAGGTATTTTTTATTCTCAGAATTATTATCAGAAAATGTAGTGATTACAAATTATCACTGATGGCAGAGTTAACAATGTAATTTTCAGGTTCTGAATATCTGAATACTTTTTTTCCCCTAGGAAAATAATGCAACATGTTAATGGTATTTTAAATATATATAAAAACACATATCTTCATATTCTTAATTCCTGTGAACTGCTAAAGCATATATCCTAATTTTGTAACCTAGTAACTTGTTTCTAGGGCAATGTTGCAGAGTTGTTAAAGAAATGTAAAGATTAAATGAAAGAGAAACCCTAAGTGTAATTGATAATAATGTAGTGCTATGATAATAGCTGTTATGCAAAACTGAAACAAAATAGTATTACTTAGAGTCTACAATTTCTTTTTTTCTTTAAAAGACGGCTCTGCTATAAATAAGGCATCTGACAAATAACAGTGCGAGATAGATCCTCAGAAGAGATCTTATATGCTGAAAGAGCACCAAATACCTCCTAACTTCACAATGCATGCTGACAGCCAAAAGTTCACACAAAACTAGGGTTTGTAGCAAGTTAGCTAAGAATATCGATGTTTTTCAAAATCCCACATTTCCCGTGTAATGATGCATGGAATGGCAGACATCCCAAGAGAATAATTTATCTTAAGTGTTCCCTTTTTATAGGTAAAATAGAAAACTGTGAATGACTGATGCAAAATTTTCTATCATTTGTATTTTTATTTTTTTTCAGCTTTCAAGAAATTTTTTTGTTCTCTCTCTCTGAAGATGATTTAAATGCCAACTTTGCTCCTGAGTCTTTCTCAGGTACCACTTTCTTCATATTGGTGTCTGCGCAATGGAGACTTCTCACCTTTCTTCAGGGTTTTCAAAATAAATGGAGTTCCAAGCTGGCAGCAAAATGCCAATCTAGGAAAAATAAGCAGTCAGGACAATCCTTGAAGAAACAGAGGTGCTTGATTAATTAGATTGATCTTTAGCATAACCTGAATGTTAGTGAAAACTGGCAGCATGGGCTTCCTTCAAGTAGTAAATGGAACGACTTTTCTTGTGAACAACATATACTGTCTAAGATGAAGTAATGAGAATACCTCTGTAAGAATCTAAGCAAGTAGCTTTGAATAATTAATCTGAATTCTAAATTTTATGGGGCTAAGTCAAGTCAGATCAATTCCTCCCATGGTGTTCACAGAAGAAATTATTTTAGGAAAAATCTATGACTATTAGTAAGGTAACAAGCACAAATTCATTATTTCTTGTGGTCCAGACTCTTCAATTTCTTTAGATTTTCTGTATTTCTACAGAGATGTTAGGGAACTCAGTAGCAAATAGTTACATCACCAAATTGTTCTCAGGAATATTTAATGAGGTGATCAGGTAGGATAGTAGGTTGTGAGAGAGTCTAATACAAGGCAAATGAGAATCCAAGTTTTATGTGTGCCCAGATTTTGCATTCCATAAGAGTGTTTACTATATTGATAAAACTTTGTTACAGACTCCATATATAGACTTGAACCTTGTATTAAACTCTCAGGAATTCCAATTCTAGTTTTGATTGCTTCTTAGTCTGGAGTAAGCTTTGTTGCCCTTCTCTGGCATTGTTAATTAAAGTATTTGTAATTTAATGAGCTATGCTATACAATAATATTAACGCATTGGGTTTCGATGTTAAAAGCCCTCATAAATTTATAACAAAAACCAACCAAATAAACCAACAAAATATCCTCAAATATCCCAAACTGACATAACAAAGCCTGAAAATAATTAAAGAAAAAAAAAAAATCAAATGCTTAATGTTTGGAGGATCCCAAGTTTTACCATCTTGGACCTCTAAAGACTTAATAGCAACACCTGCTGAAATCTCAGTTGTATCAGATTGTGGTTTCTGCTGACTAGATGGGAATTTTCTACTCTGTTAAACCAAAGCTTTACACTTTCATTAGCTCACATTCTCTGCCATGACACCAGTGCCCTCTCATCAGATCGAAGGCTGAGCTGAGTGGTACAGACAGAGAGAGGCAGATAAAAGGAAACTGATGAAAGTGCGAAATGTTTTCCTTCTAGTTAAAAGCTGCACGTGGCTTTGCTGACCACTGATTTCCTCTATCTTGTTCCAAGAAATGGGAGTGTGTCTTCTGTTCAGTGTATATATAATAATAGTTTCAGTTTAAACCAAATTTGATTTCTAATTTGTTTTAAGAAAACACATTTTTTTCTTGAAATTGAAAGAAAAAAAATTGCTTTCTTTCATAAAATTTCAACCAGAATTCTGAATTTAAAAGATTAAAGGTGGAAACCATGACTGTGTAATTGAATTTTCAAGTTCTTTACCACAGTCAGTCAAACACCATTCACAGAAATTTGTAAGAATCGTTTGACTTCCTAATAAGCAAGGAAGCTTGATCAAGTGATGCAGGAAGATTTTTATTTTAATAACAGTTGAATTTATAGTCTATCCATGTTTCTGAAATTTGGTTCAGACTCAAACTTGACTAGAATGAATTCAAGCTAAACTGGAGAATTATATCTGAGGATATCAATAATTTGAATAACTGTTTCTTTGTGAATCCTAGTGCAAGAATGAAAAAGTCAAAATACTATAATCAGCACTGGTCTGATCTGAGAGATTCACATTTGAAATCCCTATTTCATCTCCAGATGTATAAGTATTGGAAATCCTCTCAGTAATCCATTTCTTGTTAAAACTAAAGCCTCAGTTTTATCATTAAACCAGCTAAAAAAAAAAAAAAAGAAAGTATAAAAAACCCTGAACAAGTGATATAATCATGCCATAAAAACCTCTGAGTAATTTTGTAATTCTAAAAACCAAAATTATTCTGATTCATTGAAATACCTAAAAACCTGTTAGACTGTAAAATTTATCAAGACCATAAAAATTGTTCTTTCTGGTAATAGTTACACAAACAGAAAAAATTACTGAATAGTATCTTAGTATTAGAAACCTATGACAGGAAAATAGAAATCAAATACATTATAAAATATAGGGTAATATGCTATGATTATAATATTTTGGAACAAAAATAAGACAACATCTCTTTTATCAATATAACAATATTCACTGTTCACCTAATCATAATTTTTAGGGCAATTTCCTGTTTTCAGAATAATATTTCAAATATAAATTATGAAAGCAGAATTATTAACGCACAATGCACAATGCTAACAGACATTGGACATTTTAAATTTCTTTTTCTTATTTTATTTTATGTTACTCATAGGTATTCAGAGCTGAATACAAGTCAAACAGGAAGATGTGAGGGCAAGCATTCAACCTGACAAATTATTTTCATCTTTGAAACTCTAGGAGATACACACATTCACAGCAGGAACATATCAAGCTGGCAGAGTTTTGAGAACAGTTTCAGAGAGCCAGACTTGAGAGTTACTTCTCATCTGAAGAGTGGTGGTCATGGCACAGACCTGGCATAGAAAAAACTGTCTAATCCAAGTTTTCCTATTGCTAGCTACCATCTGTCTACAAATATGTGACTTCAGAGATTTTAATACAATTTAATATCCACTTTTAAAAATTATGTTGTTAATAAAGAAAGTTGTCAGATTAAATTGCTGTGAAAGACAAGTGATTTTCTATGCTTATGTGCATAGTATTTTATGCTGGTATATAAGGTTGATATTTCAGAAACTTACCAAACCACTGCAGTAATTTTAATTAAGCTTTTCTACAGGTTTTCTGCATTCCCTTGTTTTCCTGTTAACGCAGAAATGAGACCTCGGTTCTTAACACAAAGGTTTTTGAATTCTGTGAAACATTGCATCTATATCATAGAAAATAGAAGGACATTGCCATTTCAAGAATTATTCAAGATGTTTTTTATTCTCTTACCTCAGAATGAGGCAGAAAATGAGAAAAATCCATAGCTCCAACAGACAGCATACATATTTTAGATAACATTTTTAGAATGCAAAAAGAGTTAATGTTGGTTCTATCAGTCTCTGAAAGTCTGTTCTTGATTTTACCCAAAATTATCTCATTCGCCTAAGAAGAGGAGATCCAGCTGTAACATTTTCATCTGACAATATACTTCTAAGATTATGTATTTCTTCATATTGCTATACATATTACGTTGTTGAATTTTTCTTATGAGTTTTCTTTTCCAAATATTGTATTCAGACAAAAATAGTTGCTTTATGAAAATTTAGAATATTGACAGAGCATAAGAACAAGTGCCTTTTATTAATTCTCTCAGGAATCTTGTAAAATCTGTTGTAAAATTAATAACTTTAAATGTGTAAAATTGCAAAGGTGCCAAATGAGATTTAAATTCTATCATATAAAAATACACACAGGTATTGAGTGCAAAAGAAACAAGTCTCATTCTGTTATTAATGGATTGTGTATATTATGCTGGTTGATGGTGCTCTTAATATCCCTATTATACCCATTACATTTAATTTTTTTTAAACAAAAAAGGATAAATAAAATACTCTCAAAATTTAATAGTCAAATTTTTCCACTGCTCAAGTGCTTTTTAAAAAACCTCCAATAAACAAGATTTATGAATCTGGACATGCTTTGCCCTAATTTTGTAATGTTTTGTTTCAGTATCGTAATTTCATTCACTGGTGTCTCTGGTCTTCGCCACCCCTTGAACTTTTTGCCATTTAATCAGGCAAATGCTGGCTTAGGGTATGTTCAAATTTCTTTGTTCTACATTTAAATGTGAAGTTTGAAAGGAACAAGGCTGATTATCGTTTGTCTCCATACATAGCCCTGAGATTGAGTTAGTTGTCTCTTTACCTCTTAATCTCAATTCAAATGTCTGGAAAGGGGAGGTTAGGCAGAAGAGGGAAGAAAGTGAAGTGATATAGACCTAACGTTTGGCAAGCTGTTCACTTCAAATGTGGCCACAAAAGCACAAAGGAAAACAAAGCCTCCCACAATTTTCAAGGTTTCTACCAGCTGCAAAACGTAAGTATTTTTGTTTCTTCTTGCATTTTAACATCAGAGTTATTTGCTATTTCCCAAGGTTCACAATAAACCCGCGAGCCATCAAATTGCATATTTCACTGAAGTGCAGCCATCTTGAATATATTGTAGCCCAGGGATGTCAATAAAATTAATGTAAAACACGGCATTTACTCTATTTCATGTGAATGTGTTTTAAAAACAAATCTATTTCAGAAGAATGGTTCTTCGTTCACTTTGGGCATTAAGAAATTAAGTCACATGTCATTTTATGTTTTTTGCAAAGGGTAAAATCTAACGTCGGGGTGTGCGTGAGTGCCGTAAATGCTGCCATTTTCCAAACTTGATATTATTAATCGGGACTGTCAAGTTTAGGTCAAGCGTTTATACACATTGTGCCTCAGTACTTCCAGAGTTTCAAACATATCTGTCATGCACAGCAAATGCACAGGGCAGAACAATCCGTCGCATTGAGAGGCAAACATGAAATCTTTTAGCAGAAATGAGCCAATGCTTTTACCTCATTTATCTGAGCTGCTGCTTTTACCTCATTTATCTGACCTGACACCATTTTTAATAACAATTTCATTTATTTGACAGCTGCATACACTTTCTAAATAAGCAATTTCCTTGAATTTGCTGATTTTTTTTTGCAATGCTTTTTAAAATTGTCCTTTTTTTTTAAATTTTGTTTTCCTTTTCATTTTTTTAACACCTTTTATATTATACAGAGACAGGGGAGAGCAGAACCATGCTGTTAAGTATAGATGTGTACTTTTTAAAGGAAAATATATCTTTAAAATGTACACTATCTTTAATGCTAAATTAAAAATATTGCTGGAATAGTGTTATATTAGCCTTTGGGCACATGTGATTTCAGCATTCGCTTAACTCTGCAGTTTTCTTGTAAATGGGACTTATGTGTCTGTGCAAAGTTCAGGGCAGCCAGACTGAATCCATAGAAGAAAACTGCTTGGAGGGGCTGATGTCCTAGAGAAGTAAGTCTGCCCTATCTGAGGCAGACAGACTTTATCACATGGCTACATGTACTAAATTAAGAAGTGGGGAAGTTCATCCAAAGTGCACAGATTAAAATTTTCAATAGGCCTAAAAATGACTCTAAGGCATGAATGAGCCTGTCACTTTTTCTCTGCCTCTTCAGCAAATGATGGATTCACTATATGCCCATAACATAACCCGTGAGATATGCCTGGCTTCATTGGTTATTCTTCATTCTCAGTCAAGCTGAAATAGAGGCTGTGGTTAAACAAATCTGCTTTTATGGAGCAAAGCACTGTGAAACGGAGCTGATTATGGCCTGACACATTGAATTAGACTGTTGTGTAAAGCAGCGCTGATGATTCCATTGTTTCAGGATCCTATTGGCCTGCCTGAGCCTTTCCTTCTCTCTCAAACCACACACATTTCTTTTTTCCCTTATCTTTAAGAATCTTTTTAACTCTATTTTACTGTTTGCAACGAACTTCACAGTAGAATGTATTTTAAAAGGTCTATTTAATAAGAAGTTTAGTAATGAATACATTAAGGCAAGAGTATCACACATTTCTCTATCACTATTCTCAAAGAAATATTGCATTATAAAAATATCACAATGACATATCATCACTTTTAATTTCACTTATAAAAAATAGAAGTGTTGGGTAATTAAGGTCACTGTCTAGCAACATCTACTACCATGAGCCAATGATCGGAGCCCAAGATATGCTGAGTTCCAAGATCTCCTGTTAGTGAACATCTCCTCTTGCTCTGAAAAAACATGAAACACTTAAGCTTTCTACTTAAATTTCCATCTTTTAAGTCGTTGGTCTTGATTGAACTTGGTAATAAATTCCTTGATTTATTTCATGTGTTTGAACCTGTTGGCTACTCTTTCTACATTGTTCCAGTTGGGTCATGAAAAAGAATAAATAACAGTAATTTTACAAATAAAGAATTTTTATTAATTTATGAAACATATCCCACCGTCTGTGTCTGCATACACCTTAGAAACATCAGTTGTTGGTTATTTGCTTAGTTTTTTTCACACCCAGTACATTTCATCTGAAACCCTCTTAATCCTTCTAGGAAAAGTTTTTTGTACAAGATGCTCAGGATTGCTCAGTCTCTGAAATGAGAGAACTGCATGCCAATGCTGCAGGCACTGAGTCACTGCAAGACTCATCCAAGATAAAAAATATATTTCCTTTGGCTGCCATGACTATTTGATACTAGTAGTCAAGTTAACTAGTTTAAACCTAGCTTGAATATATCTGTGATCTATTGCAGTCACCATTGCTACGGTGCAGATAACACCACAGACCTACATTAAGGTTTAATACCTAAAATATGTCATTCTTTTTTTTTACACACATTTACACATTCAGGTGTATTGGCTTCCATACTCACCACGATGCATTATGGCAATGTTTTTACATAGACATTTAGACATTTTAGCTCCCTCTGTAATTTCATTGTCAATGCATATCTGGTATAAGAAGAGCCTATACTTAAATTTGTTCAGATTTTGAGTATTGAACAATAATTTATGGTGTACACAGTTTTATAAGCTCTTCAAGTTTCAAAAGAAGCTTTGAGCAGGCCAAAGTTTTGATATTTTTCCTACATGCAAACCAGAAATTTATTTCTAGTCATTGCCTGTTTAGGTAGGGCTCACATCTAATAACACTTGCACAGACTGTTCACCTCAACTTAAACATTACTCCAAAGTATGAGTAAATTATCCTAAAATGGTGCAAAATAATGAAATTAATGAAAATAATGAAAGGGATGAAAAGAAGTTTTCTCTCCAGAAGAGGCTTTTAGTCCCATACAGAAGATAAGAATGGAGCCAGTGTAGAGTTAACAGCTCATACTGATGCGTCAAAAGTTGCTGCACTGTTCAAGTGTATCCCAGTTGCCTGATGGTTTTGATGCTCAAAACCAGAGTGAATACAGATTTGATACACACTGTGGAAGCCACCACAGCTTAATGGCACTGAGTGAAGTAGATTCCTACATGCTGTCCCTTTGGTATCATTTCCATGCTATCTGTGAAAAGAGACTCCTTTATTTTTTTATTTAATCCAAAATAAAGCAAGCTTTGTTTTTATTGGAAAATGGAAACAGCAGTAAGCATGGAGATATAAGCATTTCTGTTCCACAAGAAAAAGAAGGACCAATACAATAAAGATCAACTATTCAATAAATGCAAATGAAATTATACACAAATTGACAGAAACTTCTGGAGTTTATTTCTCTTTAATTTATTTAACCTTTTTTTCTTAGTTTTTCTTTTATCTTGACTACATTATATTGTTCTATATCATCTGCAAGTGTTTCTATTCTCCCTTTACTTTTTTCTTGTTGTTCATTTGGTGTGTCTATGTTCTATGAGGGCTACCTTACCAACAAACAGCTGCTTCTTGGCTTGGCAGGAATCTTCTGTTGGCAGCATGAAAATTCTGCATTACTGAAAGCCAGAGTGAAGCCAATTTGTTCAAAGCTTCTCATCAAGGAAAGAAAACTAGTCTTGTCACTCTAATATAGTTTCGAGTGTAGTGGATTTTGCCAGTAAATGAGTAAATTGCTTCTCAGTAGAGTCAAGAGATTGGTCAAAGAAAACCTCCACAAGGAAAATACTCATTTAATCTCTTGACTTACTGTGAAGGAACTTTTTCCTTTTTTATTTTAAGAACTTATTCTTACAAAAATATATACTAGTAGCAAAACAGACTAACGTTCTCTCTTCATAAATAGTGTGGGCAGCAGATGAATTATGTAAGTTTTCACAAGGTAATAATTTTTAAATAATCCATAGTGAGTCTAGAAATCCAGTTTTCATATATTCAATACAGAGTTTTTATTGAAGTCTGTGAGTAGGAGAAAGGCTTTAGCTGTATATTTGAATTATGACACTTTGCTTGCTCTTCTGCAACAGATTGAATAATTTTAAAATTATGAACCCTTGTGCTGGATAGAAACACTGAGTTTAATTTGCTGAAAATCAATTTTGTTCTGGAATTCTTTGACTCCCCTAGTAAAACTAGTCTTTATATATACCTCTTATATCAAGGTTTAAGTACAGGTCCAAGTAAACTCTTACCATGTGGCCAAGTATTTATTATGACAAGCAGGTGCAAAAAAGTCATATTATTCTGAAAAATGTTACTATGTAATATTTTAATTTACTTTATTCAACGGACCCATTGTATTAAGCATCTATTTTAAGCCATAAAACAGATTAGCTATGAGCTGCAGTTGCAGCTCCTTTAAGTTCTATGCACGTGCTAGTGGAAAGATAATTAGTTACACACATTTTGTCAGCAACATGATATGTTGCAATATTGTGTAGCAGTTTCATTATGCTATAACAGTGCAGGTAATCAGAGTCAAAATAATTATTGGATTTTAAGATAAACAAAAAAGGAAGGTCACATATATACATGGAGTCACAATGTTGACTAATAATCTGATCTTTCAGCAGTCTGGAAGTACAGAGAAATTCTGGAATTCCTTTAAGATTTTGTATCTAACATCAGTTAAGGGAGATTAGTAGAATGTTTTTCACTGACTTTCACTGAAACAGGACCAGGCTCCAAATACTACGGTGGAATGAAGTTAATAGTACAGTTTTTATTTTATTTCAGCATCAATGCATTAAAAAGACTTCAGGGATAAAGAATAGGGGGAAGGGAAAAAGGTAAAGAGCTTATCCCTGAATTGCTGGCTTAAAAATATGTCCTGATATGTTAAATATATTTATATCCTGGTCCCATGTGCACATGTTTTCAATTTCAACAGTAATTATTTATATGAAGCTTTTAAATAATTAAGTACCAACTGAGACTTATCTATCCTTGATACTAAATTCTTGCAGTCAAATTCAGAGCAACTTCTTTACCTTCAATCTACTTTATGGAAAGCCATTGTGAAGACAGCTAAATGGGATTCCACCTTTGGTAGTTACACATTTCTTATACTCATTATCATTAATAGCTTAACAGCCTCCAAACTGTTACCTTAATCTTTTTTATGTCAATGAGATATTCTCCAACTGTCAACATTTTACAACCATTATACACATTAGAAATCACTATATTTTGAATCATGTCCAATTAATGGAAGAAATAATTACAACATTACCTTTAATTGAATGGAAAATGTTGACCAGGTTTCTTCTATTTTTCCTTTGGATGACATTTATATTAGAAGTGCTCTACACAAACACTACATAAAATAGATTTTATGTAGTGCATCCTCATAAAAATATTCAATAGTCCTAATGAAATCTTCAGATTAGATTTCCATTTTTCTGTTTTCAATATTCGTCCTATGTTATATGTAATAATCAGAAAATGGGATACTTTGCTATGCTGGGAACAGCGTGGGATTTTAGGAAACAAAACTTCATGTGTGTTTACTACTCATGTCTTCCATATTAGAATCAAACAGCACGCATACACAGGAAGGTACTCTGTTCCTTTTGAGAGATCCACTTCTCTGCAATTAGTTGACACAAGTACATCTTTGTATATGAAATGATAATGCACAATGGAATTAATCCTTCCACACTGGTTTGACTGCAAATAGGGGATATTCAAAGATGCCCCTCAAAAGGCAAAAAAAGTCCTTGAAAGGTGTGATTTTTATACATTGAATAACTTTATTACAAAGACAAGACAGAAGTACATTTTAAATATGCACTTCAATATGCAAGGTAAGGGTGGTGACTTGACCAACACAGTGTTTCACGTGCGAGAAACTATGAAAGGAACCAGATGTCTGAAGGCATTTAGAATAAAAGATTTCAAATTAAGTTAGAGAAAGGACAAACTGAAATTTGTGGTTTAGGTTTCCTAAGATTATTCACTTCTCTGAGACACTTAGCTAAATAATATTATGAAGTATTAGATTGCCTAAATTTCTTGGAAAACATCAGCAAAGGATCTTTGAAGATATTTCTGCACAGCCCCCTTCTGACCGAGTTTAAACATGAGTTTAAAGGTGATGAGAAGGAGAGTCTACATGGCTAAAGGCAAGATCAGAGTTCATCAGAGGTTCAAGTGCTGATGAACAAGCCCTTTAGGCCTCTAAGATTCACTTGTTAAAGACAGAAAAAGTCACCTGCCATTTGAGCTATATCTGTGATACCTGCCGAATTTCCTTCCAAATTCTATTTGCTTTAATATTTTCACACTGAAGCTAGGAAAACTGAGATTGGAGCATGCATGTGAAAGCCGCTGAGATCCAGGTGCAATGTAATTCAGAAATGTGTTTATCTGATAGTGAAGCCTGACAGGAAATGAGAAAAAGATGATGCAAGCTAATGAGAAATGCAAGGAGCTGCCCAATAAATAAATTCCTTTTTTTTTTTTTTTTTTTTTGGCTTTTTTTTTTCCCTGTAATGTTAATTGGCTAGGCTAGTGGATCTCATAAAGTTTAAGAGAGTTTGCTGATCACTTGCATGCATTTAAATTTTAATGACTTTCTGTGAAATCTCTACTTGCTAACTGACTACGTCATCACAAATAAAATAAAATACTTAAAAGTGTATGTAGTATTTGTTGTGTCTTTACAATTGGTGTCACTTCATATAATAAACATCAAACAAGTAATTAGTATTGCTTTTTTTTCTCCTATTACTATGTAGAAAGGATTTCAGTGTTCCCTCAGTATGATGCTAATTCAAATATTAGGAATACTCAACATCTTTGAAAGTAAACTAACATTAATGAAGTGTAATTGTAATTAAAATAACAACAGTTTCAGAAATGTTATTTTCAGGTTTATGTTTTGAAGGTCTCTTATGCTAATAAATCTTTCAAACCTCATTACTTTCTTATGCCATCAATAGGATTATTAAAGAAAATGGTGTAAGGACTGACATCAAAAGGGAAATTAAAATATGAAACATTTGCTAGCCTAAAGGAAAAAATAAAAAGAAAAAACGGAAAAAAAAGTAATGGAAGACCTGAAAAAATTCTGGTTTTCTGTACATTAAACAAGAGTTTCTTCTTTGTCTCTCTATCTCCCCCCTTATTATTATTAATATTCTATCTTTTTTTTTTAATACCATTTCATCTCCAGGTCAAATCAAGTTCATCTATGTCCACTAGATTATTCCAGTTAAAAGGAAAGACAAAGATTAAAGAGTATAGTAAAATACCTTCCAATCTGCCATGGATGCAGTGTTTAATATTAAAGTCAGGTGACAGGACTGCATCTAGGCTGTGGTAGCTAACCTAGAGACCTCCGGGTGTTGAGCTGGAAGAGATGAAGTCTGATTTTGACTTCGTCGTATAAACAGAATGTCATCCACCCATCAAAATTCCACCCACAGTGAACCCCCACCACGGTTAATGATTATAATCTTCACATTTAATCATGGGAACACAGTGAAAGGCAAACAGAGGTTAGCTAAACTGACAGTGCACGCTGTTTGAATGGAAAAGGGGGACTTCACAAGTTTTATTTTAAAATGTGTATCCTCTTTCAACAGTACTTTTCAGCTTTGCACCAGAATAGCGTACAAAGCCTGGCTGCTTGCAGGCATGGGCAGTGTGCATAATTAACCTTTAAACTGCAGAAAGACTGGAAACTTTGATGCTTTCTTTAAAAGTGTTGCTATGCCAATACTACTTTGAAGGTTAAATTAAGCTAAGGGCACTTAAAGAGTAAAGGAAGAATAACTGCACCATGTCAAAGTGTCAGACAGAAAAGATGTCATTTTAGAACAGACATAGTTATTTTTTAGAGATGCTCTTTTTTACTTACGTTAAAGGACAGTGACAAGTTACTTAGAACAATATTTCAAGGTACATTTCTCTGTACAGTTTGTTGCTCATAAAACTGCGTGGATTCTTTCGTGCCCTTTCATCTTCCCACTGTGATGTCCAGACTCCTGAGCAAATGCACGTACTTCAAACTTTCTTATCTTAAAAGTATATATTCACTGGTCTTTTAGACATGCATGCAGTAAAGGTACTCAGTTTTTGTATGGAATAATGAATAAAAGCATAGCAATTGATCTTTACAGATAAAATGAACCTAATTTAATCCCTGCAGGGAAAAAAAAAAAAAAAAAAAAAAAAGTTATTTTTACAATAGATTGAACTATTCACCATAAACTAAGCATTTAAACAAATACTCAGTTGCTCTTTAGGTCATTGAGCTATTGTATTTTTTTTATGTTATTCGGGGGGCACTATTTCATATGTACTATTAATAGAAAAAATCAATGCAATAAATTCACACTAAGATGATAATAGAGTTTGTATGCAACTCTCATTGCCTTTGCAAAATGTTCGGCTGAATTTTTCAAGTACAAATGCCATACCAAAAGAGCAACAAGACACTCAAGACACGAAAAATTGAGCTCACCTGCTCCAGGGGAGCTCCAAAGTGCTTTTCACCACCCAGGACTTGGGATCTTTGAAGTCATAGGGGGTATCCAGCCTGCAAGAGCCTCTGTCTCACGTGCTTTCTTTTTTCACTGGTAGTGCACTTGTGTTGAAGGCCAACATCTCCTTATGACTTCCAGTCAGACACACAGAGCAGGATGAATGCATCACTGGTCACACATCTGTGTGAAATGCCTGTGAAATGTTGAGATGTTGAACCTCCTAAACATGCCAGGAAAACAGACAGTGGAGGAAATTATGGTTGGAATTTGAATAATTATGGCCTATCTAAAGAAGGTCTGGCAGGAAAGCAGTGGCTTTCTGCAACACCAAGGAAGGAAAAGCAAGGAAAATCATTAAGAGAAGGATAGGAGCACATTGTTATGAAGTGAGCCTGAATGCATTCGAGCTGAATCTTAGAAGTTTTCTAGTCATAAACATGGTAAGGAACAGGAATATCCCTCTAGGTAAAAAAAAAAAAGTAAAATAAAATTAGTAAGCAAAATAATATAAAATATTTTGATAGTTTATTTTTTGAAACTCTAACTCTGAATGGCATCAATAGCTGGGAGTAAAGAGTATGACCAAAGTCTCTTAGATTCCTGTATTCTTATGTAGTGAAATAGTAGTTCAAGTTTAGTTGACGACTCTCACCACTAGTTGCAACTATGCTCAATGAATCCAATACATAGTAAATTGGTTTCATTTATCTTTTGTCAATTTAAACTGCTAAAATATAAGATTGAATTCTTCATTGAATGTCTGTTTCTGCCATGAGTTCACAGTAAAAAAAAAAAAGATCTGCAGAAAACACAAGCAGAATTTTTATGTCCTCTGTCACAGAAGATTTGCTCTGCTAACACAAATTTAAATTCTCCTTATATACTGATGCTGACTTCCATGGTGACTAATTTAAAGCCCAGTATTAGAGGTCTATGTTCTCATTTCTATATTTCATTTCAGATACTTTTCTGTATTGTGGTTTTATCTCTCAACACTCTTTTTTTTTCTCCTCTGTAAGAAAGGATTTCTGAGAATACAGCGAGTAACATCGTTCTCTAAAAATAGTTTCTTCCAAGCTTCCATATTTTCCTTTTTATTTTGTAACAATTTTTATGGTTGGAAAGAAACTATTTTCACAGTTTACACCCTCAAAATAGCAGAGTGCAGCCTACCCTACATCTTAGTTATAGGGAATGCATACACTCATTGAGGTAGAGATGACAAATATAAATATGCAGTCATGCCTCTCATGCTTCTAATAATGTATTATATCCTGAATAGACTACAAAATGCCCGAAGATTGGATTTACATGTTGGAACTGTGGGGTGCTTTGTCACACAGTTGAAAGCCAAAAAGGGATACAGGAACTAAATATTAAAAAATTTGCCATTTCAAACTTGGCTCTTTTCCATCCAAAGTAGTGCAAGTGAACATTTTTAGTTCACTTGCACTTTTAAAGTATTCTAGAATTTATAGGCATAAAAATACAGTTCTCATGAAAATTATTTTTCATGGTTATCTGCTAAACCCTTGCTCTGAGAAGGAGCAATAAAGTCCCCATTTGCTTTACAAGATAAATGTTGGTCTCTTTTTCAATTGCAGCACCAGCTCAGAGCCAGGGACCACCCCACTGCTTAAAATGGTAACCACTATTCTTCTCATTAAACTTCCTAGCACAGATCTGATGACTGACCCCTTGAATCTTGTCTATCATTACTGTGCCTCCAAGAGAGACAATTTATGAAAACTCACCACACTTTTTTTGTTTTTTTGTTGTTTTTTTTTTTTAATTTTAACTAAACTGCATCCACTTATGGCCTTCTTTAGAGGTTTTTTCCCACTGTACAGCTGAACACAGATGCAATTGTGCTTGTTTACATACATCTTGAGCACCACTATAACATTACAGTGTTGACTTCAGTGAAGAGAAGCACACCAAAAAAAAAGACCTCACGATAATTTTTTTTAAACACTGAGAAGACAAATAACTATTCAGCAGAGAAATCAGCAAGAAAACAAACACAGAAAGACTAAACCAGAAAAAAACAGGGGACACAGTGAAGGGAACTGTTTGATGCAAAAGGTTTTGGTCCTCACCAATCTTCTCTTACACATAGAAAGCATTTCAGATTCGTGAACACTTTCTCCTTTTCACTCTAATAACTGAACATTGTCTGAGCTAAGCACACCATGAAATGTATTGATTGTGTTGTGAGAGATGTCTGACGCAGGGAAAAACATTTGCTACAGCTGTGGTCTGATCAGCTACCACAGAGAAAGGGCAGTGAGGGAGAACAGCTACTTAAATTCATCCCAGTAACAAAGAGGGCACCACCAAACTGTATTCATTCTGACCTAATTAATCCAGGTTTTTCTGCAAACAACATTTTTATTCAGATTAACAAATCTTTGGGTAAATTTAGGCCACATAATAAGTTGCAGTTTAAATTCTTAATGTAAGAACATAGATAAATGTAATAAGAACATAGACAAACCAAGAATGGATTAACCATCTTGGACAGTAAATCAAGGAAATAATGTTTATTAATCAGACAAGGTCAGATTATCATGTAATAATGGTTTGGGCTGGGTCAGAGTACTAAAAATATAGAAGATTTTATGCCTTTTACACATATATATGTGAGAAAATTCATGTGCTGTGTAATGTATACAACACAAACAGAATGCAAAAAAATGGGTTTTTTTAAATTTCCATTTCCGTTTTTTTTTAAATTTCCATTTCCCGGTGAATTTAAACTCTTCTGTTCCTCTTTTCTTTTCCTAGAAGAAAATTATTTGAGGTATAGGTATCATAAGCACTTCATTTTTCCTCCTTCAGCATTTCTATCCTCAGTTTTACTTGCAACTAGATTAATATATATTATATATATATATACACACACAGAAAATGTAAGGATTTACTTTACTTGTAAAAATTATTAAATCATTTCAGAAGAAAATAGATACTAACAATCAGGAGACAGCTGAGTGTAAAGGAGAATATTCATAACTTGAAGATAGGGCTTCTGCAAGTGATTCTAGATTTACCATAGCCCATGAGAACTCAAAGCATCAGGATGGAGAAAAAGTCATAGAAGGACTGTGAGTAAGGAGCTTGTTTTCTATATAGTTGAGAAAGCACAGGAAGAATTAGCAAACCCCTATTGTTAGAAGGTATAAGAGCAAAGTAGTATTACCCTGTTGACAATTCTTGGTTCTTTGCTTTGCCAAAAGCCGTCTTCCTTCTTTCTATTAAAAGTGGGGGAAAAAATAAAGAAAAAAGGAAAGCTTTACAAAGTTTTGATAGGCATCTCAAGAGACTCCAGAATATCTTAGAACCTGGGTGTTGAGAAGCTCTTGAGGAGAAAACTGTCAATTGAGAGAAGATCTCCCTAAAAACACTTCAGAAGTATGTGATTTTTAATTGTGAGGTTCACCTGCCCTTTGGGATGATGACATCTAAGGTGACATCTATGAGAGACCCTCATAGGCAAAGTGAAGCTCTTCGACTTTTTTTTACTTCTAAGTAACAACAAAATCTTTTTGAAGTGGCTCCTCATGCACAGAATTGCTAAGATGGTGAAAGCGCTGTGACTTTAACCCACAAAAATCCTGTTGTCTGGTCTTACATTCATCTTCATCAACAAGAATGCTTTTTGTCTGCTGATTCAACAACTGCAGCACATGAAAATAAAAAGGAAAAAAAAAGCTCTATTTTCCTTCCAGTTGAAGATGTATGGTTTTAGAGTGAAACTGAGCCTACAGCAAAACCTGAACTGGAATTCCTGCAAGAGAGAATTTTGGCAGATTTAGTGATCTGAAGCTCTGCTGCACATTTGCCACCACACTTGTAAAGTGCGATGAAGCAACAGTCAGGACACAAAAACCAAAACTCATCAAAGAGAAGCAAAGGAGCAATATTGTCATAGTATGCATTCAAATCCATAAATAGGCCTGGATGTTGAGGGGAATGTTTGCCTTCAAAAAGTTCTGTAATCCTTCTCTCAATCACTTTGAAAAAAAATTAAGGTTGAATAGGATACCGAAGAGAAGCAGAGTGTACTTTTAGCTACATTTTCATGGGCAAAATACAAATCAGTGGAACTACATTCTACAGAATTTTGACTGCAAGTTCAAAGAGATCAGTGGATGAGCCCTGAAAGTCTGCCTATATGTAGTTTTCCTTCCAAGTGTAAACTTGTCAAAGTGCACCTTTTTTGTGCATTTTTTAGCTGCACATCCTACACAAATTACCTTATTTAGTTTCCTGTAGAACTTGGATCTGTATATCTTCTGGAGACTTCCTCCTTCAAACTGGATCTGACACTGCAGATCTCTGTCTGAAAACTTTGGTACTTTTTTATAAAATGCACTGAAATGCTTTAGAATATTTTACTTGTTTTGTGATTCATTTCAATGACTAAGACAAGACCGCTATATTAAGGAAAAAAAAGTAGATTTGGGATTAGTTAAGAAACCTTCCACCAAATGCATAAGTTGCAGCAAGGCATAAAACATTGAAGATCACAAAGGGAGAATGAGAGAAAAAGGGAAATAACTGGCATTCTAAATTCATCCTTAAGAAAAGAACTGAGAAGGATCAACTCAAAAAGTCAAGATCTCACATAAAATATCATTCAGAAATTTCCTTATTTTATGAATTATAATTCTACTTTAAGAAGAACCTGGATTAAATCCATAATTTTTTTAAGTCAAAAAGCCTGTTACTGTAGAAAGCCCATTATCAGAGACAAAATCAGCCTTATAGAGCTAATTCAGAAAGTAATACATTTTAGTCCTTTCTGTGCAACATTACCACACAAATATACACACCAAATGGAAATAACAGGAGCACTCAATAGATCTGTGATATTTCCCTGAAGATGCTGGGCTCACAGAAACAAAAATTGAGGTTTGTTCTGAAATAGCTAAAGTATTAGAAAATTACTAAGCATTAATATAAGTTTTTCTGCTTACCTCTAACTATATATGACTGACTATTCAATCATATATTTTATGGAATTTGTGGATTTACACACTTATGGAAGGCTAAGAAAGATTGCTGAAAGAAATTACCCTAAATTCTGAACCACTAAAAGGCTGGCCATAACACTTTCAGAAAATTCAATCTCTTCATATGGATGAATAGCCACTGGAAAAGGAAACCATTGTTGATTACTTCTTTTTTTATGCCAAACACTCTCCATTCTGCTTTTGCAAATGATTTAGTATTTTTATTCTTCATTAAAGCTATTTATTCAAGATGTTGGACTTGTTTCAATTTCTAATTACCAAAATTCCTCAGTTACAGTTAAACATTACATAATACCTCAAATATTCTTTTCCATAACTTTCAAAGGTATTTAAACCTGTTTACATGTAAATCAAAATAATATGATTCATTCTTTAAATATTTATTTCACATATAAAGATGATTTGTGATTGTCAGTGAACATTGTATTTTTAAAGCAAATATTCTTAAAATATGTAGAAGGTTGCTTTTTTTCCAAACTCAAAAAATTTATACAGAAAAACAAATACATTTTTGTTTCATTTTTTTAAATTTGCATTGCTTGTCTACTAAGGACAAAATTTTCAAGACTAGAATAAAGCCCTGCCAACTTCATCTTCACCTTCTTTACCAATTTTTTAAAATCTTATATTTTTCCAAGTTGTTCCTTTGACCGTGGCTGTTTCTTCATCTTTTACAGCTTTTAAGGAATAAAGATATATTCAAGTGCAATAAAACAACAGGTTACATGTTTGATATTGTTACTCTCTCTCATTTCCCCCAAGACGGTCGGGAGGTGAAATAGGACTGAGATGTCATCCAACTTTTACTTAATTCAACAATTACATGAGTAATTTTAATCCATTTGAAGCTAAAACTTTTAACAAAAGCTTACAGGTCTTACATTACGAGCCACTATGAAACATAGAATAGCTGTGCTTGAATTGTCCAGACCAAGAAAATAAAGAGCTCATTATATTGAGAAATAAAAATTAGGTGCTGGTTGTATCATTGCCTGTTACAATTTGAATCTGTATGTAAGGAATAATTTTTTCCAATTGCCACATTGACTGCCATGAATGATGGTGACCGAAGAGGAAAAGGAGCTTTTATGTTATACTTAGATTTGTTTTGTAGCACAAAGGAGCTAAAGTATTTTTTTTTTAAAGAGAGTGTGATTCATTCTTTATGAGAACTTACCCTTTACACTGGAAAAACTCATAGGAAAGATGTTTACAAAAGTAATGGGAAATAACAGGAAGATAATCAGAATGCTGACATTTTAACCAGATGCACAGGCAGTTTCTAGCTCTGAACAATATAATCTCAGTATGAAAACAGTAATAAACCTTTTTTTGATCCATTCTGGCAATTTAAATGTAGAGCCAAGAACAAAACAGTTTCAAAAATACAATCAGGCTGTGCCTAAAAAATAGGAGTAATACACAGTAGCACAGATCAGTAAGAGAACACTGATGTGTGCTGGTTTGTCATTTTCAATGATGGAACTTATGGCATTTAGACAAATCAGAGCTTTCCTTAGTTTTTCCATCTTCAAAAATAATATAAACACCACCTTCCTAGCATGGTCATTTATAAAATGGGTGCTTAATTATATTTGAAAATGCTGTACAAGGATTCACTGAATCACAGATCTGTTGGGGCTGGAAGGGGCCTCTGGAGATCACCCAACCTGCCCCCCTGCCAAAGCAGTCACCTGGAACAGCTTACACAGGAACACATCCAGGTGGGTTTTGACTGTCTCTGGTCACTCCATGACCTCTCTAGGCAGCCTATTCCAGTGCTCTGCCATATGCAATGTAAAGAAATTCTTCCTCATCTTGAGATGAGAATTCTTGTGGTTTATTTTATGGCCATAAATCTTAATTATTATTAAACATATTACAGCTTGATGATGTTAGGTGATGAGACAAACACATCATTACTGATAATGTCCTTTGTACTTCATGCTGTATCAGAAGCCAATCTAGATAGGTGGACAACTAAAAATCTTTTAACCAGGGATATTTGTATTTTTGTAGGAGAAAAACACAGAAGTCTTAAAGCTTGTTACTGTCACATCAGACATTAACAAAAATATCAAAATCTCAGTGGGGGAGAGATAAAGTGGAAAGAATAGAGTGTATCTAACAAACAATATCACAACCATGTATATGACAGGGGCTAAGACTCAGGATTAGGCAGACCATTTTCCAGCAGTCAGAAGTAATTGCAATAAACACAGACTTCTACAATTAGGGAGAAATGATGGAAATAATTCATCCACAATTAAAAGCATGCAGACTGGCAGAGGCAATTATAATAATACATATACAGTCAATATATTCACTAATTAAAAAGGCAAGATGGAATATGGATGTATTGGGAAATAACAGGGAAATGCATCCTATTGAAATGCAATTCAGTATTTGAGATATAATTCTTTGGAAGACTCCCCAGTTGGCAGCAATAGCCTAGAAATTATGCCGTATATTATATATAAACCACCCTCTGAGTGAATACTTGTATAACAGCACCAATAATCTCAGTCCCAGTTCAGAAGAACATAAATAGTTTGGCCTAGCTCCAAAAATATGGAGTATGTTTCTGATTTTCCTCTCATTGAGCATCTGTACAATTCTCATCAGGAATTTCCACTCTCGGGCATTCTAAAAGCACAAGAGACATATTTTCTGATTTGAATAATTGCCCTTTAATGAATGAAATAATATCTTGTGGTAGCATTTGCCTGCTGCAGATTAGGAAAAGACAATGGCAACAATGCTGTGCCATTACACTGTTCATTCAAAGTCAAAATAAAAGTTATATCACACACCAATCCCCAAGCTAGGTTCTGCTTGAAGTCCCTGACCTGCATTAGTATTTATTAAAATTCCTGGATTCCTGAGATTGATGCATAAGCATTGAAGAAACAATGTTCTTGATGTTATTGATGTTGAGGTCCAGTACAAACAGATAAGAGATGCACAAAAGACAGGATTTAAAAAAAAAAAAAAAAAAAAAAAAAAAAGTAAGATTCCTTGACTAGTATTTTCAAAAACTTTAGAAAGGACATACAGACCATGCTCCTTCATAATTATTGGTGACTATATTTCCATGTTTTAGTAATCTGAAAACACCAGCTTTGGTGTTTCCTCTCTGTTGGTGAACCTGTGTCATTTAAATTCTCCAAGAATCAGTTTATCCAGTGAAATGATCCTGAAAATATAACTCACTTTCATCTCACATGCATTTTAAAGTGATTTTAAAGTGATGGTTGCATGAGATCATGAAGAGATAAGAAACTATCATGCCTCATTCAGCACTAGGAGTCATGCAGCAGCGGTACCTCCCAAACACATAAAGGATGAAAGGAGGCAGGGGATCACATTAAGTCATGAAAAACATGACAAGTTTTAGTCATGCTTAAATCTCAGCTTTCACTCAATTTTCCACGTTGCCCTACCCAGCTGTATCATCCAGGGAGTTGGGCAGCCCTAATACAGTAGAAATAATTACAAAGACCTAGCACAGCATGGAGAGGAGAAAAAGAGCAGGATATGCTGAAGGAGGATGTTGAATGCTATCTATATAGCTGGAAAATCTTGTTCTTCATCAGTTTCACCAGAAACTTCTTTCTATGAGACTGAGTCAGAATTATGGATTAAGTTACATAAAAATTCTGGTCTCCTGATAACACATGAAATGCTTTAGGAAAATCTCTGTAAAGATTAACACATATCAAAGCAGCAGGTATAACATGGAAGCACACCTTTATCAAATTTTATTTTCAGAAAAGAAGTGATAGCATGAAGAGCAGAATTCTTTAGGAAATTCTGAGTGACCTGTTAAATAGAGTATATTGAATAAATGCACACCTGTGCCTTTTAAAAGTTGTATCCTGGTCTTCACACTCCATGACCCCATAAGTCAGAACTTGGGTTTTTTTTGGCTTAATCTCCCCACTTTAGTTATAAAAACAGTCCTTCTCCCCAAAGAATTAGTCAGACATTTATGTCTTATGATTTAGGGAGGGGAAAAAGCCCCAAAACCATGATGAGTAATAGTAACTCCTAAATTAATTCTTCAGAAAATCTCCTGATTTCAGTGTGTCTTTTCCAAGTAGGCTAACTATATAAATAGAACTGGCAGTGTCAGAACTATCTTTGGGAGTTTCTTAAGTACTTTATCTTCTCAGTGTCTGTGAATAAAAGAAATTTTTGTCTGAGATATTCCTCTTATACATTTGAGAAGACTTTACTAGAAAGTTTACAAAGAAAACAGTTTTTCCTTTTTTGAGAATAGAATAGCTATAACCATGGGAGAAATAGAGGAGTGAATGTAATAAATCCATAAACCAGAATTCAAAATGAGCAAATAATGGTACAATAGCTGGCAAATGTTTGGAAGTAATTTCCAAGGTAAAAAAAGGTGGAGGATGAGAAAAGTTTTCAACTGATCTAAACCACCTTACTTCTGCAATCTTAAGAGGAACCATGTCCATTATCATGCAAGAATCTAGTCCAACTCTTTTTTAAATAATCTCTTTTCAAAATAATTAATTTTGAATAATGTAAGAAATTCTACAGTGTGACTGGCCAAATGTATCTTTAGGCTAAAATACTATCTCTCGCAGTAGTGAATGGAGGATACCCAGAAAAAAAAAATTCCATATTTAGACAGAAATTTGAGGTGCTTTTTATTATTAGGACGTTCTGGTATTTCCTCATCTGGATTGCAATACATACAAGTACATTTTCTATTTATTCATTGTTCTTTTCCTGAAAGTATTTTAGTGCACATGTTGAATCATTGTTGAATATTGACATGATATTTTCAGAGTTTACAGTTAATAAAAATTATTTTCCTGAAAAAAAACTCTGAATATTTTAATATTTTGCTTCCTTCATATACATTATTTTGCATTTACTGTCATTTAATTTCACTTCTCATTTTAATCACTCAGTCACTGACTAGACTCTTCTGTAGCTCTCCAGAGTCAGGATCAGATTTGATTACCCCAAATAATATTGTAGTATTTTAAACCCTTGTCAAGTCAATTTTCGTTCCTTTTAATTTCATGAGATATATGACAAACAACAGTTCAGCTGTTAAAATTGGTAACTTTTTCTTACAACTTAAAAATTGTCATGTACTCCTACCCTCTTTTTCTACTTGTTAAACGTTTATTAATCCATAACAGATACCTAGTAGCTCGGTTTCCTTTGGTAAGAAACAACATTTAAAGGAAAATAACTAATGTTCCCCAGTAGACTAGGAGACAGGATCTGTCCAGGAAGACAATGGTCTTGTTCATTACATTAAGTAATTAGTTAGAATAAAAATAAATTCAGACACGTAGGATGATTTTAAACCTGAAAGTTTTTCCAATTTTTCCACCTATAAAAATTAGACTAATAGAAGAATGCCACTGTTCCATTCAAGTATTAACCTCTTAAGCTACTATGGCAACAACTGTGACAATACTTATCCAAAGCAGAAGCGCAATACATTTCTCAATCTTAATTTTACAATAGTTTTCTTAGAAATTATAGCAGGGTTTAAATATGTGTTTGCACAAAATCTACAAAATCTAATCACTCGGTAGAAAGTAAAAAACAAAAAAAAAATGTTATATGTTTTGAATAAATATGAATTGTTATAGTTAGTTTTTCACTTGCTAACTGTTTTTCACATTTAAATTACAGAAAACCAAGAAAATGTCAGCCAAAAATGTCAGAAGTACAATAATACCAAACAGATGTTCTAAGAAAATGGTTGTCAGGTTGAAAGGAGAATCATATAACTTCCTGATGAATATATTCCTTAGTCTGCAGCCATTTCTGCAAAGAGCTGAAAGCACTTTTTTAAGGCGTTGTAGATGAGGGTGGTAAAGAGAGAAGTTCTTTGCTAGATCCGTGTTGGGCATTCTTCCATAGCTGGCTGTGAAGCACTGCCACTAAGATGCATTACAGCACAATAATTTTTCAAGCCAAATCTCTTTTATGAACCTATTTTTCCTAAGGCGCTTACATTTCCTAATTTATATATTCTATTCAAAATTATGTAAGATACTAAACAAACACCTTTCCCTTGTCCTTCCTGCCATACTGGTGTGACAGGAGACTCCCATCCACAAACCACAGGACAAGGTGCACCATGCTGAAGTGTTGGGAGGCTGGAATAATGTCAGCAGTTTCTGTGCTACTTTAATAACTCTTGTTGATTCAAAAGCTTTTTTTTTGTTCAGTTTTCTTTTGTTTTGACAATATTATACTATGATTTTAGAGAATTTTTTCTGCCTGCAAAGAGCTGAACAAAACGAACCCCTGCGTGTCTGGATGTTAATATTATTTTGCCTGATTGCTAATCAAGAAGAACAGATTGCTCATTTTCTCTAGAAAAAAATTATTTGCTTTTTTTTAAAATTCTAAACAAAACTTAAGCCTTATAAGGAGTCACTAATTAATACAAACAAAAGTTTTGATTGTAGCAATGCATACATTTTCCAAGCCTCATGGAATTTTTTTACACTGTCCCTTCCCCATATAGTTCCTGATACCAGCACCAGCCAGACTGTGTGCCCTTGCACAGCAGGGACAGGACTGTCAAGACAGCTTAGCTTCTTCATGGGCACCAAAGTAACTGTCCGTGCATCACAAACACTCGTAGCTTAGCACCTCCAATATGCCTCTGAAGACCATGCTTTTCACAGAGACTCAGCAGTCAAAAAGCTGAGCTCCTGAAACCATTAAATTTGATGCTCCAATAATATCTGAGCTTTTCAGAAGTTCTGGCTGAATAAATCATAAATCCTGAATGTGTCAATAGCTCCTTTGTTCCTTCACTGTTCAAGTACTGCTGTTTGCTGTTCTTTCCATTCCTGCTCTCACTCTCCATGGGAAAATAAATAAATTTTTAAAAAATTGTCTTATTTGAAAAAGAGAAAGAATAAAAGAAGGAACCCAGTAAGACCTTCTTAACTCTAATTAACTGGGAACACCTCTTTTCCCTTTCCCTGCTAGAAACATAAGAAAAGAAAGAGACGAAATAAGCAAGCACTTTCTGAATTTGTCTTTTTTGTTTCATTTTCACACCAAGAATGTTTCTAAAGATCTTGTTCTGATTTTACAGCTTAGAAAATGTCAAAATGCTGAGGGAGTTAAAGAGGAAATAAAAAAACCACTATTTAAAAAAAAAAGTAGTATGGGTAAAAAAAGCAGCACTGAAAGCCCAAAGTATGCATTATCAACTGCAAGGCTTTTTAGAATGTATTTTATGAAACCATTAATATTTAACTCTTTTGGTTAAAGGTCCAGTACTAAAATAAATCAAACTCATGTGTTCTATAATTGCAGTATAAAATATGCTCACTTGCATCTCTCTGGTTAAGTGTCAGAACACAACCTGCTTCTTCCATGAAACATATGTTATGGTTCTCATCAGCAACACCCCACATGAGCATCACACTGCAGTTGCCAAGGAATAATCAATTGAAATTACACATATATTCTGAGCACTGGAATAGTGCCTGGCACACACTGACTACCAACAGGGAAGACAGCGCAGTAAGTTCTGCTTTAGTGCATTTATCACAAAACATAGCGGTGGTGGCTTCTGCTAATCTATTAAGACACAGAAAGATTTTTTTTTTAAATTTGCATGATTAGATCATTTAAGGAGTGGGTTTTTTTACAGCCTGAATAGTCAACATTCATTGTAGTTGCAAGAGTAAAATAAAAATTTCTGAGATATTTTGTAATCCCAGACATTCTCCATGTGCAATTTAATTACTTGCATAGATAGTAATATTTTTTGCATGCTCAGAGGTCCATCACTCCCAGTATGCCAAGTAACACCCAGATTTATCCAAAGTGATAGCATTCTTAGCATTCATGTAGATCTCAGAATTTGCTATTACCAGTGCTTGTCTACAGCTCTGGCCTATCTGTGAAAACAATGGGTCCCTTGCAATGAGTATCAAGGGATGGATGACTCAAGGAAAAGACTAAAACATGTGTCTAGCTGGACCATCTCCTTGGAGTTTTCTTTCCCTCACTCTTTTCTCTCCAAATTCTCATATTTAGTGTCATATTTTACAAGTAATTATGGATCTGTCGTCCCTTAGATCATTCACCTGCACCCTGCATTGCTCTCTCAGCAATACAGATTACACAGCACAAAAAATAAGTGCTTGCTTTAACCATGTCTTTCTAAATTTATTAAGTGACCACTGTCTCTTAATTTGGAAAGAAGAAAAATTATTGTTTTCTTTCACCTTTCTCCAAATTTCTTTTTATTTCAGAGCCTATCTGTATTAATTTCCTTGGTCCCTTTTTCCTATCTGGTCTATCTGATACACTCAAACAACCTGATAAGTGGGTAATCAGATCTGTGTATTTTAAATAAATTTTAAATAAATTCATTTTAAAAAGCACTCATGCTGCTTTTAAAGGAAAGAATCTCTGCAGGTAATGCTTATCATACAGTTAAATACCCATTGATTTCATATAACCTACAGTTCAATAGAAGACATTTTAATAATAATTTCAGAGCAATGCAAGGCTCCAGATACTTGAGACATGCACTGATCTAATTGCAGAAGTTATCCGTGGCTCTATTCAGAGCGGAATTACGGCCCCACTTACGCTGAACTTCAATCTTCCTTTTCTCATGGCAAATGTTTTGAAAGTGAAACCCACTTGAGTAAATTAAGAAGACATATTTAGCAAACCATCTTAATTAATAATCAGTCTGTAGTTTTATCCACTTGTGCGTACTCTGTGTAATAAACATTTATTAAGCTTTTCTTTTTTATATCATGAATGCTGCTGATGTGCTTTGAATTTCTCTGAGAAAATCACATATAACATTTGGCTCCAAATTGCAATAATCTAGATCTGGAGATTCTGTGTTGCAGGTTCTTTGTCCCCCTTCCTACCAAAACATTCTGAATCCACTTGTTAATTTATTTTGGTTATCAGCCTATACATATAATTTAAATAATAAAAGTTTTAAAAATCACATCTCAGAAATCCCTCACTTATTTAGGTAATTATGTATGTGAGTCAAAATAAACTATATTTGTAAGCAAGCTATTTTGATGTTCATTATTTTATTGTATACATAACTAAAAAGCAATGTATACCAATATGTTGCAAAAGCAGCAAGTTCATACTGTGTTTATTTACTGAACAGCTGAAGGGTTACTAGATATACACAACAAAAATGAACAAGTTAGCTTTTTTTCCTGTTTGTAACTTATCAGGAAATGTATTTCAATTAATATAAAATATATTATTTATTGAAAGAAATCAGGCATAGTCTCATTGTCTCCTGCCCAATTTCACTCAAATTCTGCATATATTAGTTTAGCCTATTTCAGTTAGTATCAGTCTATTTTTTTTAAACTAAAATCAGGAATTTTATTGAAATACTTTAAATGCAAAATTAATTTTATCTGAATTTTTGAATGCTTTTCACTGTACAGTATTTCTAAAATTAAAGATCAAAATACTTTAGTTCATCAAAAAACCCTGATATATTCTGTAAAAAAAAAAAAAAAAAAAAAAAAGTTGATGGCAATACTTTAATTTCCATTACCCTTTGTGCATATTTTTTTTCTATCCAGAATATATAGAATTAAAACTTTTTCCCAGCCATTGTATCATGTGCTTTCAGTTCTCACTGCATCCCTGAGGAGCCCCTAAATGTACCTGGGTCTCTTTCCCGAACTGTGACAGCCTGGCTTATCAGAGGGGACTTCTCAGGCTGTAATGTAATGATCACTTATATCAACAAGAGTTCTTTCTATCTGCTAGTGACAACAGATCAATCCCTAATTTCACATTGCAAATACTTATTTTAAAAATTCACAGGAACACATGTTCATTAATTAAAATCATATTAAATCATGATTGGGAATAAAATTGTGCAAAATATTGAAGTATGAAACATAGAAAATAAGTGAAAAGTTTTGTCAGTGTCCCATTGCATTCACATATTTCTTTGGGGTGCTCTGTATATAACTATCCACCCTTCATGTTGGGCAAACTGATTATCTAAAAAAAAAGAGGCACAAAACCTCTTTTTATCAGCTGGATATAATTCAGTTAAAGAGCGAAGCCTGATGCCCTCGTACAAAAGTAGGTATTGATTACTCGATTAGACAAAGCCTCCAAACCTAAATGTCCTGTGGTTTTAAGAAGTGAGCCCACATGACAACTGGACAATAAATGCTGTGCAACCAATTAGTATCTTTTAAAAGGGCATTCCTAGTCCAGCAGTGGCGAGAGAATCCTAACTGATGGAGGGAATTTTGTTATTTCCCTGAAGACTTGGACCCACAAAATTATATAAACCAAAAAAGGGAAAAAAAAAGACATTTTTTACTTCCAATGAGACACATACTCAGTGTGATTATTTTTCTATCAGGCTGTAAAAGAACAAAGAATATGTAGCCATATGCAGTCATGTTTACCTAGGTGAGTCATTGACGCTTGTTTTTGCTTTTGGTTGAGCATCATAATTACAAGTGATTGCTTCAATTGATCAGGTATAAAGTAAAAACATCTAATGAATTTCCCTCCAACACACTCAACCAAGCCAGTGTTAGTCTATGAAAATTCATCAGACAGCATCATAATAAAAATTGTAGGTGTGCAGAGACAGAAAAATTAGTTTCTTTGGACAAAATAAATCCCTAAGCATTTTTAAGTCCGTCTCAAATTCCAGCTAGACTTAATAAAATATAACACAAAATAAATTTGAACATTTAGGCATCACAGGGGTGTGTTAAAAATACTTTTTTGGTGTACATATTATTACCAATAACTTGATATTATTCCCCTCTTTATGAAAATGCAGGGAAATATTATATCATGGAAGTTTTATGAACTCTTCTAACTCAAGTTTCAACTGTATTACAAGGTAAATAAAAACACTACATTTTAAACTGAAAATTGGAATATTGCAAAGTAAAAATACTTTGTACTTTCATCTTCAATGCCTACTTCCAATGGTATATTTGGCATATTATATAAAAAAAATAATTTTGATTTGTTCCAAAGTATATATGCATTTACTTTTTTTAAGAAATGTGTTCTCTATATATGTTTTTACTGTCCCAAAGTTGCTACAAATCATTTTAAGACACAAAGAGAAGGGGATTTTTTAAGGCCTAATAACTATGGATAGAAATGGATATCAGGAAAAGATAAAGAGCAGTGGAGAAGATTTTTAGAATAAGTTAGAAATTGAAGAGCCTGTGCTTTTCCTTTTGATTGATTTATAAACCCCTCTCCTCCCTCCCTGACCTTACACTCCTTTTCACCCAGTCACTACTTTCTGTTTATTTTATAGATATAGAAAAAAATCTGTAAAGGTATTGCTACTCCATTTAAGTTTAATTTAATTTCTTAGATTAAGAGCAAAATATGTGTTTGAATATATGGAGAATACATAAATTATCCTGATTTTATGGAAATAAAAATCAGAAGTATTTTTTGTTTTGGTCGGGTTTTTTTTCCCTGCTTTTAAAGCTTTTAACTTATTTTTCAAGTCTGCATCACACAGAACTGTTATGCTGTACCCATGTTGCTGACTATTTAAATACTATTTTGGGTATGTGAAATTTCCTTGAACTTGTAATTAAGCATGCATATTCATGGGTGAGATGTAGGTTTCAGAGAAAATACGTGTGTCACAAAATGGATTATATTTTCTTTAAGATCCATGTAAGCACAAAAGTTCTTATAAAAGCACAAGACCAACATTTCACAATATTTTTAATGTACAACCATTTTTGAAGCTCTTACAATTAACATTTCTACTGTCTTACTAAATGCTGAGAGTCCAGCCTTCTGGTTATGTTTATTCTTACAGCATCCCTTGGACTTTATGGGCAGTTTTAGATGGAACTAAATTCATAAAGATTTCAAACCCAGGACAAGGGACTCATATTTAAAACAGAGAGAACTGACAACAATGGAGGAGACACTAAAGCCACTACTTTTCCTCTTTCTTTAGATGTTTCAAGGCAGTAGTATTTGCAAAGTCTCATCATATCCTTACACCATTCCTGTCTTCATCCTAATCCATGCTGACTTTCTTCATTAGAAGTTTTACAAACTACTTTTCTTACTGTGATACTACCTGCAAAACACTTAACTTCTTCATCTTTATAGCACCTACTGGTCTTTAGTCCTTGAACTTATTTCCTAAATTTTGAGCATTTAAGTTTTATTGCTATCTGGAATGGCCTGCTGCTACTTTTATTTGATCACACGCAAGTCCAGAGAGGAGAGAGTCAGTAAGAGGATCTTTACACTTTGCTGCAGTTAAAGTTTAAATTGCTCCCCAGAGACAATGACTTACAGAATTGTACTTCAGAACAGTACTTATCTTCTTTTTTTATAATATGATTAAAATACTTCTTCCTATCAATTAATGTGTTAGATTAAAAAAAAAAAAAAAAAAAAAAAATGGAACTTGGCAGCTACAACTTAGGCTGTGCAAAAGCTAACTTTCAGCCACTTGTTCCAGATGGATTCCACAAATGTGTGTTAGGTGCCTGAGAGTCTGGAAATCAGTGTGTTCTCTGGTGAATTAAAGGCATATACTGGCTCTGATCAGGATGCCAGCTGGGTGCCAGCTACCAGAAAGGTGATAACCATGATTTGAATGCAAACCTGTGGTATTTTGGAGGGAAAATAACATTGTCCAGTGTTTTCCAATTCCGGTTAAAACTTACTTTCACCTCTACCTTCATCTGTCATGGTGCATTGATGATCTCCTGGGAGCTGTAGCTTTGAGCCCTCAGGTAAGGAAGGACAGGGATGTGGGATATCTTAGCACCACAATGGGTTTGCGGTAGCAGTACATGCACAAAGTTCTTGTGCAAAAGTCACATACATCACAGTCAATGCAGCTCTGCCTCTTGCAGCTCTGCTTCAAACACAAAAATCATTATCATCTTCACCATTCAATTTATTTCTAATAAGTGCATTTTCTGGTACCTCTATTCTTTTCTTAATAGAAAACACCGAACACAAACCCGACCCTATGTAGTAATTTCTTTTGTCTAAAGATGTCTGCACTGTGAGACCAACATGAAGTGACAACCATCAATATCACTTGTTCTGAGCTGGGATCAGATCAAGTGGAAAGAAAAGCTCTGTAAATATGACAGAAAAATGCACAATGCGAAACAAATACGTGCATTCATAGACGAGACAAAGAAGACAAAACCCAAGAACATTACATTTAATCTAAAGAGGGGAAGATTGCAATATAAAGGAATGATCAAAGAGTAAGGATTTGATTTGTCTCAAAAAAACCCCAAAAAACAAACAATAAAAAAACAGAAACAAACAAAAAATCAAAACAAACAGACTTCTTGAGTCAACTGCTAACATGATGAAAAATTTGTGCAGTGGGTCGAGAAATACAGTGCTTTAAAATATATTATGTCTGTTTGTCAAACACAAAGACTATGCAACAGCTCCCTAGAACATAAATTTCATGATTTTTAATTTTGTCTAGTATTTGTAATTCGGTGCCAGAACCTAACTATAGAGAAGGGTGAGGAAAAATGACACCCAAATTTTCATGTCTGACTAATTATAGACCCCTTCTTTTTAGAAAAAATTTTACTTCTACAGAGAAAAAATTTGAACTTTTGTTAAAAGTTCATTTTAAAAGAATCAGGTGATCATTTGTTCAACCTAAAATAAAAATTATAAAACTAATTAAACAAGTTAACCAACCTAATTATTCATAAATGACTAAATAGACACTGACACAAAACCACACATAGTCACGTATCTTATTGGAAGTAAATGGAGCATGCTAGACATTGGACATGTCCATGTTAAAATGAAAGTAACACTTTTCACATTAAATTAAAACTAGAACTTATAATCACTTCCATAATTTCCATCAGTTTAGAAATAAGCCAACAGTAATTTCGAAGCACTTCTTCAGAGAAAAAAACCAGCGAGGATGGACGGCTCTGTGGAGCAGAGGATAGAGGCAGTCAAGGCATCAATAGGATGTGCTACTTTCAAAGAAAGAAGCAAGAAAGTGTCTACTGGGACATGACAAAAATTCCTCCCTAGGTATACTTTCTGGAAGAAACTGAAAACTCTAAATTGGATTTTGATAGTTTAGGTGATGAATCAGTCCTAAGGTTCCTGAATATACCTTTTTTTTAACACATGCTCAGTCTTTTTGATTTTCCATTTTTTCAGCTAAAATTTTTGTCCTTCTTCTGTTTATTCTTCTTAGTTGTATAACACAGTATTAAAAAAAAAATAATCCTTTCACGCACAAATAGGACCTTTTATACACATACCTACTCAGATCTAGCCTGATGACCTTAGAACTGAGGCGTTGCTCAGCACTGAATGCAATAAAGCAATTCATAATGTAAGTCAAATTTATATTCCATCTTATTATGTATAGCAAGCAACTCTGAAACGGAAATGACAAAAGTAGCCATATATATTTGAAAGAACTGTACTTAAATATCACTAGACTAAACAGTGAGATATTAGTGTCATTAATTTTGTCTGAAAACTTCCTGAACATCTGACCAATATAATTAAACCAAAAGGGTTAATGTGTTTCAAGCATTGGATCCAACAAACATTTGGATAAACCAAATTTCAATGCACTAGTGTTAACTTTGGACTGTACATTTTTAACTAATGAGTAGTTTTTTTGAACAGGCCTTTAATAACAGATCATGGCTTTAAACCATGGTTATAAGATCTAACTAATGAATATGACGCCCTGACATCATTTGAGTTTAGCTGACTTCAAGATTCAGAATAGCAAGATTGCATGCAAGCCGACATGCTGACCATAGCAAAAGTGCCCCTGAGTTGCAAAATGGACTAAGGAAAAATGACATCTAAACAGCCATGTTGGCTGAACCACCTCTGCCAAAAGGCCTGACTAATTAGAAATTGGGAATAGCTGCTTGCTCAAGTATTTATTTACAGTACTTGAAAAATAACTTCTTTATTAGAGAGGTTGGTGTCTGATGTTTAATTACCCAAGTGATTGAAATCTGCATTTGTAGTGATCCTGGTGCACTAGTAGTCTACAAACTTTATATTCTAGTATTATTTTATATTTTCATTCAGTATTTCCTTAAAGGACTATAGACTGTCAATTTCCATAATGATTAATTAATTAAGAGAGCTTTTTCATAATGCATTATCTTTACAAATGATATATAGTGGTTATAAGTGATCAACAGAAAAAAATATGAATCATAGCTTCAGGTTCAAGCATGGTTTCTATGATAGGACTCAGAAAGAGGCTTCCTTATCAACTCTGAATGTGTTTCAAGAAATTTTAAAATGAATTATAGTCTCATTTTTTTCACCCAAAAATACAGAAGCTCAGTAACTTACTAAGAAATGTACGGGCTTCACTGAAACAGACCAGAAAGAGCACAAAAATATGGCTTGACTTATGATTTATCAAACTTCCTAAAATCTTCACAAAGATTTTGTTTACAGCTAGATATAAAGCTAAAATTTTGCTGTCCTAGTAAGCAGCAGGTATAAGGATGCACTTTCTTACAGAATTAACCAAAGAAAATTTGTTTTAAGTTTTCAATTTTGTCTAAAATACCTATGCAGAGAAGCTGCTTAAGGCATGCATTTTTTCAATTTGCTGAGCACTCAACATCTGTAAATTCCCTAACACCTAGCTATAATTTTTTTTTTAATCATGGTGTTTATTTAAGCTTATACTTTTTTTCCAAAGAAATGTAGGCATTATTTAATATTTAATACTCCTAATACTTGAACAATTTTCCTTTAGATAATTTAGACTATTTTTTTTCCTAATAGGCACAGTGTAACTATATTACTTACTACTAAAAATCACAGCTGGTGAGGCTGAAATATTTAGCAATTTGTACACCCCATCTTTGCACTGATCTTTTTTAGAATAATAACATATTTTCAGGAGCTGTTGATTAGTTTTGTTATCAAAAATGCTTCAACAGTCTTACTGTCAGTTAGAGAAAAGATTGTTGAAAAGAGACAACCTACTACATTTAGAAAGACCTTGAACAAAGTTATCATTCAAATATAATTTCAGAAAGAAATCCTTAGGATTCCCACAGAAAATTTCTGTGATTGTCCTGTTTTTTTATGACTTCCCATAATTCTACAAAGATAATAAATACACTCTGGATATTTGTTGCACCATCACTATAAAACCATCACCAATTATGAACAGAAAATGTCACCACTCTGAGATATGTATAACTAATTCAACTAATCCCTGAAAGTTTTGACTGCTAGATTCTCTTACTCTCCATATTCCCGTTCTTTTAATTCTGTTCACCTGGCAGTCTTTCTGTCTTGTGTCTTTACCCATAAACAATCTATTAGCATAAAATAATTTTTAACAGATCCATCCAAAAAAATCTTTTATATAGGAATTACATTATATTTTGAAGGTTCTTACAGTGTACATTCCCTTGTATAAATGTACATCCATCAAGAGTCCTTTGCTGTTTTCTCTGCACATGAAGCAGCAAATTCTAGTCACTACTCAGTCATGAGACTTTTGATTTTTAGAAAAACTTTATGATGTGAACATGTCAAATATTCATTATTAACGCACAGGCACCACATGATTTTCTCAAGTACAGAGTTCATTTAAAGTTCTCAAACTTAATTTTTCATTGCATCTTCAATTTCAATTGCAATTTAATTTTATTATACCATTTGATAGCTTTCTGTCCTTGAGACTTATAGGACAGGTTGACTGATAAGACAGATATAAAATAATTTATTTAATTCTTCTGCCGTCCTCACATTTGGGTTCCCAAATTCCTCTCATTATTTCTTAATGCCTTAAAAATAATTAATAGTCTGTGATTAGTGCCAGCTTTGGATGTGCCCAGAAATTTCACCTAGAAAACTGGTGACAGATGTATTTTGATTCATGATATTATCCAATTACTAGGCTACTTGTCACTCTTCCATCTACATAATCTGAATTTGCAGCATTTCTTTAGCACACAGTTCCTAGAAAAGATCTCATCTCAATCACTACCAGGAACCATTGTGGAACACATAGTAATTTTACTCTACTTGAATGGTTAAACACAACTGAAAAAGCTGCTATATGCTCCAAAGATGCATGCTCTACTTTTATAGAAACATCTCAAACCTTTTAAAATTGTCTTAACATTGTGCTTTCAAGAGATAATTTACACAGAAATATTTGAGGAACTGAGAGACAGGCTGATGTGATGACTAGAAAACTGATACAGCCACAGAGCAAAGCTCAAAAGGGATATAGAAACTATGTTTCTGGTGATAATCTTGCTTCAGGATGATATTTTTTCCCTACCCTGATTCAAAATATTGAGAGAAAAGGGGAAATTGTTGCAATAGCATACATGTATCTTCAGAAAAAAATAGGGTTTTTGGACGATTTAAGAAAGTCACTAGTCAGAATGGACATAGTGGGCAGTGGCATAGAAAGAATTACTAACCCAGGTTTTCCTGAGTGTTTAGAGCTTTTTCAGTGGCTATTGATAGGTTTCCACCTCTTCCAAATATTCTTCATATTGCTTACTTCTCATTTACCTTATCTTAACAAAGAAATTGATCACAACATCCGTGTTGAAGGAGAATTTGGTTTTGCAGGTAAGTTCTCAGAGAAAAGTCCTGAGTAGGCTGGTTAAGATGGATGATACTTACAAGAAAAAAATCAGATTTAGAAACCTGTCTGAGTCAAACAGCTAAATTTAGGAACAGAATTCAAATGCCTGACTCAATTCCATGCAGAGAGTGTTGCATAGATACACCTAATAAATTCAAAATATATACCAAGATCATTTGAATTAAACATATTGCCCTATATGAGAACACAGAGTACATTTAAATTGCACATAAAAATGTAAAAGTAGCATACCTGAAAAACTGGACAAGAAAACAGTTTATACGGGGTTCAACAATATTATCAACATATGTCTTTCTGGTTATCTGACATATACTAGCATCAATTTTCTCATTAGGGCAGAGTTCTCAGTTGTTAGCAGTTTGTTCTGGACAGTATAGCTGTGATAATGAGAAACAATGGACTTGAAAGGCTCTCTCTTTATGTAAATCTAACACAAGATACAATATAGACAGGGGATGAAAGCTGAAAAATAAAACTTTGAGAAGTCATAGTTACATGGGATTACTCGATGCATAACTTCAAGGTTTAGAACACACACACAAAAAGGCCAGCATTAATAATGGCAGAATTCAACAATAGCCACGTGTCTGCTATCATTAGTTGGCATTTTCTGTAGTTATATAATAAAAGAAACCTTGAGATTAATGCCACCTGCTTGTGGGTCTTTAAGACCACAATACCTGAGCTGATTACTTATTTCAGGATGAATGTGGAAAATACTGACTTAGGATCACATTTGAATTTAAATTCAGAAAATTTTATTTTTGACCAAATACTTAGCACAGAATAGAGAAGAAAACCAGTAGGAATCAGGAAGAAAAGGTTAGGACAAAACAGAGAAGGGTTGCAAATAATTTTAAATATGGAGATAATGAAGAATAATACAAATGTAAACTATTAATAAAGGATCACATCAGAAACTCTTAGTTATTTCTTTTATTTCAATCAAATAGAACTAAGACTTAAATAACAAGGACCCTCAATAGGTGAAGCTTTTGTCAGTGGGACTGTAAAACATAGTGCCTCATAGTACCTAAATCTCTATCTTAAGTACATTTCTTCATATGTTAATTAGGAAAGAAGAAAAATTATGTCAGATAAGTGCTTTTCAATTTTCCATTCCAAAAGACTGAAGAAAAAAAATAAAGGAAACAGAATGTCACAATTTTAAATGACCATTCATCAGTACTTTGTAGAAGTTTTGTACTTGACATGTGACTAATGTCAGGTGTAGTGCTAGAAAGTTTACTGGACACAGCTCATAGTTAATTTCACTAATCTCATTGACAACTTGGAGTTTGAAGAAAATATTTTTTCTAACTATTTCATTGTAATTTTGGCCAAAAGCAATACTTTATGGGTCTATAGGATATCTCACTAAAAGACACCAAACACTACAATCTACATGTTTCATCATCATAATGGTGAGATGAAGATATTATATCAATATCCTAATTTAGTAAGTGGGAATAACAATTTAGAAAGTGACATTACTTTTCCCTTGGTCATGCATGCTTCATATAGGTGATATCAAAACAAAATGCACCAAAGAAGGGCAAAGTTAGTAAGTATCTTGTCCTAATCAGTTGGCTCATTTTTTCATGTCAATTTGTCATTCAGAATAGACTCACTCATCTCTCTTTGGGCTTTGGCAGAGAGTCAGGTATTTTTTCAAATTCTGTGTCTCTTGCCAGAATGTCTCTGAATGTTTCAGGCAATTGTCAGATTTAATTTTTGTTTAAAATGGCAGCACAGAGATTGCTCTTTGAAGTAGGCCCACATCTAAGAAAACCTCAATTCAACTGTATCTTACGTTCCAATATAGCCTAAAGAAATTTGAAAATGAATTTGCATCATGTTTAAAATACACATCTATATTAAAATTCCACTGATTTATAAAGCATGACAGTACACTATACAGAGTAAAGAGAGGATCGTTTTATTTTGATCCTTTCAAACTGTTACAGAATGTAATGGCATTTTCCATTTCCTATTTTTAAAAAACAGTAATTGCTATCTCAATATACAGAATTAGGAAATAGGTGTTCTTAATTCTAATCATGAAAAATCATACATGATAGGTTATTATGTGCAGATATCAATGTCTAATAACCATTACAGCTACAATATTTAATATAGAAAAACAGCTGCTACTACAAATTTGTTCGTTACTCAAGCTCTTTGGGTGATTTAGACTTTCATATACAGAGTATAACTGGTACACTTTGTTCACTATCAAAGTAAATGAACATCAAGGCTGCTTCAGACATAATTGCTAATCTTGTCAACCTCTTCTCTCTCTTTGTGGTCCCAGAAAAATATTTTTCTTATATTTTTCTCTGTTGCAAGACGTTCCTTAATAGTAAACTGTTAGAGGCTGTGAGAATATTTTGTTAAAGTTACATAAATTTCTGTTTTATTTCAAGCTCTCCCATGGATCATGAAGAGTAGATCTGGCAGAAAGCTTGAAACCCATGTAATACCTTGGAAAAATATATACATATTGGTCTATATAATGAACAGAAGATGGGTGAATGGAAAACTTTGATCTTCTGCTAAAGGCCCTGATCTTCCTGGTAGGGCTTTGTTGACATAACAGTGACCTTTGGAGTTCACCTGGAGAGGGACATTCACCAAGAAGGGAGAAAGTTTAGTGCTCATTCTTGTTGCACATAGACAAAGCTTTTTGAAACGTGTTTCTTTGCCTCCACAACGTAGAAAATATTTAGATTAAGAAAAAACAGCATTTATATTTCAAATTTTGGACATAAATTGAAATATGGCCACTAGAAAAATAATGATTGGTAGGAGAAAATGTAATTATTCTCTTGCATATGTACATATGCAACTTATATCTCAAACATAGACTACACTGATTTCGGGCAAGGCCCCCTATTTCTTAATGCTGCACTGGAGTATACTCTGTTAGACAGTCAGTGGACTGTTCTAGATAACATTACATAATCTGCCAGACTTTCAACTTGCACCTTTCCTCAACTCCACAGCCTAAGACATAGGCAAAACTCCATCTTTAGGAAAGCTTGGACATACTGTGCCCCACACATACATAAATTAAAACTCCCCAAAGGAATACTCGTGTGAGCAGAACCAATATCTTTCTCTGCCACAACAACAACAACAACAACAAAAAAAAAAAAAAAAAAAAAAAAAAAATCAAACCCACCAACATCTGCAGAGCATCCTGCAAGCCATGTCCTTCTCTGCCAAACCACACTGGTTCCTTTCAGAAGGAGTCTCTTGCATTCAAATGAAAGCAAAAATATTTTTCACCTTATTTTGTAGCAGTTGTGCTTTTGATCTCCATATATTTGCTGTATCTAAATATACTACACTGTTGACTGTACTCTCCATTTTACATACATATATATAAACTCTCATTTTAAAAATGGCCTGCATAGTGAGTAAAGGTTTCAAAACCATCAACAGTCATTGAACATTTGAGGATCACTGAAAACTTTCTTGTTCTTATTTTTATCAGTTTTCTGGGAAAAAAGGCATAGATCCTTGAGCATACTTTGAATCTTTTTTTTTTAATACTTCTCAGTTTGAGATCAGATTCATAATAACAACAATAAACAATCAGATTTATAATATCTGTACCTTTTCTTGTCCTAGGATTGTTTGTCTTTTTTTCATCAACATCTTGCTAAAATAGACAAATCTAAAATAATTGAAAAGTTTGCTTTACTTAGATTCCATGTATTTGGTACACCTGAATAAATAACAGTATAAATACCCTACTGCTGGTTTTAGGTGGAATTTTACTTGGATTTAAATGGGAATGGAAGAACATAATGGTGTCTGAATGTGGCTTCATGTCATCATAGGCTGCTTTAACATAGTTAGAGACCTTGTTATGCTGCGGGTGACTTTTGACATATTCCTAGCTAAACAAACTTTTAAAAAAATTAGTGCACATTTCAAACCAGCAGGAGATAATTAGTAGCATTAATGAGGCTACTCATTGGATTCCACAACAATATCTTTCACAGCAGGAGAATCAGACTATGTATGTGGCAGGGACACTTACCCTTGACATTTTCTAATTACTTTTTGTAGGTTTTCTTAACTCACCTTAACTACCAGGAGACGTTAACATTGAAGCTGACCATGGTGGGCACTGTGCTCAATCGGTTACAGGACAGCGAGGTTGCAAGACTGTCAGACACAAAATGTCTCAGTGACCAAGGATTAATGCTGATCTTAAAAGAATTTATATTCTGGGCTTAAGAACTTAAGAGTTATTCCATTATGTAAATATTTATTTGATTTAAACTCCAATTTATATCAATAGCCTAGAACAAATCTACATCGAGACACTTATTTTAAGCAGGTGCAACTGTGCCATGCAACCACTTCATGATTTCTCTTAAAAAATAAAAAAAATTTGGATTATGATCAAACTTAAGTACTTTTTGAAGATTTTTATAGCTCTCACAAAATACTATAGAAATGAGCAAATTATTTTTTAATTATTCACCCTTGACCTAATTCAGCTTCTTTCCGATTTGATAGGAGTTTTGTCCTTTATTCAAACAAAAATCAATTAAGGTATCGAGTAGTCTTGAAAACTCTGTCTGAATCAGCATAACTGATATACATCAAATTTCAAAAAATCAGTATATTCATGTAATTAAATGAGAAAAATTGAAAAAATAATTCTCATAGCTACATTTTCATTTGACTTCTCACTCCTTGAAGGAAAAGTGAATGACATGTCAAGTACCAAGAAGAGAGGTTTGTTTTTTTTTTACCTCCTCACCTTTTCTCTCCTTTCTATATACAGTCCTATTGAAATTCCTGCATCTACCTCTTGGCTTTACAGCTGATGCATTTTAAGTTTTCTTCTCATTGTCACATTACTAACTATTTCTGAAACATCTGCAAAACATCCTTTTTCATGGGGAATTGTCTCTGATACCTGCTGAACACACTGGGAGATTTTAAGGCAGATAAAATACAGTCAGTAATAAAACAGTGAAAGTAGTTATAAAATATTTAATAATAATTTTTTTTCTTGGATGCAATTCTTGTTTTATTTGAGATGTTTCTAATTAAATTTTCTCCCTAATAAACTAGTGGATTGCTTTTAATTTTTTCATTTTGTGTTCATATGAATGTGTAAATACAGGTGCAGAAAATACCAGGAGGGACAGGAGAAAGTTAGATAACAGGATAGGGAGCACTGATGATGTGTTCCTAACAGCTCATGCATACCAAAATCAAAGTAAAAAATTTCCCAGTGTCTCATCTTCTGTGAGCAGGAAGTGGGATTTTTTTTCTGTTTTAGAGCCACTAATATAAAAATATTCACAGATAAAAAGTTTTTAAAGCACAAAAATTTAAAGAACACAATACCTGGCACATTTTCTGTTGTGTCTCTTACCTTTAACAAGTATAAGTTCTTTGATTGAGCAGGTCACTTGAAAAGATTTTCCATGACTGTTTATCTTTCTATTTAATTCTAAATTATTGCAGTTATCTAATGATCTGAAACACTTTTTTGCCTTTGCAAGGGAAATAAAACAGTATAATATAATGAAGACTATCACAGTATCCAAGATTAGTGTCCTCTGCAGATTTTGTACCTGGCTTTATTATAGCATTTAATTTTGTAGCTAATTGAATAAGAGCAATTCTACCAATGGAAAAAAAAAAAAAAAAAAAAAGAAAAAGTAAAAAAATAACTTCTTTTACACACTAAGGAATTAGTGCAATAAAAGAGAAGGCCACTTTTCAAAGACTTGTCCTATACCCTATTTTTATTATAGGAGCCCTACGACTCTTATCATGCACACTTGAAAATTGATTTAACTAACTTCTGAATTTCATCTGACTGACACATGGCTGCTACATTCACCCTGCTTGTTAAAAACAGTCTCATGGAAAACATTTCTTCCCATTTCAGAAGGCTTCTAAACAGCAGGCAATAAGTCATATTACCCCTCCATGAGGAACTTGTGCCATATTGAAAAATTTGCATTCCATTGAATAGACATTTGTTTAATTTCTCAGTCTCTCAAAATACAAACTGCTTCCTGAAAAAGTCAAAACTCAGGTTGCTCCCTAAAGGTCAGCAGAAGTTGATGTGATTTTTTTTCATTGCTGTTGTTTTGTTTTTTTTCTTTCCAAATAATGCAATCTTGTCTCTAGCATAGCAAGTGAAGGGATATCAGAAATGGATTTCAAGGATGATATTCAACACATACATTTTTAGTATTTGGTTTGGCTTCAACCATTGCTTTTCACATCCTGAGAGTAAAGGTTTTGTTATTTGTCCATAAGCAAGCATTATTCTTTCCTTTTCCTTAAATAATTTTCAAAACACTTATCTAAATATTTATTAGCATTTTTTTCTCATATTTTTCATTCAAGAGATTTTTTTCTGGTTATGTCAAAAATATCTGGAGTCCTATTTTGCAAATCCTGATAGCCTGGTAGCAGTCAAATGATGCTATGATTTTTAAGACCACCACATTTAATTTAACATTCTTATGGCTTTTTTTCTGAAAATATGTGGAAGTCAAAATCACACACTAAATGCCAAAACCCAGTCCCACTGTCATGAAGGGAAACTCCAGCACAAGTGGCCCCCTGTTGATATCCTTTCTCATACTAACGAGTGGTCTACAGTTAAGTTTCACTTTTATCCAAACTGCTTGACCACAGTCAGTATGAATGGAAGCAAATTGACCTTACCTCTACTGGAGTTAAAACACTCACACAAAATCAAAGCATCACAAAGACCACATTTAACCTTTGAAGACATCGAAGTTAAGGCTCAGAAATTCTCCCTGGAGACCTTCAAACACTCCCTTTTCTTTTCATTTACTGTACTGCAACTCAGCAATTTACCTGTAATTTAAAGGCATAGATCCAAGTGCCTAAATTAGGTGTATCTGGTCTTTCCCACATTTTTAAAAATGTTGTGTCTTATCTTCTATATGCTTATAAACAATTTGAATTCTTCTAAATGCACCAAGGCAAGTAGACTTACTAATATGATAAAAGTAGAAAAATACAATTGGGAAGAATATTTCAGCATGTAATGACATTGTGTCTATACCTACACAAAACCTAAAAGCTGAAAGTTCTTTGGGTTCCGTTTTAATTTCCCACATGAAATTTTTAGAAAAAAAGCTTTTAAAAAAGATTTTTATATAACGTTACGTGTATTTTGTGGTGAACACACACATACACACGTATACTTACTCATTCCACAGGTTTTCAGTTTGCAGGTATGAATGAATAATTTCAAACTGGTGCTGTTCTTTCAAGACTATATTTTCTCAGCTAATACAATGCCAGCAGAATGCACAGGTGAATGTAGTGTAACAGGTACACCTGTCTGCTGAAGGCAAACACTTCAGTTGGTACAATATACTTTGCAAAACTGAGGTAAAAGAAACAGAAATCATTGTAGAAACTAATGTAAAATCTTTACTTCCCTGAAGTGCTACACAGCCCTTTATGAAAGGCAAATTTTAACAGCTTTGACAAGAGGCTGGTGATATTAATCATAATTCAAACAGTAGTAGTAACTGATGCTGTGTGGAAAAGACAGCAGCTGGTGTAGTCCAGAAAAGACCCTAATTTTGAGATTTCATTCACCTCTGCCTGGGCAATGGTGGCTCAGCAATATACCATTTGTCTTCATCAATCTTCCCAGCACTGCAACTTGACAGGATAACAGCATGGTTGCTTGGTGGTCTGCAGCGGCAACCTGCCCTTTATCTACCTAATCACAGTTCAGTGTAGCATAAGGAAAGTAATTTTACAGGTGTGTAGCAAAATCTGCATCCTCCTGGCCACCCAGTCGTAGGATTGCTTTACAAGGTGGATCTAATCATAGCGAGATATTTCTGGTCGACTACTGAGGGCTGCCAGCCTTTGAAGCTGCACTCATGTCAGATGTAAATAACATAAAATGAAGGCACAGAACATTAAAGGCAGAAACTATGTAAAACCAGTTGAGCTGATTAGTACTAAATTACTGATGTTCCATCTGCCAGGGTGGTAATACTTGTTTTCAAACTGCCTGACTGCAATGCTTCATTTCACAGAGAGCCCATGTTCCATGGGCCTACAGGGAACACTTAATAGGCACTGACAATGGAAGGAGAGAGTGACAAATACATAATAACTCTTTGAGAGTGCAATGTGTTCATTAAGAAAACTAGTAATTTGTCTGTGGTACAGAATATATATATATATATATATGCATATATGCATAGACTCTACAGACTTGAAAGCAGAATTAAGGAAAAATTTTTGGATCCTCACCACTTTGAAAAACAAGAAGATCTGTAATAATTAATATGTAGAGCATATTACCTTAAGAAAAAAAAAAGCAAAAACCAAAACTGAAATCAAACAAAAAACACCATAAGCAATATTTAACCTGTATATAAGTTTCAATATTTAAGAAATTCATTTTGACAATTTTTTAAGCTTGTTCAATCACCTTAATTTATTCATGTTCTTCAGAAAAGACCATTTTTTTAGAAAGAACTAGCAACACTGTTACCACTGGCACACCCTTAGACAATATCCCAGCTGTAATACTGAGCAGCACTTAAAATAGAATTGGAGTCTAATGAAGTAAACTGTAGGAAGCAGAATTAGGAGCAGTGTTAAGCCACATTATGACATAAAAAGCTGATGGAATATGCTAATACCTTACTATCCAGCAATTAGAATTCCTCCTCCTTAGATCTGTCTCCTACAAATACCATCATGTTAGCTCCCACACTGCTCTTAATGATTAAGAATTTATTTTTCCTGTTTACTAAATAACTCATTTTATTCTTAGAGCTGAGTTGCTCCTGAGTAAATCCATACCTCCCATACTGACAAATAATTCTTCTAGAAGTTTCAAAAAAAGCCAGATTTCCTAGAAAACTTATGACTAAAAGTGTTCCAGGACACTGCTCAGAAATCTCAGAAATTTGAAAGATTTTTTCTGTCTGGAAACCAGGTGAAAGGGGAAATTCAATTTTTTTTTTTTTTTTTTTTTCTTTTTTTGTCAATGTTTTCTTGTCACAAGTTACAATTCCTAAAGTAAGCCATATTGTTTAGATTTTCTTCTGCACTGAGTTGGGAAAAAAACACCATCATGGAATAATGATCCATAAAAGAAAACAAATAAACATCAGGCAATAATCTTATTCAGACACAAACAGTAAAAAAAGGTGAAGAACTAACCTTCCTCATACATACTCTGTGAATGAAAACTTTGTAGTTATAAAGAGAATGGATACTGTCAAACTGAACAGCTATTTGGAATCCAGTCAAACAACCCAAAATATTTTGTTATTCAAACAGGTTTGGTCTGTGAAAAAAAATTAAACACTGATATACCTCTTTGATACAACTATTAACGCATGGGAAAAGGATGGTTTCTGCAATCAACTTAGAAACAACTTTAACAATGAATACAATATTTTAGTTTGGAATGAAGATCGCTCCATGTATCTCGTGTGTGAATAAATAAAACAATATCCTGTAACTTTCTGTTACAAAAGACAGGGAAGAAAATCTGAAATTTAAACTAGGGAAGGAAGAAACTGAGAGGAATCCTGCACTCATACAGACATAGCACAGAAAGTTGTTACACTGGAAGAAAAAAAAAAACCTAAAAAAAAACCAAAAAAACCACAACAGAAAAACCCCAAAAAACTCCCTGAAAATACAAAGTTTCTGTCTTGCTTCTCTGGGGTCCTGCAACTTTGAAAACAAGAATGCTGCCACCTGTACAGACAGGACTAAATCAATAAATCAGTCCCTGAAATGCAGAGACATTAACTGGAAAAAAAAAAATTAGGAAGCTGAGCTGCAGACCTGAATATCAGAGACAGCTTCAGATTTGGGAATCAGCAGCAAAAAGACCATGCCTTTTAAAAGGCATTTAAAAACAGATTGTCTAAAACCCTGAAATGTGCAAAATTAAAATTAAGATGAAAAATTTTTGACTATTTATATACCTTGTTAAATAACATAATATCTGTATTAGGATTTTACCTTGTCTTCGTACTTAGACACCTGGCAATTGGAAATATGCACTGCTGTAGTGCCCATTGTTAATTAAATTTAACTGTGAAAGTTATAAGTGCATTAAAAGTATTTCACCTGAATTCTAATTTATGTCCCATTTGTCTTTGCAGAATGGACTTTAGACAATTTAAAGACAAATTATGGCCTCTCCAGCATCCAGCTCCCTGGTGACTAAGAAAAATGTCCAAAGAAACATTTTCTTCCCACGAAAAGTTTGTGCTTCAGAGAAATTGTATTGTGTCTTGTAGCTTCCTTTAGTGTCCAGTATATGAGCAAATCTAACAAGAAAGGGGCAGATATGACACAGCCAGAAGGCTTATTTATATTTTAGAACTATTAAGAAAGCTGACAAGGAATGTGTAATTTCAAATTATCTAGTCTGTGGCCCTCATTTGCAGACTAATTCAGTTACAGTGACAATTTCACCAATGCCAGAAATTGATTGAATAAAAATAACGGATATCATTAAATATCATTAAAGGTTTTAAACATTTATCAGTTATTTTAAATACGCTAATATGTATATTATGATTTTATTAGGTAATTGTATTTAACATGTTAAATATATCAAGTAAAATGCAATAAATGCAAAGTAATACTGTGAAGTAAAGGATAGCAAGCTTTGTAGTGTATTCCCTACATGATTTTATAAGGCAAAACTGCATTTTCATGGCTTTTGATGCCTTATTTTTTATTAGCATGCTATTGCTGAAATCATGGTATATATTAAAAAATCTCTTAGTAATGGCAAAATAATATTTTTTTTCAAAATTGTTGCAAAATCAAATATATGGACTACTTTTTGTTTAAACTGATTGCCTTAGGTTTTAGCTTTTATATTTTTCATATTCTGTACTGCTTTAGTGTGTAGTTCTGAGCTTCATATTAAGGGATAGTAAGCTCTCTACACAGAGTAGCTAGACAAAACAATTCCTTTCCTAGCTTGGGACCGAGGACAGCCACCCCAATTTGAGCCCAAGAACATAAACAATGTGGACTGAAGAGAGAAAAACAAGAAGGATGGGGCTTCATAACCTAAAGCTGTAACTGGACAATAACTCCAATATGCTAATGGACCAGAACTTGTAAAAGTGAGAGTCTCTGTGACCAGTCATCAATTTGGTGACCATTTTGGGTTCATCTTGTGTGTAGCCCTGGCCAGGCTCTTGTACAGCTCAAGGTGTGTCTTTTAATAAATATGTACTTTATTCTTTAACTCTTCTAGCCTCTGTTCTAGGTCAGCCTTGACAAGGCATCAATGCACTCAGCCACTAGACAATGATCTCCGTTCACAGCTATTTGAAAAGTTCTTTAACATGAATTCCATTGATATAATGAAAAGATCAAGAAGAAATAGCTTTTACCTCTTTCAGGGTATCAACCTGTGATTTCCTGTGACTTTCGTTTCCTCATCTGTGCATTTCTTAACCTTTTGCAAACAGAAAAGATATTCCTCTAAGCTTAAGCAAGATATGAGAATAATGAAAAGGAAAAACAACTTCTCTAAATTTCCCATTAATACTACAACACGTAAATATAATTAACACTCACACACAGCCTCTTGACTGCTCTTGACTGATACTAGACATATATTAAACACTATATTAGGTAGTATATAGGCACATTTCTCAGTCAAATATGTACATACACACAAATATATATATGTGTATGTATGTATGTATGTATGTATATAACAAGAACAAATAAAAAGAATCGTTATTTTTCCATAGAAAAATAATTTGGTTCCTGATGTTGATTTTCTCATATGGGGGCCCAAAAAGACAAAAACTTTTGTTCCTTCTCTCTCTTTTCCTTTTACAGCTTTAGAGTGCAGACTTCTTAAAATAATGTCTTAGACATTTTTATCGTTCCTTCCTAAATTTTCCATCCTACTTTCATTTTACCTGATTCTAGACTATTCCTCTTCATGCATTTTCATATTCCTTTGTTGGAAGAAAACCATGTTAATAACTGCACAGAAATGTGGGCAATTCACACAGAAAAAAAGCTCCAAGTAGTTTTTACAGAAAGATCTCCAACAATTACTTGAAACTTAAGATACTTGTAATGTGCCTTATCACCATTGGTTTTGCAATAGGTTAACTTTATTCACTGGAGACAAAAACCAAAGAAGGGCTTGCATTTGAGCAATAATCCAGAAACTAGCCAAACTGAAATAAGTTTGTCTTATTAGCATTGTCAAAAAGAGTGAAGAGATAAAAAGGTGAAAGAATATTACTGTTGATTTTTTCTATCACAGAATTGAATTGCATGATAATATTATATTCCTTTGTAAAATACACATTCCCCTATTACCATATGGTCTTTTTGTAATAACAGAAAAATATTGAATTTAAATATTGTATTTATATGCCAGAAAAGAAATTTTTAGCAGTTTTATTGTTAATCAATATTTTTTCATTGAGTTGTTTACTCTGATATGAAAATCCAATACATCTAAGGTAAATTGTGTTCTATAAGTATTACTTTCATTCTAAAGATTCTGAACAGCATCTAAATGACTATTCAAATAAAGCTGTTTACCTAGCAGACATCTAAAACTGGGTTTCATATAATCAAACCTTATGATCTTGAAAAAATTATATTTAAAATTGTTTGAGATCTAAATAAAAATATATCCCAAACAGAATACATCAGAATATTGTACCTTGCTGTTATCACAGCAATATATCTACTAAATGCATAAAATGAACAACTAGCATTGGAGAAATTGAACAAATTAGCAACACATTTGGACACATTTTACTGGTTAAACAGGTCAGTGTTTTTATTTTACTATATGAAGGGAAAAATGTCTTTATATGGAATTCCGCAACTTAGGATTTCATGTTTCATAAAAGTCAATATGTTCCATTAAAATCAGTATGTTCCATAGAACAGTTCCCAAAGCAGCTATGTTTAAGTCTGTTTTACCATATTTTGCAACTGAAGTGCAAAAAGATCATTTTATAAATTTTGTGTGACACTATATGCACTGTGTGCAATAAAGCACAGTTCATAACTGAACCTTAATAATTTAGTCATCTTTGGTGAAGCAGAAGGCAAAGACGTTCAGTATCTTCTTCGTCTCAGTTGTTACAGGTGTACATTGCTACAGCAATCTCAGGACCCTGAAGCCGATGGGAAAGACGGTGGTAAGGGAAGCTTATCCTCAGTGCAGGTTATGTATGACTTAAAAGAAGTGAACACACTGAATACGGGGATGGGCACACCCACAAGTGCTGAGGAAGCTGTCTGACACCATTGCAAGCCCACCCCTGATAATCTTTGGAAGCTCATGGGATCAAGGGAGGTCCTTGATGGCTGGAAGAAAGAAAATGTTCTCTTTTCAAGAAGAGCAAGAAAGAGTATCCAGGAAACTACAGTCTGGTCAGCCTCTGAATGAAACTGATGAAACAACCAATCTAGAAACAGTTTCTGAATATATGGAGGGCAAGAAGGATATAGGGAATAGTCATTGTGGATCTCTGAAGTGGAAATTATGTACGTCTGACTGACCTCATAGCCTTCCACAATGAGAAGACTGGCTCAGTAGGCCAGGGAAGAGCAGTGAATATTCTTTAGTTTAGCAAGACTTTTGACACTGTCTCTCATAATTTCCACACAGGAAAGTTGATGAACCATGGGCTAGAAACATGGACAGTAAAGTGATTATGAAATTTGCTGAATTGCTGGACTCAAAAGGTTAGCATCAGTGGTATGGAGTCCAGCTGGAGGCCAGCCACAAATAATGTACCCCAGGGGGTGATATTGGCACCAATGCCATTTAGCATCTTCTTTGACAATCTGGACAATGGGGCACAATGTACTTTCAGCAGGTTTGCAGAAAATGCAAAACTGGGACAAGTCTCTGATATACCAGATTGAAGAAATGAGCTGACAGGAACATTATAAAGTTCAACATGTGTAAATGAAAGTTCTGCACCTAGAGGGGAATAATGCTATCCACTAGTAAACATTTGGTCAAACTGGTTGGAATGAAGTTTGGCAAAGAAGGGCCTGATGGTCCTGGTGGTTACCCACCAAGCAGAGCAACAAAGAAGGCCTGCAGTATCCCTGGCTGAGTTAGGAAAAGCTTCACCAGCAGGCCAAGGGAAGTGATTCTTCCCCTCTGCTCAGTCCTGATGAGACACACCTATGTTCTGGGTCAATGCCAGGGCCCCCCAGCAGAAGAGAGAAGTGCACTTACTGGAGAAAGTCCAGTGCAAGACTGTGGAGATTAAGTTTTTGGAATATCGTGGCATGAACTGAGGACGAGAAAGCTGGGAGACTTCCAACTGGAGTGGGCTCATGAAAATCTTATCACTAAGTATAATTACCAGACGGGAAACCAGACTCTTAATGGTGTCTAGTGACAGAGTAATACTCAGTGGACACAAAGTAAATCACAGGCAATTCCATTCAAACATAAGGAAAAATTTTTATTTTTAATTTTATTTTTTATTATTATTATTATTATTGTGGTCACATAGTGGAACCTACTTTTGCAGGTTGTGGAGTCTGTGTCCTTGGAAGTATTCAAAAGCAAATAGGCAAAACCTCAACTTGCTGTGGGTTACCTTGCTCCGAGCAGGAGGTTGAACTAGATGAGATGATTTCCAATTTCATTCATTCTGTGATTCAATTACCTCTATCCTTCAATGTTCTAATGGAACAGTTGTGGCCATGCTGTGATATCCATAAGCTTGGTACTTATTTCATTGTAGTTTTTAGGTATCTTATAGTTTGTTTATTAATAAAATATGAGTCCTCTAAAATGGAACTTTCCTGTTTGCTTTTAGTTAATTAGTGAATTATGATACATTTATACTCCTATTTAAATTAATATGTAGGATTTAAGGAACAAATTCTTATGCCCAATAATGCAAAATTTTATGTGCACAAATAATTGAGAAATTAAAAACCTGAGTTTCTTTTTTTATACTGAGGTTATAGATAAAATTCAATTACTTATGCATTTGAGATAGAAAAAAATGTTTCTTTTTTTTTTTCTTCATGTCTGTATAATATGAAGGCAATGAACCAAATCCCACTCTTAGGTACACAGGTATAAATTACATTTCTAATTTCTGTATTTAATAATTCATAGAATTAAATTTATAAATAATAAATTTCCATATGTGTATATGTAAAAATAGAATTTAGCTGGGAAGAAGGTCAGGAAGAAGGTAAAATTTAAATGCCCTCTAATTATAAAAGTAAGCTCTATACAGCAGTAGAAAAAAGATTTCCAGAAGATAATAACTTTGGTCAACTTCAGTGAGTTGGGAAAAATTTCTCTGGATTCCATAATTGTTATGGGAGCAAATAGGTAAAGAATAAGTTATTTTGCTTACCTAATAATAAGAAGATGAAAAGATTATCTGTAGTGATGTTATTGTCTTCATTCTCATAGTTAGAAAAAGTTGTGCAACTAACATTTGTTCTACTTCTAATATTTCCCAGTTTCATCTGAAACAGGAAATCTGAAAATTATCACTAATTCAAAGTCATCGTACCTTATTGCACCTGTATTCAATTTCTGCATTTACATTCATCCTTCTGTCCACTTTAATCTTTTGCCCTTATAGGCCTTCCCCACTGAAATATAGAAATATTTCCACTGTCAGTGACAATTCAGTGTTTCTTCCTCTACAGTCCTTTGACTAATATTTGTGAAGAGACTAGCACCTTAAATGGTGCTCAGTAAAACTGAAGCAGAGTTACAGGGAAACCTGAATCACTTCTGATTTCTTTATTACTCTCCATTAAATTATTGGCTAATTAGTGATAGATATTATGACTGTATATAATTTCAAATATTTACAAACTTCATCAGAGTGAATCTAAGGATTAATTTATTGTGAGGTTTTTAGGTTTTTTGGGTTTTTTTTTTTTTTTTGCTTTTCTTCTGTTCCTGTCTGTTAGAGATTGTCTGGTTTTCATCTGCTTTGCTTGCTTCTATTTGGCATAATTTAATATTGCTGTAATGCAGCATTACATTGAGTCAATTTGTGAAGAAGACACCTTCAGTGCTGTCTGTGCCCAAAAACACTAGACTAAGTTAACAGATGAAAATAACCCAAAAATATTTTTTTTTTCCTCTTGAATTTCTGCCTTATCCTCTACAAAATACATTGGCTACTTGACATCAGTCATCCACGATATGCTGGTTTACATGGTAGGAGCACTACAGAACCATGCATGATTCAGATTTATGAAAAAAAATCTGCAGTAATGAATTTATTTTTCTTAGGAGATCTTTTAGATGGATATACTTTAGCACCTCTAAAATCTTTATGGATATGTTTTGCACACTTTCTGCAGACATCACCACTACCACTACCACTTCAGGCAGAGAACTTCCGATACATAATTCCTAATAACTTCCTTCTACATAATTTTCTAAAACCAAGTTTCCGTTGAGCCAAACATAGGTGAACTGCTTTGGCATTTTTGCAGGGAAGGCTTTCCGTGTCCCTCTGAGTAAATATGCAGTCTCCAACTCAGGGAAAGTAATTTCCATTGCTCTCAGGCTAATGGCAATAGGAAGCCAAGACATAGGGTGCATGTAGCTTCACTTCAAAATAGCATATTTGCAGTTTTCAGAAGATGAGAGATCTCTGCAAAAGGGATTTTCACATCACCATCTTTTCTGAAGTTTCCCTTGGTATTCTGTGGCTATGCAATTCACCTGCTTGGGTTTGTTGAATAAATAGTGTACCCAAACTTGATGTTTGTGGTTATAATAGAGCTTCCATCTTTTACTCAATGATTAAGCAGGGGAAAAAAAAAAAAGTAAAAGAGCTTTGGATTCTCAATTATTTAGTATGAATATATTTTCATGAGTTAGTCATCAGAATTGGCACTGCTACTCTTTGGGAAAATATTCTATTGATGGGTAATGAAACAGTGACATTTCCACAGCGGGAAAGGGAAAGTCGAAAGATTGTTCTCAGTCTGGTTTGCTTGATTAAGCAGCAGCCAGTGACATGGTTTAACTGTATTTTCTTGGCAATTTTTTTACTGCTATGATTGATTGGTGGTGTCTAGAGTGTGAGCAAAGGACCAGACATCAGCATTTGATATGATTTGGGGGAATGAAAGACAAGAGAAAACGTGGGCAAAATAAAAACAAGTCACTTGTAGGCAGTAATCTACATTCAAACTAGACAATAGGGCAGACACTTCTCACGCCTTGGATACTCTCACCCCAGTGGGCATGCTATGAGAAAAGACACATGAAGGGCAAAAATGCCCTTCCGTGTTAAAATGCAGGACCTTTTCTCTGCAGACAGAAATATGGTTATGAGAAAAAGCAAAAATCTAGGCAGTGTGCACTGAGATAATCATGCCTTGTGATACCATGAAATTGAATCAGTTTCAGATGTGGTAGATTGCCCCCGTACAGAAAATGATGAGAGACTCTCTATCAATCTGAAATACATCCTGAATCTTGAAAGCCTTGGGTGAAGAGGCTCAGCCTCTCCCCTGTCAACTTGTCTGGGGAGAAATTCTACTATCAGGCTCTTTCCATAAGACTAAATCTCTTCAAATAAGTCTCTGAGTCACAGGCATCCCCTCACCATTTCATCATCACCTACAGCCAAACAGGCCTATCCAGCCTCTCCTTTAGTGACTTTAACCTCAGCAGAACAACTCAGGATTGCTGACTCCCATTTTCCTTCTTAAAGGCTTTTAAATCCCCTCTAATCTTCAGCACTTAAAGTTTGTCAAGGACATTATTCAATTCACAGTTTTCACATGTTATTTTAAGAAGCCTTATTTCTATATTTCTTTCCTGCATTGCCTTTCTTCTAAATCTTTTCTGTTTAAGTCCTTTGGCCAGGCATAGCAAAATCTAGACTATTTAGATGTACATTTATCAAGCAAATGCAAGCTGTGATATAAAAAATACACAATCTCCGTTTTCATATGTATTAGGTAAAAACATGTCAAAAGAAACAGTTGACAACATGTAGTTTACTGATACTTTATATTTCGTTCAGGTCTTAAAAGCAATAATGAAATAATATAGTATGTTCAAGTTTAATTGATCCATCTAAAATAAAATATTAAGGAAAAAGAAGGACAACCAGAAGAGGATTAAAAAAGTAGGAATAGAAATTCAGATAAAGGCTCATTTTAAAATATGCATTACCACCACTGACAGAATAGACCTTCTTCATCCACAGAGTGGATGTCACAGCACAAAAAAATTTAAAAATCCCATAAATCAACAGTCAGGAAAAATGTTACAACTGGAAGAGTAAAAATTTGTGTAACTTCTCTGAGCTTGACCTCAGCAAAAGGTTTCTCTAGAAAATTTCTTGTTCCTCTTACATCTTAAAATAAGTTTAACTGGTATAACTAAATGCAAATACCAAAGCAAGTTAAATAAAAAGAGCACATTCTTCTCACTGTCTGAGTTGCTTTCAACAGATTACTAAACTGAAATAAAATATTTGGTTTAAACAAGCATTACATAGCATGCCCTCAATTTCAGTGGTCTAGTGTGTAAATTTACTTTTAAGAGCACAAGTATATTTAGAAAGGGTGAAGACAGGAACTGCAATAGAAAATCCACACTAAATGCATAATATAAAAGAAAATAAGATACAGTTTTGTGTTTTCATAAATTTATGGCATTTAAGGTCGGAGAGCTATTATATTGTATCATTATGTCACAGGCTATCCTTTTTCGTCTCACTAAATCTTTTTAGAAGAATAGCTTGTCTTTGACTGAAGCATAGGTTGTGTTTACCAAGAGCATCTCTTGCACAAAAGCATTTCATCTTGATTTAAAGCCATTAAGAGGTGGAAAATGAACTACCTTGTTCAGTATTCTTTCTGAGAGAGAAATATCTGTTGTTTAACATAGTGTCTTACTTTTTGTAGCAGTCAAGTATGTTGGCTTTAGCATCAAAGTCCTCATGTTCTTGTATTGTCCTAAACTAAAAAAACTGCACTATCCATTCGCATTACTGCTTTTATCTTTAGAAAGAATTTATCTACTGCACATAAGTAATCTTTTAATTTAATACTATACTGAATCTCAGATTGTAGAATATTAATATTAAATAACTAATTGCTTTTCTCAGACTTTTAATATCCCTCTTAAAATATAAACATTTTTTTTCAATGAAAACATAATACATCTCTCACTAAAAAAATTATTTGTGCATTTAACCACATTGCCCCACTAGAGCAAATATAAGTTGCTAGTTTATCCTGGCACTTTTTCCAAGTTGCTGCCTTTCAGAGAGCCATTGCATCCTCTGTCATTAGGAATCCTTTTAATATGAAAATACATTCAGTTACCTTGTTTGATTTCCTCCACTTCCACAGGACTTTATCAATTTCTTGACTTCAAACCTGAAAAAATGAAGTGTGAAACTAAAACAGCAAAGGTAGTGTGGTACACTGTCCAAAAAAAGCCTAGCAGGAATCTTCCCAGCTGCACAGAACAAAAGAAGTAAATAATTTTATTTATTAATACAATTTTATAGGTGATTTTATGAAATATTTCTCTTGATCTCTTTTTATTTTGATATCCAGAAACTTCTGTAAGGATGCCAGTAAATAAATCTTTCGAAACTCAAATAAGCCATTTTTTAAGATATGGAATTGGCAGAAAATGCTAGTAAATTTTTTATCTTTAGAAATTACTGTAGTAAATGAAAATGATACATATGAATTGAATTTATTAATCTCAAAATCAGAGAAATATTGGAAAATCACTGGGATTTTTTTTTTTATTTCTGTGTATGATTTGCCCTCTAAATACCTGTTTATTAAAGCATACTCAAGTTATGTGAGACCAAAAATTCATTAAGGAAAACAGAGCAATTTAAATTAAACAAATTAAAACAATGGTTTGGGGGTTTGTTTCTTTTGGGGTTTTGGGGTTTTTCTCAGTCATGCTTTGTTTGTTTATGATGTAGTTTTTTTTTTACAAACCCTCTGCTGTTGACAAGGACATCTTTCAGCAAAGCAGCTTGCTTGTCATCTGGCTTTGAACACTCTTACAAAATCCTTTCTACCTATGGATTCATGGAAAGTATTGTACAACAATGAATCTGCAACTAAGCCTGAAAATAAGAAATTGCAAATTAGTTTCTCCAAATTAGTGCATGTAATGGCAGTTGTATAAACAATGTATAAGTGAAGGTGAGCCATAATCACATCTAAAACATCCTCAATGTAATTTTTAATTCACTTTGTTCAACATGAGAAAAAAAATAGCAAAACCTATGCAGTAGATATTTCTACATTTCATACAAAGGATTGTTCTGTACACTTTCCTATTGATTACCCTCATGTATTTTAAGATCTAAAGAACAGAGTATTGATAGTAGAACATATTTTTAAAATTCTTATTTTTCTCACAAAAGAATTTATAGATATTACCTATTTGAATTAAGTTTCTGCCTGAGTGTTTCTGTCAATTAATTCAATTCCCATGGATGGACTTTCTTTTTTCAGCTGTCTAGAATATGTCTTGCAGATAAATTCCCACAAAAAAACGGCACATTAAAATGAATTGTGACTTTTTCAGAGGTAAGAAGCCTGCCCTGGAAAATGTCTGCATGGTCAATAGACCTTTGGCATCTCATCTTCTAGAGAGAGCATCTTCCAGTTCTGGAAGGAAGCCAGGTAGCCTGCATATGTGGGGAGGCAAGGAGAATTCTGGCAGGGTGCCAAGCTACCTGATTGCTTTCTCTTGCCTCCCACACTTTTTTGAACAGCCAACCCTCAAAAAGGATATTCACGGATCTCTAGAGGAAGAAAAATTTCATAAATAAAAGCTCATAAATCAGTCTGCAAAGAACAAAAGGAAGACAATATGTTGCTACAGTGCCTTACTATGTGGGGTTGATTCAAGTTACTGTGAAATACAGTTGGTTCTAAGCATTTCAAGCTGCAGCTGCCCAATTACTGGATTTGTGGATGGGTAGTTAATGCAGAGTTTTGTTGTCTGTCTTTGGTGTTGAAACAAGCTGCTGGCCAGCTTCTTGAAACAAAATTTCTATGTGCTTGTCCAATTCCTCTTCATGAACAATTTTGGAATAGAGTTACTGGAAGCACGACTTGAAACTTGCACTTAGAAAGTCTTCACATGTTTTCTTTTGGATAAATCAGCTAAGATTGACATTCCACAGATTCATTAATTCCTGCAGTGGTTGTCACAAAAAGAAATTAATAAAAATGTTTTGATGATTGTGTTCCTTAAAGTATTCCTCATCTTCCTAAGAAAATCCACCCAGAAACAGACCTGAGAGATCTGAGAAGGCATCTGCAGCTCCAGAATTTTGAGAATCATTATATGTGAATTCTAGGTTCATGCTTATTTGTGTCAGATGGCTGTGGTTTCCAGGGAGATACACCTTAGAAGTGTCTTTCCCTTTTTTGTTTCCTTTTCTTTGCTGCTTGTATGGGATACAAGAGGACCTACCTCATCTTTTGCCAGTCGTCATTTGGGAAACTTCTTGTGCAAGAAGATTTTTGGGTGAAAAATATCTAGGAACTCTCTGCTACTTTTGCAGAGCCAACACACTGAGCAGTATGCCTGCCTGTTGGAGGCTTCTGATATGTCTCAGATATATTGAAATTTGATTTATATGCTAATGATTTGAGTTAGCTATTCACCTACTAAGAAAAAAAAAAGAAAAATAAGGAATCTTTATTATGACTGATTTTGGTGTCTCTAAGACTTTGTAAAAAGGTGTGTTCAAGAGGTAGAACAAATGAAAGAGAAGATGAAGTACAACCTTTTCTAATGACATAATTTCTAAGAATACTTTGACAAAGAGTTAAAATTAATTTCTGGAGATTTGAGAAAAATATGATGAAATATATAGCTTCTGAAATTATTTTTCCACTAGTGGGGAAAGACTTCCCAAAAGAATCCAACAAAGTGAATTCTGCTAAAAGGAGACCACAAAACATTTGTTTAATTAACGTGACTTTGGGTGAGTCTGTCTCTGAACAAGAGACACAATTCTCAGTTCATATGAAGCTATAGTTTTTTCAGTGTTTTTCAGTTATAGTTTATTTAAGTGTTGATTTACTTGGTCTGCAATCTTCTGAACTTTCACCTAATGTCATGGTGTGATCTCAGAACCAAAGATAAGTAATTTCTTCCATTCAAAGTGGTGGTAGAACATGAAAAACATAAAAAATTGAGGCAAATTAAGACATGAAGCAATGCAATTTTGGAAACCTCAATTTTATTGTATTTGTTTAGTCTGTGACTTGTTTATTTTCCTTTACTATATCTATGGAGGGAGTGCATGGGATATTCATCAGTTAAATGATACATTCTAAAAGGTACAGAATCCTCTTTCAGAAACTGTATTTGTTTTTGAACCACCATCATTTCTTTTTGGATTGAGAATTTTCAGGTCTTCTCTTATGCTTACATTTGAATGTATCTGTGTGCAAATGATATTTTGACAATTGACTTTTAGTTTCTAGAAATATTAAACTATTGAAACTATTTAGACTATCAAGCAGCTTTCACAGTCAATATTTTGTGCATTATGACATTTGACTCTCAACAGACTTTTCATTCCCATCTGAAAACTCAATTTCCTCAGAAATCTCCATAATACAAATCTGGGGTGTTTGGGTTTTTTTGTTTTGTTTTGTTTTTTGTTTAGTTGGTTGGTTTTTTTTGTTTGGTTTGTTTTTGTTTTTGTGTGTTTGTTTTGGTTTTTTGTTTTTTGCTTTTGGGTTTTTTGGTTGCTTGGTTCATTTGGTTGATTTGTTTCAGGGTGGGTTGTTTTGAATTGTTTTTAAGGAAACAGGGTAAACAGGTTTTTAATTTCAATTCTTTCCTTATTTCAGTTAGCTATAAGGTAGGATTCAAGGCTGTCCATGGTCTGTACTCCAAACTAAGAGTCTTTTTATTCACTGATGTCCCAAGTATAACAACACACAACACACTGATAGTTATTTCTAGTCAAATAATACACGGGGAACATGTGCAGCATGTCTGAAGACATACAGATAAACATGCAGACCACACTGCTTTCCTAATTGAGATAGGTATCCTGCCACCCTTAGCTGCTGCATATTTCGGACTTGGTAAGGATCAAAGCTCTTCTAGGTCATAAGTAAGGACTGCGGAGTAGAAGAGAGTCTTAATTTTTATACAGCTCTTTTCACAGCTTCTCTTTCAACCAGGGCACAACAATCAAGCAGTGCTCACTGGACAATTGAATAGGGGAAGATCCTGATTTTACATCCAGTTTACACAGTAAACACAGTATTTTTTTTTAAAATACACTGCCTCTTTGTTTGGTGTTGAGTCTACCTAAGGTGTTGCATTGTGACTCTCGTCAAATAACATATTTATCTCACATTTACCCCAAAAACCATGTTCAGGTGAGGTTCAGCACAATCTGGAGAAAAAATATTGAGCTTGAATATGATTGAATCAGGCACCTACTTCCCTTAGCAATGTAACATGGGCTTTCTGATAGCTCAGCCAATTGTGATGTGAATTTCAAATGCACATATCATGGTCTAAAACAGAAGAAATAATTTTTTGACAGTCCACTTTTACACTAAAATTAAAACCTCGTGGTTGTGCATTCTGTAAGTTTCATGTAAGCAGTAATTTAAAAAATTCATCTCTTCCTCATCTTCACCCAGCTTTAAACTTTGGCTCCCTACTTACCTCAGAAAGGCTCCTGGATCCTAGGAGGGTCATACAAGATAAGGAGGGGTGAAAAAAAAAAAAAAAAAAGAAGGAAGAACATAAAATAATCATACATTTACCCTTAAAATATAGGTATGATACTGTTGACATGATTATCACAAAGTTAGCAAGCTAGGATCATAGGCAGAAAAAAACAAATTATCAAAAGGAAGATCCCAAGTTTCACCAATTTTCTTGCAGGAGCCAAAATATCTCCTCATCAGACTGTAGCTGTATATAACCAAGGACTTCTCCTATACCTAGGCAAGTTCAGTATCCTTTGACTGATCCCTTTTTAACAAATGCTTTTCACTTCTTTTCTATTCAAATTCTTTTAGTTTTAATAGAAATGGATCTGGTGAGACAAAAGTAATAAATATCCCAAGGCAGTAATGTGTTGAAAGAATTGTTATCATGTTTCAGATGTGCCACTGTGATTCCTGGTTGGTTTGAGAGACAGGTGGCTTTCAGCTAATATGTGAACACTGTAGAATAATAGGTACTGCTAAAATTCAGCATTTTAATCCAAGCCCTATCAAAGTAAGAAAGACTCCTAATAACTTCAGTAGTTATTTGATTGTATCTGAACCAAAACTATTGCAGGATCAAGGTGGAAACTACACCTCAATTTTATGTTTTAAATTAGGTGCTTTCTATGTCGCCAACTGAGAAAATTGCCTACATTCCTGATTTTGGAAGATGAAAGCACATTCATAGGAATGCATATGTGGAAAATCTTTAAGGACATACCAGCACTTACAACTTCTGTGCAAAACAGAGAATTTGAAATAATGAAAAAAAAAAAAGTCAACTGCCTTTTATTAGGTTTTTTTTTCCTAAAGATGAGCATGTTAGACCTAACAATAAAAAAAAAAAAAAAAAAACCCCCCTGTTACAAAAAAAAAAAAAAACCCCCCTGTTACAAAAAAAAAAAAAAACCCCCCTGTTAAAAAACAAACAACAACAACAAAAAAACAATCAGAAAAAGTACCTGGTCTTTAAGGACTTTTCCACCCAAGTCATTCCATGATTCTAAGACTCCCACAGGTAAATGACATAAGGCTCAGCTTCACCCTTGGGTCCAGTGCCATATAGCAGATGCAAATCTATTCAGTTTCTATCCACAGACATTCTTCTATCAAGAGCTGGCTGCAGAAAATCAGTGGCATCAATTGCATAGAAAACATGTAGCTACAGAGTATTATAAAACACTTCAGCCTGGAAAAAAAATTTATTTGAGAAAATGTCAGTTCTGCCATTAGTGTAATTTATAAGAGCTGACATAAAGATACTCTGCCTTGAACCTTGTTCAAACATTTTAAAATCACTTCTCATGCTTTAAACAAATAAACCCATGACATAATACAGTCAAAGGTCTTATGCTGCTCTTGTTCATTATAGCAGATCTTTATAATCCACTGTAGATGAGTTTGCACTGCCTTTAGAAATAACTTTCTGACAAGGGGAAATTTTAAAAATAGCAATGAAAGCTTCAGAAATTAAAAAGAAGAAAATAAGGTTTTCATCTCATCAGGTATACATGGGATGATGGAATTGTTGAGCAACGCTGTTGAGAATGCAAATAATTTTGAACTAACTAACATTCAATTCTGCTGAAACATAACTCACAATTTAACAGGCAAGGACTAGACCATGTTTTATTTTTGTCTTCCCATTTTGCCTATCAAGACAGCACTCTAAAGAGCAGTTATCTGAGTGCAAGGGAAGGAAGTCTTTCCTGTGGATAAGTTTTAACCTGAGAAAAGAAGCTGTCTTTGAGGGCTGCAACCAGATCTGTTTAAAGCAAGCAGAGGATATTTCTGCTGACAATACTGCTATTTCTCTTTCAGCAAGGTAAGTTCCAGGAGAAAAAAAAAAAAAAAAAAAAAAAAAAAAAAAAAAAAAAAAAAAGAAAAAAAAAATAAAGCAAACCAACAAACAGCACAAAAACCCAACAAACAGTTTAATAAAACACAGCAAAGATACTGTTTTCTGAAGTTTCAGGGTTAACACATATGCGCCCACAAACAGAAAAACAAAATGGAAAAGGATGTTGTCAACACAGAAACAAATATTTCCCCCTCACTATTCCAACAGGAGATTTTTTTTTTCCAGAGATTTTTATCAGCTTTATGCCACTCTAAATTTGTTCACAGTTTATACCTTTTATCATTTTTCCAGGAGAATTCTTAATTCTCTCACTACTTTAATTTGTTATGTATAACTTTTATAGAACTAGATTATTTATCAACTTTATTATCTCTGAAGAAGTAAAAATTTTCTGGATCTCCTGGTATTCATATAGCTCTTTATTACCCCTTTTTGATTTCCCATAATTATAAAGGAGGTTTCAGAAAGGTCTTGCACAAAAAAAATTTCTTTCACAAGGGCCTTGACTGAAATTTCCTTGAGTTGGGATTGCTTTCTCCTTTATCATAACATGGAGTCACCCTGTGACCGCATAATATAGCTAGGACTTTTCTCCTCATTTGTCATTTCCAGTGAGTCTCAGCTTACAGAGAAAAATTGCATTACTGCATAAATGATCTTGTACTTCACACCAATAAATTTTGTCCTATTTATATTACTAGTAGACTGCGCACTTCAGACTGGGTCAAAAAGGTCAGCCATTTCTTCCATCTGCAAATTATCCACAAATATGTAAAGCAAAAAGCTATCTATCAGTTGACTTCACGGTCAGAATTCAGGTTCTGTTGTAAAAGGAGCTACGTCATTGCGCTGGAGGAATAACGTTCAAGAAACTGTTGCTATGAGTGTCTATCACAGTACATGGCAAGATTGCATGCAACTAACTATTTAAAATGCCTCTGTGAACAATCGCAATACAGATTTTTTTTATTTGTGTACTGTGATTAACCAAAATTTCATAATATTTTCAGCTCCCAAGTAGGTTAATTTTCTCTCTGAAATAAAAATTTAAAGAGTACAAAAAGTTTGAATTCTTCAGTTACTCTGAGCTATCCCCAGATCAATATCTGCTTACTGAATTCATACTTCTGATTCCAAATGAGCGTGAAATCAGAACAGGAAAAGATCATGTAAAAAGCACTAGTCTTAGTTCACAAATTTAAGGGAATAATGGTTGTTTAAAGAAAATTTTATCTCAAAAGAAAACAGTTCTTTTCTGTGAGTATATAACTGAAAGGAGAATGTGATATTAGATTGTGCACTACTGGCTGAGATAAAAAGGAAGAAAATAAAGTCTGTTTTTGTGAAAGAATACCCTTTGTGTGATAGATGTAACAATACCAAAGCAACAGCAATTCAAATTGCTTATGTTTTATCAAAGCCAAATCACAGTCTCACTGTGTTTTTGTTTCACTTAAAGTCCATAACCCTTTATTGGAGAAAAATTCCTTAATGAAAGGAAAACAGACCGATGGAAGAGACAATAAAGAAATATAGTCATTGAACTCTAACAAGTATGCAATACCCAAGGTTTTGAGGAACAAGGGCTAATAGACTATAGAATCTTCCAGTTAGTCCAAACTCTTCAATAAAAGTACAAAATATTCCTTTGGTGTTCCTTTCTGGCAGTCAAGATGAGAAGAAAAACATACTGATGTGAAATATTATCTTTCAGCTCAATTCCAGGTATGCACAGGAATGTAGTGAGGGAAACCTACATAACCTCTTAAGTGTGAAGAGTCAGCATGATTCAATATATTACTACTCTTTACAGAAAAAGTACTTGGAAACACATGGATCTGGTATTGGGAAGAAACATTAGCCCAGCAATAAAATGCCAGACACAAAGACATCAATTTCTGCTAATTTAGATTCACTGAATTTGACACATCGGAGCAGGTAACCCACTCTCTAAACCACATGGTTAGATCCATTTTACTAGCATGGAAACTTCCTTGGTTTTCCCTTTTACCCTGAAATTGGGCAGAAATATGCTGAGTATTGTTTGACATGCCTCCATCCTCTCCAAAAGGATTAATTTCTAGGACTCTTACTAGAAATCTACAGCACTTTTATTAAGTAGGAAATAGAAATCCATTGAAGTGCTTTCTGAGAGAGCGAGAGCAATGAGCCATTGCAATATCTAATTCACATAATACTGAGACTAACTGCACAGGAAGAGTGAACAGCTGATGGGAAGTTATATGAGCTCATCCTTGTCAAGGAACCATTAAGGGAGCTAAACTTGAGACACAATTGGATTACTGAAATTTCTTGTATAACATCAGCGTTAATAAAGTAATAATAAGTGTATTTCACAATCACAAGCAAATTGAATTCTGCCAATTTTCTGTACTCTTTTTATTTGTGCTATAGGTACTGTCTTCTAGTAATAGAAAAAGATTTCTTTACTTTCAAAGCATCCTTGAGTCAGGAATGTCCAAAATAATTTTTATATAGCAGTTCTAGACGCTGACACTTGAAACAGTGGTGGTCTTATAAAAAGCAGTGCAGTAGAATTTACTTAAATAAAATTGATTTAAATTTAATAGAAATCCATTCCAGAGATGATCACATATATTTTAAAATGAATACAGTAAATTACCATTTTTTTAAAACAGATATAGTCAACAAAATCTTGGTATAAAAAGCAGACCTATGTAAGACCTGTTCCACCATCTAATGAGGAAACCAATTTCTCCTTTACAGCAACAACTCCTCTAGATCCATGTAAACATATGTTCCACCTGGCAAGATAGCCCTAATTTGGAAGTCTTCAAAAAATTTGGATTTGTTTGTACAATCTACCAGCACATATAGAGTGAGTCAATGTAAATGTATTGATTTCTTCCTGTAATCAAACATCCTTTAAAACAAGTGTCCTGAATAAAAGTCAACCTTTTCAGTCATTATGCACCTCTCAGCATTTCTTTGAAAAACTGATCACTCCAACATTTTCCATGGACAAGGTAATTTTGTTGTTGTAGATGGATTTTCAATAGTCCTCCTCAAATCATTCTTTATATCTGATACATTAGACCTCAGGAAACAGGGAGTCATAGGGAAAATGTTTGAAATACACTCATAGTAGCAGCAACAATAGAAAACCAAATACACTAAGTAGATTAAATACATCAGTATTTAGGAGGGTAAGTTCATTTAGCAGTGAATGCTGTGCTTTACAGGATCGAGAACACAAAGCTCAGGTTTAACAAATTCCGATTTAACTCGTCCCCTATCCATGCAGTTAGTTCTTGACCTAAGAAGACCTGAACCTAGCACATTATTCAGTTGGTTTTAACTTGGTTCATTATGCAGCAATCACACCATGCTCTCCTCAGGGCCTGGTATATGCTTGAATGGCTACTAAGGGTAGTAGACAGATGGCTTTTGAAAAGGATAAGGTCTAATAGACTGGCTAGGAGCAGAGGTGACAAAGAGGTAAAGGTTGTGTTGGGTTTTTTTCTTTCTGAAATAAGGTTGAGGTAATGCTATGACTGGACTTAATGAGTTGGGCAAGTGTACGGGCTTAGGCTAAATGTATCAGGAAAGAATCCCGATTTTCTAAGCTTAGGACAAAGCATGTTTAAATGCTTTATAGCTAAGCTAAGCTGTCTCTTCTCAGCTCAGTATGCTAACCTCTCAGTATCTCCAACTACTAAATTGTTGAATTAGGAGAGATACCAGCACAATATACTCCATAAATTATCTGAAGGAGTACTCAAAAAAAAACTAGATCAAAAAAAAGATCAGTCCTTCCAATCATGACAGGGAGCTGAATCTTACATGACAAACACCTATCTCTATAAGCATACCTCCAGTTATTAAAAATTTTAAATGAAAAATGTTCTGGTTGGTACATTACCTGATAAGATTAGTAAACTGATGGAACTGACAGTCATATGGCAATGGAGTGGGTATATGATTTGAAATGATAAGAATAATATAAGGAGATAATATTCAAAATTATATAAGGCATCTAGAAAAAAAAATAAAGGTGCTTGCTTTAAAGACCATGTTGAACATGTTATACAGTCTTAAAGTAATATGCTTACCTGAATGTATATGGAAGCTACTCTGACCTTAGGTTATCCATCCCAGTGCAAAGAATGCATGTAAGTGCTTCATACACTTCCTCCTTTTTTATGTTATCTTTAATCCTTTGCATCAAAATATGCACACAGTAACTTCAAAAGAATTTCCTTGTAAAGCCTTGCAACAATTAACATCAGGTCCTTGCTTTAACAAGTCATCAGCTGTGAGATATTGCCTGCTCTGAGAAGTAACACTGTGACCTGAAAGCTTCAGTCCTGAAAGCATCTTGGCTGTAACACCTCAATCTACATAAACTACTTTTTATACTCCTGGTTTATTGATGCATTCCACCATCCCACTCATGTTTTATGTAATTTCTGCTTTGAAGATGTTAAGGAAATAGATTTGATTTTGACAGTTATTTCCTGGGATTTGGAGAATGTGATTCTTAATCTCTTGCAAAAGACATTCTCATTATTTGAATAAATCATAATCTGAGGTTACTTTTTTCCTATCTCTTTTCTTTTGACTTATGAATTGTCTTTTTCATTTCCTCTGAGCTATTTTACTAATTGGCAGGCAGTCCTGATGTGGTTCACTACAGCAACCTCTCTCAAGTTACTGGATGACTCTCCAGATGTTTAATTTCATCATTTTGATATGCTTCAGTGACTTTCTAGGCTACTTTTACCTAGCACTGGTACACTTATCCCTCTCTTCTGTTCTTTTCTCCCATTAGAATAAATGGCTTGGTGGTGGTTGTTGTTGCTTTGTCTCACAAGTAAATTAATTCCCCTGGCATCAACATAATGATTTTAAAGAATCCATCAAAAAGTTAGTCATGGAAAGACCTCAGATCTCGTCTCATTTCCATCTGAAACATGAATATCTTTGTGCCATTGTGTAAAATTATGATGTTTGATACTACAAAAGCAAGCAATACGTTGTCATCCCCACTCAGATTCAAGTTCCTTTTTTTAGAGACATACAGAAAGAATACCTGGGATTTATGAATGCTATAATTGTTTCAAAATTTTGGGTTCTGTCCTGGATTAGGGCAAATCTGGGAGAAAACCTCCAAAGTGGGCTCCCCCAGAAAACAAACCCACATAGCCCCTTTCCCCCACCGGTTCGGGAAGGATTCCTGGGAGAGAAGTGGAAAGACAGCGGGAGCAAAGCAGGACCGAAGTAGGAGCAAGAGCCAAGCAAAGCAGCAAAAACAAAGCCAAAAGCAAAAACTGCACTATGTACTGTCCCATCTCTCTGTCCTGCCAGCCGTGGGGGAGCAGGCTGATAACAAACCAAAACAAACCTTGCTCCTCAGAGCCAGTCTTGAAGGCACAGTACATAATATCCAGCACCAACAGAACACACGATTGGGGATACAAGCATCATAACCTCACCCTAGGACAGGTTCAAAATGCATTTCATTTATTATCTCTGGGCACTGGAAATCTCTCTTTTGTTTGATATGTATGACACCTAGCATGACAAAATGTTCAGATCTGTACCATTTTGTCCAGGGAACATTTTGCAGGCTCTGGATAAAGAATGTAATAATTGGTCTGCAACACCTGAAGACTCCTGTAAATTGTCTTATGATGCCAGCTTTCCTGTATTACATTTTTCATGCCATAGATCTGTAAATGAACCACAGTTTTCAAGATGACACTTATTTAATACATTGCTGTGCATTTCACAGTCCTGAGTTAAATTGGTTTACTTCCAATTCTATAATGTTGTGGCTATTCTACCTAGGCAAATATCTGCATTCAGATAAAATTTAAACCTACAAATGCTCATGATGTAATCTCTTTTTTTTTACCACTTTTGAATCAGAAAAGTTTTTAATCCTTGTTCTTCAATTGCAAAATTGCATCCAGTGTTAAAATCGTGTCCAGAAATTTTTTGTAAAATTCCAGTTCTTTAGAACTTGGATGTATATATCCAAAAAGTTTCAAGGGACCCCTTTCTTAAAGCATTTCCAAAACTAAAAAGCCTGCCTATGACAAAAGATTTACAGACATATTTACCTTTGAATTGTTCAGATAAGGTTTGTACTAACTTTTGGACTGAACATTCTGGGAGTCACTTATGGCTTTTTCCCTTCTCAAGAAAAAACTACTTAAGGAGAAGCATCCATTTTAAATTAGAAACTACTTAATTACCATAAGAAAAGAGCTTTCAACAACAGAAAAGTGTTTTCTTTTCCTGCTAGCTATATTTCAGTTACTCTAAGAAAATAATGCAGGACTATGTATTTTATGAAGAAGTAGAGCAGTGTTTTTCAAGGTGTATACTATGCCAAGATAACAGCACTCCACAATTCCCTCTTCTAGTTTCTTTATGAGTTTAGAGCCCATACCCATGTAACTGTGCTTTCTATGACTGCCATATATCAGATGTCATGGATCACAGTCTCCTAGTGTGGTTTGTATTGGAAGGGGCCTTAAAAAGCCTGCAGTGTCACCCTTGCTTCCATGGGTATGGACACCTCCCACCAGGCCAGGTTGCTCAGAGCTCTATCTAAACTGGCCTTGAACAATTACAGGGATGGGATGTCCTCAGTGTTTCACCAGTCTCTGTAAAGAATTTCCTCCTGATATATAATCCAAATCTGTTCCCTATTAATTTAAAACCTTACCCCTTCTCCTATCACTACGTGCCCTTATGTCACACACCATCTTTTTTACAAGACCCCCTTTAGGTGCTGGGTGGCTCCTCTAAGGTTTCCCCAGAGACTTCTCCATATTGAACAAGCCCAGTTCCCTCAGTCTCTCTTTGTAAGAGAGGTGCTCAAGCCCTCAGATCATCTTTTTGTCCCTCCTCTGGACCTGCTTCACCAGCTCTATGACTTTCTTGCGTAAGGATCCCAGAGCTGGATGTAGTACTCCAGGCAAGGTCTTGTGAGAGCAGAGTAGAGGGGGGACAATCAACATTCCTGTCCTGCTGACCATGTCATGTCATGTAGTTAACTATCTATTCCAGTGTGTGTTTCAGTACACTAATTCAGGTTAATAGCAAATATGGGCAAACAAAAAGCTCATGCCCCATAAAAAAAATTAAATGTTGAATAAAATTGTTCCAATTCAATCATGAAGTGAATATTTGACATTACAGAATATCTTAGGTCTCATTTTTTAAAAAATATTATCTGATTTTCTTTTTTTCTTAATATTAGAGGACACGTAACTTGGAGGGAAAAAAGGAAAGAAGGTTCTAGTCACAGTGTTTCCCTGCCTTGATAGTGTGAAGTTTCACAAAGTAAATGAACCTCAGCAAAAATAGGTACATGTCAAAAATATAGGATCAGAAATAGATATTTGGGAAGTAAAAAAAGTATGTATTTGTTACAGGGTTCAAAATGGCCAAGTTTTTTGTATTGAACTAAAATGAGAAGCTGTTTTTGTGACTGAAATTAAACTCAGTACTTAATGGTGGAATTATTTAAGAGTAAGATAATTTTTCAGATGAAAAAGACAAAAATTTAAGTCTTCATTTTTTTTTCTATTTAATCTGTCAAAAATAGTCCTTCATCATAACAGTAGTGAGAGAAAATGAAGTGTGAAGTCACACTACAGTGTGAACTTTATCACGTACTATTCTGTGAAAAGTACCATTTGGTTTCTTAAAGAAAAAATAAATTCAAACAAAACAAGAAAAATAAGAGTCATCACATTCGGATTTTATTCCTGAACTGCAAATTTGCAAATGTCCTTAGTGAATTTGGGTGTTATAATGAAATCTTAGCATATCACTTGAATATACCTCCATGAGATGATAGCTGAAACAGACACTCAAAAATCCTGAGAATCTTTTAAGTCAGGGAAGAAAATTTTGAAATTTCCAGTATGAATGTAAAGTACCTGTTATGATATTCAGTATTTATATGCAAATGTTAAAAATATTACTGTAGAGATTCTGTTGTTAAAACTATGTCTATGCAAAGCACACTGCCCTAAAAAAACCCAGGTGGAACATGTAAAGCAAGATTTATATAACTTACATAATTTATATAACAGTTTTATCTGTAACGACCTATACATGCATCATGGCTGCATGAGTCTTAAGGCAAGAGACTGCCAGAACATTAAGTGTTTCACTTATTGTACTTTATGTGATGATTTACTTAACATTTGGGGAATTTTGACTTTCTTCATTCCTCACATCTCTGTGAGAACCCACCAACAGCTAGTTGCATTCTAAGTTGCATTTTTAACAGAAGTTTAAAAACCATAGAATTTAGAGTTCTGTTGTCTGCCTCTTGGCTGTTTCATTAAATGGCAGCTGTTTTTTCCTATAAAGATCAAGCCCTGGAAACAAAAGATACACAAGAAAATAACAACAAATGTTCTTATAGGCAGCTTTAAGTTAAAAGCAAGGAAAAGCATGTTTCATTATTTCTAAATCAAGGGATACACATGCCAAAAAACATTTTAAAGATTAACATATGCCACAAAAAATACTTTAGTTCACAAGGGTGAAAATTCAGAAAATTTAGGCCTTGTCATAGTTTTGGTGTACACTGTGTAGAATGTTTACACTGGGGCAGTAAATCTGTGCTCCTATTATTTTCAATGAGAATTCCATTCATGTGGCCAACAAATTTCAAAATGCAGATTATCTCAGGATTGACTTCCAGAAGAAGAGCTAAACAAGGAAAGAGGCAAATAAATTGGAATAGGGATAACAGACAAGAGTTTGTAGCAAAACCGTGCTGCACTGAACAATGTGGCCATGTTTACCCTTCATGAAGAAATACATCATTTAATAATATGTTAATATATGAACTGAGGGAATGGCATGAAGCTGTGTCAGATGAGCTTTAGGCTGGATATTAGGAAAAGGTTCCTCCCCCAGAATGTGGCTGGGCACTGGAACAGGACAGTGGTCATAGCACCAGCCTGATGGAGTTCAAGAACCATTTCAACAATGCTCTCAAGCATATGGTGTGCCTTGGACACTGTACTGTGCAGGGCCAGCAGCTGGATTCGATGATCCCTGTGGGTCTCTCCTAACTTAGGATATTCCATGGTTCTGTGTTTTATTTGACTTCATATAACACTGAGAAAATATTTCTCACATATGCAAATTCATTAATTTGCCCTCTATGTCCAAATATTGTTTTCTTCCAGCTGGTAGCACATAAGCAGCACAAGGTATCAAAAATGGCTAAACTAGTTAATTGAAAATTTCCTAGTTAGACCAAATCTGTAATCTGGCATCTCATGCATTGTCTATACCCATTAATTTTGGCATAGGACATGAGAACACTCCTCATTTGGCAAAAGAACAGACTGCACTGTAACAATTAACAGCTTGAATGTTACAACGCTATGTGTGCCTGAAGTTGCTTTAAAATTTCTGTAAATTAAATAGCCCTGATTCTCTTCGACTGAGAAAGAGTAAATGTCAAAGACAACCAGGGGGCCAGCTCACTCTGGAACAGCCCATCATTCTTTTCTGTTCTGTGACTGCCTAAGTTACCTGGACTGTTGTATTTTTGATTGATAATATCATATACTAACACAGATTCACCTCATTATACTTGAAATCCATCTTGTTCATGAGGTTATTTAATAAACTGTAGCCTCTTGGTAAGATAGCCACAATCAATGTGCATAAACTAATTTTTTTATTAGTTATAATTATATGAGGCCATTTTTATTGGTGCTAGATTTATAGATAGCTCTATAATTGTTTTCAGAGACACAGACAGCTATAATACAATTAAGTGACAAAGGATTGATCCTTGCTACATCAAATCAATTGCAACTGATAGCATTCAGAAAGTCACAGAAAAGCTCAATAGACTTTAGGATTCAAGCCTAAACTAAAATCAGCTGACAAGCTCTCCCCATTTTCCCCCGAATTCTTGTTTTACTCTGTATTTAATAAAAAGTCTTTAAAAATTTAGTTACAACCATTTGGTGTATTTTTTGCAATACAACATAGACGTCTAAAAAAGCCATTGACACAGTCTTGTCAATAGTTTGGATTTTCTGTTGGTGCTACAAAGCCAAAGGGCTAAAATGTTATCTAAAATTGTGAAAAATCTAACCCTTTATTTCAATGTGACAGATGTACTTGCCTTGAGCACTAACAAGGCATGGCTAATTACTGATACAGTTGCAGAAAAGACACTCTGACAGTCACGATCTATGAGCAAATTTGTCTTCCAAGTGACAAGTCAACCAGAGGTTACAGAGAATCTTGGGCACTGGGGGGTTATAAAAAAAATTTTGCACATTCATTTTTATTGCTGTAAGGGAAATATTTCACCTTCAACTCAGATGATGTCAGAGGTCCTTCCATTCTCATAATCCTTCCATTAAAGGCCTCAATATTTATTTCTATATACTGGCAAGCGGTCTATAATCAAAAAGATTTTTGAGCTATCATTTTTCCTAAATTTTTTCATGATGGTTTTCTGACACAATATCTATTCTAGTGTTATCAGCTAATGAATAATTAAATCATGTATCATAAAAATTCCACATTTAAAAAAAATTAGAATGTGTAAAAATGTTACATGTAAATCTATTTTGAAGGGACTATTTTCAAAATAGCTGAAGCTTTACGTTTTCTTATCATTTCAAATACAAGGAAGATTTCTGAGAACTTGCATTTCAGTGTAAGTAAATGACAAACTGACAGTAATGCAAAAGAATCATATAATTCTGTTACAAATTTAATTTTTAGCAATATTATTACTGAAATAAAGTGAAAAACATAGCTAAAATTACTTCCATTATCTTTACTGGAAGATAAATACAAGATAAATATTGAGGATATTATCTATCCTCATTTTCCAAGGATTTCAATCTTGAGATAAAAACATTTTCATTTTCTTATGTCTGAAAAGTGTTCTAATAAGACCAAATAAATATACTGTTCTTTATCAAGTTGAAATAGTTATTTCTATTTATGGTATATGTGAATAGATATTTCTAATGGTCAAACAGTTTTCTCACTGCTACACTGGCAGGTGTAATTTCAGGACTGAAATACACTAGTAATTTGAAGAATTTTTTTAATCAGCATTTACTCTCCTCAAGTACACACATTACCTGTATTTATTTCATAGGTATTCAGAAATATCCTATAAAAGCTATCACAATGCCTTTGGGAATAATAAGATTGAATCATTTGGGTCAGGTCCCAAATGGGATTAGGCTTCCTGGCACAAAGCATTGCAGCAATTCAGTGTTAGGCAGTGAGCCCAGGTGTGTAATTCAGGGATTTCTTACATTCCCACATCCTGAGTGCAATGAAAGATAAAAACTGGCACTTCATAACGGGACAAGAAGTGTGACAGAATCTACTTAAACCAAGCAATATGAGCACCAAACCCCCAATTTAATGAAACTTCCTCTCTCTTTTCTGCTCTAAGTGCTTGTGTCTCACCAAGTTTCTGAGCTTAAAACAATTTGCTTTACATTTTTTGCTTAAACCACAGTGATCATTTGCAGTGACTTTTCTTACACTCAGTGAATGCAGCAGGAACTTAGTTTCAAGAATATAATTGCTGTCATGAATTTTAAATTCACTTCATACTTTTGATGTAGAGGTATGAACAACACAGGAAAAAAACCCTGTTTGTTTATTCCCCTTTCATAAATCTTGTGTTAAGGATTGCACAGAAATGCAGCTTCAGTTGGAGTAATGGAGGGTCCTTCTTCCTGAGTTTTGCAGCTTGCTGTAGGTCCCTCACATAGAAAATGGGAGTCCTCATATTCAGCTGAGAACACCAAACCCACTTCTTCCCCCCAGGAATAATAATCATTACCATTGTTATAAAGTTAAAATAATATTTTTTTCAGTATTCATCTAGTGAATATTTAAGTTTTATTTTATTTTAAAGTATTATGTTAGATTAAAGAACATTTTATTTAAGAAGTATCATTCATTTTCATATCATATTCTTTTAAACTGATACTTTATCATGGGCTAATTGAGTTGCCAAAAATTATAAAACAATATTTTTTTTCTTCTTTTTCAGATTTTCCTTTTTGCAAAGGTCCATCACAGCTCAAATTTATAGATCCACTTTCATTACAGCAGTGTAAGAAAAATTCATACCAAGTCATACCCACTAAGTGAATACCCAGAGAGGGAATTTTGGGTAGTTTACCTCTGAACATTAGACAAAGACCCTTCAAATAACAAGAGGTTTTCTCCACTTCTCTTTATTCTCTGAGGAAACTAAGATACCTCTAGAGTGCTATCCCTAATTTTTTATTTTTCATGCTTTGATATGGAAAAACTAGTGCAAAAGTTCCTCGGCTTGAGACAGATTTGCAGAAAGGTAATGTGGCAGTCTATAGACAATATGTACAGGGAGAAATTGAAGGGTATTCTTTGTAGGTAAAAGGAAAGGATGGGCATGAAAATGGCTTCAACAAAGAACCCTATTAAAGTGGTTATGATTGTTTTAACACCCCTGCAAACCTGACCCTCTCCACTGGGGCACAAGTGATCCTTAACATGTGGGAAATGTACAATACTGACATTATGCAAATGTTGTCACCTCTCCAAACAGGGAAAGTTCAAATTAATTTTTATTAATTTTACTGACCTATTTTTCCATCCCCATAACATCCTTTTAAAAATTTTCATGCTTCTGCATAACTAACATAGGAAGAAACCAGACAAACAAAGCAAACCATTCAGCCAGAGTGAAAAACTAAGAGTTGTCTCTTTGCCTACTTACAGAGGCTAAGTGCATACACCATCATGTAAATAAAGTATATTAATATGCATTTTCATTTTATGCGAGGCTTTAACCAGAAAGATTTTGCTGATAATATTGATGCAATAAACTCCTGCTGTTAAATGTTCATTCCTGACTGAACTTCAGTTCTCTGTCCTCTCAGCTGTGCCAACACAATGCTGGGGTCATGACATAAATGGGACTAGTAAACTAACCCAGAAAGTAATTCTTCATTTAATAGGAGCTATGATATGCTGCAGGTGAATCCAGAAGTGTAGTTTTATTGTACTACGTTATGTTCGGATGAGAATTAAATAAAGGGCTAGCTGAAATATTGCTGTCAGCACAGCATCTGCTCGTTTGATCCTTTAGTCATAATAATAGTGCTAATTTACAGCATATCGAAGCAGACGTGGCAACTAACACACAGAGTGCATCTTCTGAATATTCCCTATGAACTGCTCATGAGCAATCTGCAGGCCAAGAATTTATTCACTGAGGAAATAGATGAATATTTTCTAGGTAATGAATAAATCCACAAATTTTGCCATATGTTTGTGGACAACTGGTGAACAGAAAAAAAAAAAGTTGGTGAAATTTAACCCAATAAATAATTCATTGCAAATTTCTTGCCTAGTCTAAAATTAAACACACAGATTTAACTACCTCCAAGCTCTTTTTTATGAGTAGCACCAGCACCCAGTGCCTTCATTCATTATATACTTTGCCATCACCATTGGTTATCATCAAAGGCCTTTCATTGAGGCAGTAAAGGAAGAGAGCAATCCCTTCTGGTTAAAATGTTAAATCAAGTTACACTTCACCTCACTATTTCAACACTGAAACCATCACCTGCATTTGAATGACCAAGAGACTGAGACAGATCACAGGCACAGAATAATGCAGTGGGTTGTCTGCCACTTAATTTGCCTCGACCTCTGCTTTGTAACGTACCACTACTGAAGTTTAGAGTTAAAATTACTAGAGATAGACAGCCCGGCAGAGTGAAAGTCAACATCATCATCTCTCTCCCCGCAGGTCAATAGTTCAGCATCATCATTCCGGAATAACTAATCTCGTTTCTGAAACCTATTTCTAAGTGTACAGTGGTTATCTAAAAGAGAATCTGGAGACTTTTTTTTAATGCTAACAGATGGAGGAAGTTAAAACAAAGCAAAACAGAAGAATATAGAAATGAACTTCCACTGCCCTTTTATGTGGAGAGAAGAGGTATTTAAGATCAACTTTTTTACTTAGAGTACAGGGACTTTTTGAATAATCCTTCCCAAGAAGGTCTGCTTGAGTGACTTATTTCAGTTTATTGACCTAAGAGTGTTTTACATCTAATGAATAACAAAGAAAAATAAAAGCTCAGAAAGAACAACTTGCTATGTATGCCATGCTGGTAAAGAATATAAGGTCTGCCACTGTAAATTATCGAGGTATTTAAGGCCTTAATTTACTTTCATAGGAAGAACAGCAAAAAAAGTAAAATGCATTGTCTTACATGAAATTTTAATATAACAAACTTATAAAATAATCTTTCTTTCCAGCACAATTTACATTTTATCCATTTTCCTCATATATTCCTTGCCCAAGTAGTACTGCAGATTTGAATGGTTGGTGCAGATGCTAGTGTGGTAGTTTTAATTGGTTTGATATGGTTCAAGTCCTGCTGTAGTCTCAGGAGGGAAAAGAGAAACATAAATACATACTGAAAAGTGAGGCCTTTTGTGACTCTGCTTAGGATGACAGAAAAATTGGTACACCCGGTGCTTAGCAGTAAGGGTCCTACATTCAGGCAAGCCAGAGAGTTCTAAAAAGGGTGATTTAAAGGGGACTATTATCTATAAACCTTATGATTTCATTCACTAAATAAGTGAGAATCTGCAGATATCATACAAAGTCAAAGGTGATTTTAATATGTAAACGCTGCACTATGACTGTTTGAAATCTGCTAAATTCCAGTATAGAGGATCCAGCCCTAATCTTTGGTAAAAAGCATACTTATACAACATCTACTGGCATCAGTACAGCTAGCAGTATGGGGCAATATTACATTTTCAAAATCAATTCTGACATCCCCATATTATCACCCTAATGTAAATCTACCTTTTCAAGTCCTTTCCTTTAATACTTGTTTCTTAGACTGTTTTTCAGCTCAAAAGTGAAGAAATTTTGAAGAAATGCTCCAAGTGTTTCTGAATTAAACATTTACTGTAAGGGTTTATACAAATAGATCTTGATACATTTAATCTAATATCTTTAAAAATCCTGATTTCAAAAATTAAGTGGAGGCTTAGATTACCACCAGGGAGGTAACAGCACAAGATGTTGCCCATAGATCACCATTAGAAATATGATTCAATACATATATCCTCAAAAAAACCCAATGAGATGTTTGACTGTTTTTCAAAAGGCCTCCATCCACCTTCAACCATACATTTAGCTGAGCTAATTGTCACATTGAAAAAATTACACATACATAAAGTTCACGTATTTGTATATTTTGCTTAGTTGCAGTCAGTGATGTCAGTAGCCTAATGTACCTTTCACACCCACAGCAAAAGACTCCATAACAGCTGCCTCCTTGCCACTCACTTGGAGCTATTGCAACTTTTAAGAAATATCTCAAAGCGTCAGTTTGTTCTTCAGCCCAGCTACTGATATTTTTGTATTACTCTAGAGTAATTTCCAATTTAGGATGCCTCTAATCACTGTTGTTGTTAGAATACTTTTAGAGCACATCTGAATGAGTAAGCAGCACAAAAGGATGTCACTGTCCTCTCTCAAATTGTGATTTTAAAGCTAATCTTAATTCCCCTGGCTTAATTTACGGTTCTTGAAGGTTTCTGGTAAAACACTGCCTTTCTTCTTACAAATAAAGTTAGTATTTATTGCCAAAGCCTGATTTTTCTGTTTACAGTGTCTCCAGGAAATGTGCAGTAATACTGCCTTTTGTCTGTTTTCTTTCTATTAAAAATAAGTATTTTAAGGAATAAAAATAGAGCAAAGATAATTTAAAAAAAAATTGGCAAGCAGGAAAAGCAAGATTTCTAAGTCAGAAAGCTAAATAAGAAAAAGTAAGAAAAGAGGAGACATAAAATTACAAGTAACAAGTCAATCTAAAGTCAGACAATAGGCAGATTTAATTCCTTCTGTCTTCCATACTTTTATACTGATCCCAAAATTTTACGTCCTAACAGAAAGTATCACTATATTTAAATTCTATTTTACTCTTGCAATAAAACAAACATAAATTTTAAGACCACATTTCCTAAATAATACTTGTAGAAACCTACATGTACTTAGTCCTTCAGAAATTCTTATTTAGAATTTCTGAGGAATAACTATAAGGTAATGCCAAACAGGCATATTAGTCAACCAAAGTTTGAAGCAGCATTTTGAGTTTTTGTACATATAATTTACCTCATTTATGTCTCAAGATAATAAAATAAAAATGGTTACTTTCCTCTAAGGAAAAGGAGATAATAATTATTTAAATTTTTTTTTCCATCATTATTATTGTTATGTATACCTACCAGGTATTTTTCTAATTAATATGCTATTATAATGGCATTTTATACACAAGGTTTTGATTATCCAAACATTTTGAGGTATTTGTGGAACATCTAAGACATTATGAAAAAGTCAACATAAAGGCAATAAAAGGACAGACAAAGCCTATTTCTGATAATCAGATAGTGAGAGATGATTGCTGGCAAACTAGCAAAATAAGGTCCTGGTATAAATGAAAGTAATATTGCAAAACCAGAACTCAGAGCCAATGAAATTCAGCTCCTAACACTTGGAGGTAGGTCACATTTTAAATTTTGCTATATTAAGGTGCTTGCTCTTTCTTGTCTATTAGATAGTTACTTACACATTTGGAAATTGATAGATCATTTTTGGCAGGTTTTAGTGCACAAACACAGACTTGCTTTCCAGTTTAGCCAGTGTAGCAGTAAATGGTAAGTGTCAGGGATTGGGAAAAATATATCCAATAATACGAGTAAGAAGGTTCTGTGCCTTTTGTGTTTTCCCCTATTTCTCTAAAGTGGTCAATATAATATGTTATTGAAGTAAATTTCAGTTCTAATCAACAGTAATGGAGGTCAGGCTTTGGCAGTTGTATAAAGCCAATGAGGTTAAATAGCCCATAAAAAATAAGTGCTGAAGTGTTCATTTTTTGTGGGTTATACTACTAGGTGACTTGCTTTTCCTGTTGTAACCATTTTATTACAAGTTTCCACAGCAAAGAAAATGCTAAGTGATTTCCAGAGAAGACATGAACTATAAAAGTCATGGTAGCTTTCATATGCTAGATAATATTTGTGTACAACAGAATGACCCTAATATAGTTCTATTAGGCTTTTTTTTCTACAGTGAAAAAGTAAGAAATAGATCAGATGGAATGGTTCTATATTTAGTAACCATTTTTTAAAATGACAGGTGAAATACATCTTTCTTTTCTAGTGTATTTGATTTTGAGATTACAATAGATTTTGTAAATATGGTAGAGTTTTTTTGTTTGATGTTTGTTTGTTTGATTGTTTGTTTGTTTGTTTCTGAAGCCAAGGAATAAAATAGAAGCCTGGGAATTAACTGATTAACTTCCATTTTCCACTGACCAATGTCAAGATGTTAGAATTTGACCTTTTTTTTCATAAAATAAGCAGTATTTGCTCATAACCTTACATTCTGCAGTTACTTACTTTCTGCAGTTATTTCATTCCACTCAGAGTTATGCTGGGAATTTTCCCTGTTCTATCTGAATGAAAAGTTTGTATGGGGACTAGACTTGTGGCAGCAGAACCTTTCTCTTGTGAGAGGCATTTAGATTTTGTTTATAACCCTTATTACTTAGGCATATCTTTTCAGCTTCCAAAACACACAACACTTACAAGCCAAAAGTTACACACTTCAGTTAGCATATATTTAGATGGTTTCTCCTGGAAAAAGGAGGGAAAATGAAACAGTATTTAAATTAATTTTACATTTCCCACTTTTGAAACTAATAATTTTAACAGTGAACTTTATTTTCATTACATATGGGATAAGGTATACAGTGACTAGAGCATTTTGGAAATACATAATTCCAGATTTGTATGTGTTTGTATGTATTTGTATGTATTTATATGTATTTGTATGTATCAGTTAGCAGAATTGTTCATATGATAAATATTTAAGAGTGTTACTTTAAGGCATGGAAGTCTTTAAAGTGGTAAAATCTGGCACAGTTTTGAAATTAGCAGACTAGCAAAGTATTTTTCCTTTTTGAATTCAGTCTTCTGTGTTTTTCATGAACAACTTAAATAATCAGATTTTAAGGTTTTGAGGAGAGGAAGTGGTAACAATGACAGTATTCCAAACAGTTCACTGAATTTAAAGTTTTATGGTTCCAATGATTGCATCCATCTCTGTCATTGACCTTTCTGGAGGCAGCTGAACTATCTCAGCCTTTTTGCCTTTCAATTCTTCAGTCTTTTTAGTCTGCAAGGACTTCTAGAGGAGGATCCAGCTTCTATAGAGTGTGCAAGTAGATCCTCATGTGGTGGATCCCCACTGAGTAGCTGTGACCTCTGGCTGATGTCATTTTACAGGTAGCAAACAAGAGCTGTAACATCACAGGCTGGAGTTCTTCCATTCAGATTACACATCCCCCAAGAAGTTCCATGTAGCTCTGCATAAAAAACAACAGAAACCATGTAAAGGCAGATAATAGTTTCTTCACAGAATAGTAGAATAATCAGAAAAGACTGAGCATTAAACAGGAATACTAAGGATATATTTATGAAATGGGAGATATCTTCAGATAAAGTCATTATGATAAATAATCACTGTTAATATGAATCTATTTGTCTGCAGAGAATGCATTGATTTTTGAGCACTGAAATCAATGGGAACTTCTACTTAAAAACTGATGGTGCAGCCATGTTATCAGTTGTTTACATTTATTCACTCTATAGTCTGAGATTTTCACTGGATTGTATTTTGGATTAGGTGTTGAGCTTCTAGAATTGTAGCCCAAATTTGATCTTATGTGGGATAACACTCTACAAGTTTCATTTCAGGCAAATGAAACTACTACTACTACTTCTACGCAAAGTAACAGCTACATAGCCTGACTTAATACAGTTCTCTTAATGGAAATTAATTATTCTATGATCACATACCCTATTACCCCCCTGAAGACCAGAATTTCTCAGCTGGAATTTTTTAACTGAATGTGGTAGCTCTGGAGTTCTTTATTTAGCGTAGGTGACTGCTGTTTCATATGCAAAATCTTTTCAAGTAGTCTACTTTAATGCTTTGGGAGGGTGTTGATCACTACCAGAGAATAAAAATTCTTGCCTATGTCCTCTGAAGACAGGAGGATCTGAAGGACTGATACATTGCTCTATATAGTTCAACCTTCTTACTATACAAACCAAGGCAGTAAGGTTTTGTTCCACCATACTTCAGGATACAGAAGGTGACATAAATGTTGCATAAGTGGAGAAGAGCAGAAAATCTTGGAAGAAAATCAATAGCCTGAAACACCTGAAACACTTGAAATATTGTTTTGAATTTAAGCTGATTTCCTACCAACTGTTCTTTTCATGTGAGCTTAAACCTTTCCATGAAGCTAATGAAAAGGACATAAATGTGGACTGTTAGAACCACAGATCTGATTCAGGGTAGCTGTTCTTCTGCTGAAGTTCTGGGAAAGGTTTTGCAGTGTTTGTTGTTGCTGTTTTGATGGGGTTGTTATTATTAGTAGTGGTTATTTCTAGCACTGTCTGGTGCAAAATATCTTTCTCTGATAAGACAAGGCAAGGACTGCAAGACATCTTTCTGTGTGATGATATGAAAGTTACAGAGGTTAAAGTTAACCTGTTCATAACTCCTTAGGCTAATAAAAAACAAACTTTGTCACCATAACAAAATAGGGAGCAATGTATCATAAATATAAAATGTGTAATGTAGACTTTAAACTCCCTAAAAGCAATAGTACAAAATATAAGATAAATCCATTTGGCTTATATCAAAATGTAGGTCAGCAGATAAACTGATTTAATAAGAAAATAAATTGCTTGGAAATTATTAAAGAAAGGAATAATTTAGTGTTCTTTAAATTGTATCTTGTTCTTATATGAATAAAATTGAGTCCAAAGCTGCTCTGTCTTTCTGCATCTTTAATTCTATAGACAAATATCTTGATTATTGGAAGTAATAATTACACAATGAGGTTTTATTAACTGGTCATTAAGAACAAGGGAATTTTTGAAGTAAATAAAATTGAAGAGCAAGTATATTTTCTCCCTTCTCTAAGAATTGCCTGTCCTAGTTTTGAGCTTACCGTAAGTCTCTCATATCCACAAAAAAACCCCTCTTCATTGCTCTGCTAAGTCTGATTTGTAAAAGGCGGGGTGAAGAGTTCAAACAAGCATCTAAGCACACCCTGAACAAAATAGCTCTGATTCCTGTACTGTACATGAACAAACAAGAGATGCATCCCATCAGACCCTCGACAGATCTGTCATTGTTTACCATTAGCTCTGTCATCTTCGCATGCCTTGTCATTCTGTGCAGCAGCGGAAGGGTTGGCCCGCTGCCCAACTGCTGATGTGCAGAACTGACTATCTCCCAGCCTCGGTAGATGCTGCAGGCAGCATAATTCCTGATGAAAGTGTGCTCCCTAGTGTTACACTGCTACAAAGGCCAGAGAGCTCCAGTTAGGAAGGCAGAGAGGGGAAAAAACATCTCCAAGTATGACTTTAGCAGATCTTATTTCTGGAAGGCTTACTCTGTTCAGGGTATCTAGGTCATTACACAATTTTGAAAATAAAAACGGGTTCAGGAAATTTTCTCTTTCTTTAAAAAAATGCAAGGACTATTTCATTGTTTACTACTCAGCAGCAACTTTTTTAGTTTGGCATAATAAATAAAGTCTGTGCTTAAAAAATATTCAGGGACATATTACCGGCTGACTTTTTATATTCTCAATGTGAACAGTGGCTTCCAGTTTACAGAGACCTTTTGATTATCAGCTTTCTTAAAACAAAGCTCAAAAAACTCAGGTGTGCTGGTGGCTCAGCTGGTCCTATAATCAATTGCACCTGTTGTATAGTACAGAATGAAAGTTTAAACATTATGTTTTTAGCTCAAACTCCTGCAGGATAGAGCTATCCATATTCAGCCCTTGTGCACTAAGCCTAGGGTGATGACAAGTTAAGCCATCCAACTTTCAGCCTTTAAACTTAAGCAAGATTAAAGACCAAGCTTTTAATTTGCCATCAAGGCTAATTCTGTGTATAGTGGAGAGAGAGACAAATCTCTCAGGTAGTTGTCCATTTTAGCTGCATAAGAGACTCATTTTAGTCTGGAATACATTACCCTATCACCAGATTAAAATAGATGTTGAATTTTCACATGACCAAAGTCAAACAAGGTGAAATCTGCTGTAAGTGCTAAGTCATAAAATTTTTATGTGAATACATGTAAAATTTTATATTTGCTCATTTTTCACAGATGTACATTGCGGCACAAGGCGCCTCCACACTGGGGAATAAAACAACACAGTATTTAGTGATGGGAACGCACATAATGACAGAACTGTTGACTGCAGTGAGGTCCTCCCAGAGGCACAGCACACAGATCTGAATCCAGGTCAAAGAAAGCCATAACTAATCCCACAGTCCTCCAGCACCTCTAACAGAAATTACTTATTCTGGTAACATCACAGTCTTCTGTACAGTGGCAGTGTCACAAGGACAAAATGATGGTCTGATGTCACAGGTAGCTGGAGAGCTCATTAAAAAGAGGGAGTTTAAAGAGTTTTGTAAGAATACTGATTTTGAAAAGCAAAATATATTGAACAAATTCTGTATTTAAGTAAGAGTTTAGAACGAGAAAATGATACCACAATGAACTCCTTCCATCATATAATTAATATCTGGTAGAGTTTTAGGCATCTGCTTTGCAGGCACAATCACTTCCTTAATCATCCAAAGGAAATTATTTGCTTCTACCAGAATAGTAGCAAGAAGAAAGCCTATATTTTTCAAATGCAGTTAAATGATTAATACTGATATTCCTACTCACAGATAACAAATAGCTTACTATGCAAATTGCCCAGATGAGTATAACAACAATACCAAAAATATGAGACAATAATATTGTCTGGAATACTTTTCAAATTCTGACACAGTACTGGAAAACCTGAACATTAGATAAGTGATTGAAACTCAAATTTTCTGAGTTTCTCTTATAAAAAACTCACATTAGATTTGCTAACATATTCAATTTTAAGGGATCTGTTGACCATTACATGGGCTAGGGAGATACGTATAGCTTAATATCTATCAAAAATTAAATTATTCTGGGAAAGGTTTTGCAGTGTTTGTTTATGTAAGTGATAATGATTATGTATGTGATATTTTAGAAGCTGGTATTTTAGGCTCCTTTCTAACTACATATTTACCTAGTCAGTAAATGTATGGGATATTTTAAATTATGTTCTTTTTTTTTTTTTTTTGCTTCTTTACTGATATTGCAATCAGTTGTTACAAGTAACTGTCATCAAAAAAGATTCACATTTCATTTCATACAATAAATATGAATGATGAAAAAAACATTGACATAGACTTATCTCATGACATAATGTTATATGCCATGGAAAAGGAATTAAAGACTTTAAATTTCATAAATATTTTTATTTAAAAGTTTCTGTTCTTTATTCAAAGAAGTAGGTGTTTAATACATACTATTCTATTTCTCTACTGCCTGAAGAACAAAATTTTAAACTTTTAATGTAGTATGCTCAATTAAAAAAAGGAGAAATATAGGGGCAGGTAATCATGTAGCTGTTATATTCATACCTCTTAAAGTTTCTTCTAAAATATTTTCAATTAATTTCTGAGAGAAGGGGAGTTTTCTCCTGAATCCTGTGTTTTGGTATTCCAATCTTTGGTATCTCAGTACTGCCACTATTTAAGAGAAAATAAACAATATTCTCATGGTAAAAAAATGGTCCTTATCCCACAGTACTTACCATCCAGGGAGAATATTTTAGAGTTCCTTTGAAGTCATTGAGGTTTTATGGTATCATAAGGAGACCCACCATACAGTAGTGCAAGGTTCTTCTAAATTTTCAATGTAATTTTGACATTTCAGAATATGTATGTATATGATGTATTAGTAGTGGGTGTAGAAGTCACTACACCTATACATTCTTTTAATCTTAGCACAAGTTTAATGTCACAATGAAATCAAAGGATGGATGTCACTAAGAAAATTTAGCAATGGCAACTCAGCAGGCTAATAGCAAGGATGTGTTTCAGCACTGATGTGGCGGAAGCAAACATGGGGAAAGCAGAAATGGTCTCCTCACACGTTTTAAAGGGTTGAATCCACATATTATAGTAATCCTGGTTAGTATCTGGTAGTCTCCATGACTTCATTTGGGCTCCAAGTTTACTTTTAAATGTGGGGGATTTTTGTCCCGTTGTGTTTTGTTTCCATGAGGATTTAAACAGTCCAGAATGTAATATCAGAAGGGTTCCCATCTGACATGGTGTCTCCTATTTAGCAAGAGATTAAAAAATCCTAAATTGCTTTCACATCTCGATGACTCCACATGGAAGAGAAAGAAAATAAGACATGAAAAGCCATGTTGATGTCTTATAATTTTGTTAGTTTCTTTATTTCTCATGCTAGTTAATATATGCTAGACTTTGATATTAAGCTTTAGCAAAGACAAATTAACATAAGTGCTCTTCTAAGGGGCACATTTTCTTATCTGGGATAGGAACACAAGTCTACTCATCCTCCCAGTATCCAAATCAGGAGTTTTTCAATCATCACTGAATTATTTGTTTTATTAAAAACAAATTATTTAATTTTCATTAGACTTACTGCCTTACTCAAAACTTTTTACAATATCAGATATTCTGCTTATATGTGCTATAATTATCATCATATTAATCAATTGATTTTAACCTTTTAATTTGTGATTTATGGAGAGCAAACAGACTCTGATGTGTGATCAACCTGACCTATTCATAAAAAAGGATAATTTAAGTTTTTAAGATGTCTGCAAGAAATAAACTATAACTAGTGATGAGTTCATATCATCACTAATTATTTAAAGTTTAATATTATATTTGTACCTGCATTTCGTTTGGTTTTTGCCTGTCCTACACATTCTATAAGGCAAGAGTTATATTTTTAGTGAGTTGCTGCAGTCTACAGCTCTGTTGCATTTTGAGTGACTTTTCCTTATCCTTCTATTTCTGAGCCAAAGTGAGGTTCATCTAGTGTATCAATGCCCAAAAAGTATGAAGTCTTGTTTGATTCTAAAGTTTAGATCTTATAAAACACTTATAGTGACCCTTAGATTTTACCTTGTGTTAACAAAATAATGAGATGCTTTCTTCTAGGAATTGACTTCATAACAAAGTTTACAAATTACTTCATTTCCTGCCCATACTTTTCTTAACAAGTTTTCGAAGGGTTTTAAATAAAACTCAGCTCAGGATTTGGGTTCTGCAGTAGGCCTTCTCTTTCCACTTAAGACTCGAAATATTACAAACAAGCATGCAAAATTAATACCTCTTGTGCCATGAATTTTAAAGGTGAAAAACAAAAATTTAAAATTAAACAACAAACAAATAAATAAACAAACCAAGAAAAAAACCCCCACAAAACAAAAAACCCATTACATGTGGAAATTAATTTGATTAATGTGGTGCATAGTATATATTTGGGGGGTGGGGGGGAGGAAATTACCATAAATAAATTCACTATTTCAGTGGGCAATACCTTGTAGAAAGTACGTAGTAGTAAGCTGACACTCACAATTAATAACTGAAGCTGTACTTTCTTTTTGTTATATGGCACGATCACAGAAGTTGGCATGATGATAGAAGTTTTTTTCATGATAAATGGCAGAGATAGATAGAAGTTTTATGTATATTTAATTTTACTACAATAATGGTGTGGAGTATTGTTTTTGGTGCAGGTTTCTTATATAATCCTCAAACAATTTATACTAAGGATTAATGAACAGAATCTAATTACTTCGATATTGTAAGTTACTCACTATTCCATTGCAAGATTCACATACCTTTGGGTAACCTTTTCTTTGCCACCAGTTCCCTTCTTTTTCTTCCCTACACTTGAGCTAATAGGTAGGCAACATTAAGTGCACAACCATTTTTAGTGCAAAAATCAAGTGTTTATACCAAAATGTAGATGCAAAAAATTCATCTCAAAGGCAGAATGGAAAGAATGTGTGAAACTTCCTGAAAAGTGGAAAGTACTATCTGAGGTATAAAAATTATTTTGTCTGTAGCAGTCAGGATCTGTGGCACTGCTGTATAGTGGAGCTAGAGGAACAAAGAGACAATCCTAACTTTCCACTTTTTCACTTGCATTTTACAGAGAATTCTTGCATGATTTTGCATGAAAATCACTTGCATGATTTTCAGAATGTAGTCCTATCTATAAAACTCTTCCTAGAGGTTCCATAAGAAAATTTTGTTATGCTTTGGTTGTAGGAAAGGTCTTTTTTCAAAGCATTCTTCATTGATTTTTAGAAAAATCTCTAGATACAATACTTTTCCACTGGCAAAGAAACAGAAATTAATGTATCTTACTGAATAGAAATCTAGGATTATCATGTTTTTAAAAGTCCAAAGTATTTTTAATAGGTGTAGGTTTGGGTCTTCCCTGTTCTGAAGAGTTCTTCCCCCCAGTTTTGAAGTAAATGTACAAATACCCAAAACAAGGTTGTAGCCAGGTGGAAGTCAACTTCTTTCCCCAGGTAACTAGGGCACAACAAGAGCACCAATGTAAGTTCAGGTTGGAAATAAGGAATTTCTTCAGAGAAAGGGTGATTAAACATTAGAATGAGCTGCACAGGGAGCGGTGGAATCACTGTGCCTGTAGGTGTTCAAGGACAGACTGGACATGGCACTCAATGCCATGGTCTAGCTGACGTGGTTGTTCAGTCATAGGTTGGACTTCATGATCTCAGAAGTCTTTTCCAGCCTAGTTGTTTGATCCTCTGATTCTGTAACACTCTTCAAAAGGATGTTTCATGGTCTATGGGCAGACAACAGTAAAGGTTATATTGTAGGTCACAATTCAGCCACATTCCATATTCACAGAGTGAATCTTATTTAATTTCTGCATCACTTTCACTCACACTAATAGAGAAAAAATGTAGTTGGTTTTAAGAATTGGTTATATCACCCTCCTCCTACACGTCCTGTCTGATATATGGAGACTGCCAATGGCTCTGAAGTTTGCGTCTGTTTCTAAACTTTCAAATTCTGATCTCTTCTCTGAGAGTTTACAAGACTTTCTACGACAGAAGATGTACAGCTAAACTATTCTGGAGAGAGAGGAACATCTGCCTTTCCTACATCTTGTTTCCACTTGTTGGTGGGAGACCACAATTATGGTCTGTAATCGTATATACATTTCCCAAATTGTGAATGCATTTACCTCTGTGCACTGCTGTGCTGCTGTCCGAGTTTCTCTACTCCCTCGGGCAGGGAGGAGGTCTCGCCGGCTGAGCTGAAGGCACGGCAGCCGACAGCCGGGGGGGGCACTCCCTAGAAGCGCCGGGGCATCCCGGGAGCGCCTCAGCAAGGGGCAGCAGGGAGCAGCAGGCAGTCGAAGTAGAAGAAAGAAGAGAAGGTCCCTCCTCAGGGGTAAAATCCAGAGCCTTTATTAACTCCAGGTGCACCAGCCGAGCAGGGGCCACAAGGCAGGAATACAGCAGCTTATAAAGGGGGTGGAAACACGACACATTGACCAATGAGGGAGAACTGGGGAGTGAACAAACTCGTGAGAAACATGCCGGCTAGCCAATAGGGAATGTGACAGGGAGGGACCCTTGTTCCCGATCCAATCACCCACCGAAGAAAGGAGAACTTTCTGGAATATGGGAAGGAGACAGTGGGTGATGGACAGAACTTGGGGAGGGATTGACAGAAGGTAACCAGGGAAACAGGGGAGGAGAGAACGAATTGACACTCTCAGAGAGAGAGGTTCCAGGGGAGGGGGAGAGGGGGATCCCAGGACCGAACCATTATAGCTTTAGGGGGTAACAGAACACACCAAATGAATCCTGCACCACAACAGTGCACTTCCTGCTCTTAGGCAAGAGCAGAATTTTGAACAAAAAAAGGTTTGATTTCCTGCAGTGAATGAGGATTCATGGCTATGCTCATCACACTGTGACTCCTCCTTCTTATTATTCTTTCTAAAGTTGTTTTGCTCCACATTACTCTAATGCCTGGCCCTTGCCAAATGAAATGTCATTTAATGAATTAGATTAAACAGTGCTGTCATCACAATCAGCATCAGCAGTTCTATTTGACCTCTGGTTTTATATTGGTTCAATCTCTCTTAGGAATTTAAGGTCGGATAAAATTTTAATATTTTTGCCATTTAGAATTATAAGCATATGTTTAGGACAAAGACAATGAGAAGAAAAATACTGAAACTTTGTTAAAGATTTTGCAAAGAAAACATCTCTATTTTCTCCACTTGTAACGATTACTAAAACAACAAAAAACCCCAAATGAACCCTCCAAACAAAACTTTCTACAGCTAGTTACTGTTAAGTAAAATGTTTTTTTTTTGTGAAGAAATACCTTTTAGGGAAAAATGTAAGAGAAAAACAACTGAAAATAAAGGAGTGGATAAAAGGTCTAGAGGAGCTAAAGGGAGATGAAGAATAAGAAGGAAAAGGAAAAAATAACCATCATAAAAATCTTTCTGGCCACGAAATTTTAAAAGATTGTAAAAATATACCAGTAAAATAATGAAAAAAATTCATTATTTAGAATAAGTAATGGGACAAAGAGCTAACTATTGCTATAAAAATTCAGGCAGGACTTAACAGGCTATAAATCCGTCTTTACATCTTGATACCTGCAACTAGAAGTGCAGATGTCTATTCAGTATAGAGTTTTTTTTTCTGAACATGAAATGATCATTCACACAGTTTTGAAAATCAAGAACATTTAAGATTTACTCTGTGAATCCCAAACAAGAGGCATCTAATCAAACCTAATTTAGAGGGACCCTGCACTGACAGAACACACTGTTTAAAAGGAAGATTAAGCTACTATTTATCAAAATCAGGCCTCTGTGGCTGAAGACTGTGTGGTAGACAGTTTTCAGAGAACATTGTCCCCTGGAGACGACACTTCAGGTACACCCCTGAACATGAGAGGTCCCAACAGTGGCCTTTCTATACACCCCAAACTTTTTTTTCCCATGGGGCTATATCTGAAGGCTGAGTTTTAGCTGCCCACAAAAGGAAGAGCAATAATGAGGGCCAGATAGCAGTGTGCTGGACTTAGATGAAAGCAGACAACTTCTCAAGCCCTCTTGAAGATTGGACAGGGCATATATGAATCCATGACTGAGTACACCAATCACCCCATCTGCCACAGAGATGAAATCTCAAATGGCAGGATTCAGAATCTGCAACCGTGGGGTTTAAAGTTGTTCTGTCCAGAGGAAAATAATGTGTTTATTGCTCAGAAATTGAATATATATGAGCACATATAGGAGCCAATATAGAGAAAAGAGTAAGTTTTGCCAAAAGGATTCAAAAGTCTTCACGTGAAACACAGCTGCTTTGATATTTTGATGCAAAAACTGAGGCTTGGTTTTCACCATTTGAGATTTTGCAGTATCAGTTAACTCAGCTTGGGTTTTGTTGGAACCTCCTGGTTTTACTTATAACCGACTATTAAATATTTTCTTTTGGTAAGGAACTTTTTTTACTTGGTTTCTTCCCAAGTTGGAAAATCTGAGCAAAGTCCAGACATATGTTTGAATTAGATTGAAGGAATGGGGGAAAGAGAGCAGTAGACTTTTTCATTAACAAACTTATTTTAAAATGACAGTATTTGAACTGGAAAATGCTTTTTTTTTTTTTTTTTTTCTTTCTTTTTTTTTTTTCTGAATAATATTTGCTTGTGTAGTGAAGAATTTAAAAGATTAGAAAAAAATTGGACCAAAACACAAAACAAACAAACAAACCAGGATAACCTATCAAAAAAACCCTAACATACACAAAAGCTTGACTGAAGTCATTCTGGTCTTACAATACACACACTTACACAAGCACACACACATCCCAGTTGTATATAATAAGGAATGATTCTACAAATCTTCCACTGTGCCAGATAGCTCTAAAGCCAATCAATGGGCAGAGACAGGAGTGAATGGCTCCAAACCTGAATCATTGCTGAGGAAGCACAAGCATGTCAGCTCACCTTTGCCAATGCACAGTGGTGCCATATGTTACAGAAACTTGTACCTCTACTGAGCTGTGCTAAATAATGTTCCACAAGGCAGAGAAACCACAATTTAAAATGGAACATTTTATTGAGGAACTTGAGGGAAGCATTTGAGGTGGCAGAGAGTGGAAAGAAGAGCAAATCATTCTGAAGGTATTGCAGAAAAGCTGGACTGAGTACATTGTCAGTGTAACAGGCATGTCTCTGATTTTCACTTTTTCTCTTAAACTGAGTTTTGCCAGTTTATGTGAATTTGCCCTTCAAAGTTAAATGCAATATATCAAAATGCATGGCTCTGGATAAAATGTATCCCGGAGACAATGACTAAAAGAAATGAGAGGGCTTTAAGTGAGCAGACAAAATCACTTTTGGAAAGCAGTAGTTCCGTATTTAGGGAGACACAGATTTCATGTGGCTATTTAAATAATATTAGTTAGGCTTTCCATTTGCATCTGCAACTGATCTAGATTGGATCATTTATTTAAAGCACTATTCATTCTTGTGGTTCAGGGGAAGAAACTAACTCATCTGCTCCTTCAGAGCATAAAGGTCATTATAAAAATGAAGTGCATGCAATGTAATAAGAGGACAATTACAAAGCGAATAAAGAAGATAAGGATTAACATTTTGAATTATCATAGAATCATAAGTCAAGGATAGAAATACATCCAATGGGGGCTTCTATTAACTATTTAATTACTCTGTAGGACTAGTTCTTCAGCACACACAGATGCTTTCACCCATGCACACAAAGTTTCTAGCTAGTGTAAGAGGGCAATTAAATTAGTTCACCACTTAGCAGGTCATCGACTGATAAGATAATTTCAATTGTTTTGTTCCAAGATTAGAGACTTTGTTATTTTTAAACCCATTCTCTAAAATCAGAACCTACAAAGGCTAACAGATTATAATGCTGTAAAGTAAATTGAACCTTTTTGGCTTTTAGAAAGAAAAAAGTAGTAATGAATATGAAAAGCATTGAACACAGGTCCCAGTGAATGCCTGCTGGCAGAAATTAGTTTTACTTATCTTGGTTTACCCCTCAAAAGTAAAAATTAAAAAAAAAAAAAAAAAACAACAGAATTTTAAAAAAAATCCCAAGGTGGAAAGAGATAAGAAGTCATTCTCTATAGAGAAAAAAATAGTTTTCCCAACAAACTAAAATATAATAAATTTATTTCATTCCTAAACATTCTTTCTGATCACTAAATCTATCCAAGGAAACAAGTGGAAAAAGACTCCTTCTATAAATCCACTGTGTCCATATAGAACTGTGACAGCAGAGAATGGAGCCATTTACTTAGTTTTCACTTTGCTAACAGTTTTTCAGTACATTGCTGAAAGTCAACCCTCATTTTAACACCATCATTTGCAATTTAAAACTGTGCAATTTATCAAGAAATTGTACTAATAAGATTAAATCTTTTCTGCTGGCTTTGAGTAGAATTCATTACATAAAATGAATTTGACCCAAAACCAGTATCTAGACCACTGTTTGTAAATTGCTTAATTTTCCTGTCTGTATCTCGACAGCCCTTGAGTTTTCCTTAGGCAATAGCAGTCATTTCCTGCAAGTGGCAAGATACATCTGAAAGCCTCAGTAATGTATTTGAGGTTTGGTTTTCAGCTTCAAGTCAGAGAGTGAAAAAAAAAAAAAAAAAAAAGGGAGAAACTAATGAATTGTCTTCAGTCAAACAGGAGTGATTTCCTATCTTTCCTCTACAATCCCCTAAGGAAATAATTTTGAAATATTTCACACATTCTTTTTTTACCCTTAGGTTTCTAAATTGTTGTGGCAAATTTTGGTTTTCCCCCTGAACCTCCAGCATAAGTAGTTCTACTACTGGGTTTTTTTCCCAAAAGTCAGCTTAATGTTGGATTGTTGATTTTGGATATCAAACCAAAGACAGATTCTTTAGTGGCACATTCTGCATAATTTCTGACCAGAAATAAAAGAGGAATAAGTTCAGTTTGGAAGTCCAGCTGTCTTTTCAGGAAATCGGGAAGCATACTTCAGGTGCAGCACAACTTTTCTCATCTTGGGTCCGAACCAAAAGTGAGCATATTGCCAACTTAGCAGTTCAGAGGCAGCTGGCAATAACCTTGCTAATAGTGTAGGTTGAAAATAAAGACAAATGAAATGTAAAAAAAAATCACCTAAATTTCAATGTTTAGGAAAATTTTAAATCCAGACAATGTATATCTGTCTTAAGGGAAAGGTTAACATTTCCAGTGTGAATTTGAAAATCAACTATCAGCCAAGATAAGGAATATATGTTTTCTGGGCTTAAACTTAAAAGCTGACCGGCCCTGTATTTTATTTTCCACCAGTGTTCATGACTTACTGAAAGAACTTGCAAAAGTCATCTTGCCAATATGTTTCTATTCCCAAAAGACCAAAGCAAAGCTAATACACTTACCTTTATCCAGAACTTCATAACCCTTAGATGTACTTAACCCTCTGTGTGATACTGGCAGATACCACTATTTTAAGTTATTTTGGGTCGTGGTCTCTCATCAGCTCTACTCACATGAATTCACATCATCAATTTGTTTTGGTTTTATACTCAAGTGTGTGTAAATAGGAATTGAATTTGCAACATATTTATTTTAAACTTTTTTTTTTTTTTTTTTGGATGGGGAAGAAAGGGAATGGGAAGGAAGGGAAGGGGAAAGGGAGAGTTTACATGAAGATATATTCCCTTGGAAAATAATATCAAACAAATGTTAAACAATACAAATAAGTAATGGACAGAGGGAATATTTAGAAAGAAAGCCTTAGCTGTAGATGAAGTCGTGTCTGCAAAAAGGCCAGGAGAACAGCATTGTGGATCTCCCTACTTTTCCAAGCAAACTTTTACATTATTCATCTGGAACAGGCCGATTTCCATAATGTATACAAGGGAATTTTCTGTGAGTAGGAGAGTAATTACAACCTGTGAAAGGTTAGTTTACCCTTCAAAAAGACTCTTTTCATGACACTATTAGTCAAGAATTTACCATATGGCTGCAAGTTTGACCATTTTTTTTTCTTTTAATCAATAATCCAGGCAACTTGAAGATTTATTTTTTTTTTTTTAACTCAGCTGTTGTGAATGGGGGGTTTGGTAGGTTGAGAAGTCAGGGACATTTCAAACAATCTCTGCACAGGTGGTAAAATGCAGCATAAGGTGAGATTCAGAAAAGCTGCTACTTATATACCCTCTCAAGAATAAGCACCTGGTAAGCATGTACAAGATATTAAACAGGTTTAGAGAGTTTAGAGAGAAGAACTACTGGGCTCTCTTAGCCCCTTTGCCGTTTTTTGGGGGTTTTTTAATAGCAATAACATATGGATGCCAGGAGGCTGTCACGTGAGGCAGTGTAAGCTGAAGATAAATTAAAAACAGAAGTAGAATAAACTTTAGAAGAATTAAAAGCTGCCAACACAGCCTGATGTCCAAAGTTGATAATGGATTTGTATTTCCTTCTGTCCTCTGAATTCTTTCACTACATTTCCCTGTAAAATATTAGGGTTGCATTTGGCATGTAGGAACTTTTATATAATGTATCCCAGTGAATTACAAAGGGATCTGCAAGCAGAAAAATATACTGCCTCTTTTTAGAATTTAATATGTTGACTGCCCTCTAAAAATGCAGTCTCTATCAGCACAAATTTAATGCATAACGTCATCTGTTTGACATATAATTGACTTAATTTAATAATACATGACAACATTTGATTTGGGATTGTTGTTCATCCAAAGACATTGAAAAGGTGAACACACTTATGCAGCAAAGAAGAGCACTTTTTTTTTAAAAAAAAAAGCTTATCACTAGTTTCTATGTTTAAAGAGACCACTGCCCTACAACAAAAGGCTCTCTTTTGTTTGTTTTTATTTCCCTTCTTGTTTTGTATTGCTAACAGCAAAAGAATTAGAGGAAAAATAGCTAAAACAGTTTTTCTCCCCCCCTGCCCCATAATTCTGACTTACATATCTTTCTTATTTTTCTGCATCATCTCACATTTTCCCCTGAAAAGTCTTCTTGATTCTTTTGGAAAATAAAGCACCTAGGGGGAAAAAACCAGTTTTTTGTAAACAAGAGAGAAAAATGTCCACCTGATGAAAACTATGTCAAAAGGAACAAACACCAGTTGTTCTATATGAAATTGTTTTAAATTTCTGGACATTGTTTGCCTAAATATATGCACAAGACCACACTCCTTTAAAAGAATATTGGTTTATATTAATAATTTTGTTTTTTGAAAATGGACTTGACTATTCTCTAATGCATCTATGACGTGAGTCAAAACATTCTTCCCACATGGAAAAATATAGAATCCTGTTCTGCAGGTGAGAGAATTAAGATCTTAGCCTAATTCTACTGAAATTTATGAGTCTATCATTCATTTTGAAGGTTTTTAAAATCCAGAGCTTCAATAAAGACAAAGGTACATAAAGCAGGACTAATCAGAGATGTAACTACTGAACTGAAAACTACAAATTCCAAAATCTCTTTTCAAAAACATCAGTCTGGAAGGAACAAGCATGTTTTATGCCTTGTGGTGTGTTGACTCTGATGTCCACCACACAAAACTCCAACTGCTGGAAAGAAACCAGATTAGAATGGAAATTCACCTTTGTAAATAATATTTTATCCTATTCAAGATGGCACAAGTTCTGCATTGATGAGCTCCAGAGAACAAGTCCTTTAGAATATGTTACTTCAAGAGTTAATATGCCTCTAAGCCTTTTTATTTATTTGGCTTTCTTTTTTCTTTCATCCTTTTCTTTATCGCCTTACTTCAAAAAAGTTATTCAAAATACCTTTTGGATTAACTCTCTCAACTTGACAGCATATGGTTTATTAATGCATGACTAGATGCCCACTCTGCTTTTATGGCTGAGAAGAGAGGGTGAAATTCTTCTAGGTCATCAATGAAGTGGTCTTCATCTACCGCGGGAATATTTTCTTCTCTTGGATGCAGTGAGGTTTAAAAAAGCAACATTATGTGAACATGTTCTGCACATGAAGGAATTTACTTCCTATTCATGGCTATTACTCTTTGCAGTCCCAAAATGTCTGTAAAAACAGCAAGTGACCAGAGATTTCTTCATTTCAATTCAGGTCTTGCTAATACTCCACTTAAATCCACTTAAGTAGATGTTAACTGTTTAAATAATGGAATGTGAGGAAAAAACAAGTGAATGAGAATAATCATTACATTTTTAATTCTGTGTTTTGGCACTTACAGCTATCTCAACGTATTTGTAATTGACTAAAAGGAGAATAAAAATCTCATAGGGCAATTTATGCGTCATCCTTCAGTATCACTCATGTCAAAAATTGGATCAAAACGTATTACGCTGAATTTTGAATAATACAATAATCAAATGGTCAAATTCTTTTTAACTGATTGTTAAATTTAATTTATTACACCTCTTACTTTATGATGCTTTGAGGTGCAAAATGATACAGGTTCTATTAATGAAAACAATAAACAGATGACAGGTGAGATTGACAAGTAAACTTAAAATTTTAGGAAATAAAAATACAAGTTCATGAAATGAATCAAGTATGTGCTGAGCCTGACTTAGAGTCTTGAAGCACAAACCCGAGTATCACCCAAACCTCAATGCGAAATCTGGATTCAGATTTATCTGCTTAAATTGCTGGAAACTTGTCATTTTGTAACACCAAATATTCCAGAAAGGAAGCCCAAACCAAGTGTTAACAGGTAATAAATGGTGTATCTGCCTGTACTTATGCTATTCTCATATATATATATAATGAAATATTTAAACATAGTCTTCAAAAGAAGCATGTAGGTTATCTCCACTAAATATAGACCTTCCACATGAGAAGTTCTGTCATTCTGAGTGATTTGTCCAAAGTTAGCTGCAAGAAATTTCTTATATATATGTGTCTCTGTAATGATGCTTTAATGCCAAATTTACTGTAATACTTTATGACTGGTGTCCCAGATTGGATCAAAAACCTATTTATCCCAATGCTTTATCTCTGATACTGATCAGTGGCAACTGCAAAGGAAAAAGTTTTTTTAAAACAGTGAAAATACACTTTCCATCTGTACCTTCCTGATTTCTGGGAGTCAAAGTTAAAAGTATATCCTGAACTTGAGGCTGTAATTATAGGAAGCCCACAACAGGACTTTCTTCCAGGACCTCTTTTACTGCCCTGCTTTTGGCTTATGCCTTCCACACCATATAATGAAAAAATAGAAAAATCTTCTTCATTCCATTGAGGATTTTATAGATCCCAGTCATATCTTTTTTTAGCCTCTCCTTGGAACCTGTCCTGCTATTCTGACTGACCTCACAGCACTTTTGGGTCCCATCCTACCTTTGGACCAGAGAAAGAGGGTGCAGCATTCACACTGTGACTGTTCCAGAGGTTTACACAATGGCAGAGTCACGTCTTTCATCTTGTTCTTTATTGTCTTTCTGATAATTTCAACATTCTATTTGTTCTTTAAATTGCTATTCAGCACCAGGCTGACATTTAGAAAACTGTACACAATTTCCTTGTGGAATACTGAAAGCTAATTTAGAGCCAATCACTTTGTGTGTATAATTAGAATGCATTTGGTATTTTTCCCCCTTGAAAATTATTTTGTATTTATCAACAATGAATTTCATTTACTACTTTATTGTCATGAGAGTCATCTGTGGTATTTTGCAGTCAATTTTTGTTTTAACTATGTGAATAATTTTTTATTACTAACAAAGCTTGACATCTCATTATTCATTCTGTTTCCCAATAATTTATGAATATGTTTAACAGCAGAAAACCCTGGTAAATCAAATACTAATTTTATTTGCCATAAAGTTTCCAGTAATGAGTGGCAATAGCCAACTTAGACTAACCCTTTCTCTCTAAAATTAGGATTTTTTTTTTTTTCCCACAATGTGCACCATATTGCATTTATCAGCACTGAATTTCTCTTTCTTTTATAGTGTCCAGTCACACAGTACTGTACTGTCCTTTACCATTCTTCAATCAACTTTCATCTTTGCTGCTGTTAATTACTCAGTATTCATCAGGGAGTTGTGTCCTTTGCTGTTGACCCTCTCTCCAGGTCAGTTACTTGACAAGAAAACACTGGCTGCAGCCTGGATCACTGTGGCACTGCAGGGTTTGATCTCAGTGCAAAAACACTGTTTTCCCCCACTTTGTTTCCAGTGTTTATCCAGTTATTTATCCAAAGGAATATCCCCCCGCCCTTATCTCATGAGAGATGAGATATCCTTCTGGAGAAGGATATTGTTGAAAGCCTTTGGAAGCTATATAACATAGCTCTCTGTGCTCCACTGAAGCCGCTTCTAGGACACTGAAATTTTACCTGCTGCTTTTAATAACCATTTCAGCTTTGATGCTGTTTTTTCCTTAAAATTAAATAGTATTGTGAAAGATTCTGAAGGGACATTTTAATCTTTCAAGAATATTAAAAGTTATGTAATTTTCTATTACAGGCAGGCTTTTCTCAATGTGGTTGAATATGCAGCTCAGGCCTAATAGATGTTTATTTTCTTGTGAACTTTTAAATTAGGAATGCCAATAAGCAGGTATGTATGTTATCTAATTGCTTATTACCTACATTACGAAAAGATGTCAAAATTAGAACTCCACTTTACATGGAGGTAGCTGGATTCTCTCTTTATAGCTGTACTTTTTTTTGAGATGTCAGATTTTTTACATCAATGCTTCTCTTGCAACCTTCTTGATTGAGTAGTTGATAGTGTAGTACTATTAATACTCTGCCTAGTCAAACCTTCAGGTATGGGAATAATCTGGAGTTTGAACTCACAGTTAAAGTATTTACCTTATTTCACTTCTTTAATGTGCAATGTCATGGCTCCATATAGCAGGTTTTCTCTCATTTCAGTGCCATTCATGTACTGCTATTTCAGTATTTTGCTGACTCTCATCCTGTTTCTGAGACGTGTGTTATGTCATATCTCTCCTAATCATAAATGTTTCTACTTCATTAATTTGTATCCAGCTTTGCATAGATGTAGGCAAACAGTTCACTTCCATCTCTATGCTTCCCTTGTAAGTCTCTGCTGAAATGGAACTCTAAGTTATATTTTCTGTCCCTTGAGGAGATGGAGTTGCTCTGGTTGGTACCTGGTATCCAGTCAGGGTCAACCCACCAGAAAAGCAAATTCATACTTGATATAATGAAAAAGTACATATGAAGGACAAATACATTAAAAACCCCAATATATTTATTCTATTTTGATGGGAAATTTCCTTTTTTTTTCCCCTTTTCCCCCCTGGTACATTGCACAAAGACAGGAAAGAATTCTCTGTTCTCAAAAATAAATTTAGAAGACTCATAAAAACTCAAACTCAAAAATGAAAATATAATTTTTGACTATTTTTTTGGAAATTAATAAAGGTATATTTCATTTACAATTATGTAAATGAAATATACATAATTATGTATGTATATATAACTATATAATTATGTATATATAATATGTATATATTATGTAAATGACTATTTGTCATCTGATCTGAGGTTGTTGGCCACAACAAGTTGCCTTAGCCTAGGGCACCTTTTTACTTAGCAGGGCTTAGCAGGGCTGTTATGGTAGGGACAATATGGTAAGATTTCATTAGACTCAGTTGCAATCAATTGATACATTCAGTTAAAATTTCTAAGGCTTTTTGGTTTTGTTTTAAAAGGCCTTCTTCCCCATATAACTGTGGGGCAATTACCATCTTTTCTCTGAAGAGTTATATAAGGAAAAGAAGCCAAAAATACTATCTTTGCCTAGTGAATATTTGAAGATTTATTTTTGGTGATTTTTTTATATATGAATTCCAGGTCATACCTGTAAACTCACATGAAATGTTTTACACCTTTCTTACCCAGTACTTCGTTTTCAAATTGTGCTGTGGTGTGCAACCTTGGGATGGACAAAAAACATAAGACAATTTTGTTATCATGAACCTGATTAAAGGCATAGTCAGGTGCTAACACAACTCTTACAATTACAGTCTGTTAAGTACAACTGACAAAGATGTCACCTAATTTCATATTAATATAGAAGGCAAAGGCTTAAGAAACCAGTGCTATCACTTGAAAAGAGAAAATTAACCAATGAGAAATGGGATGTTTTATAAACAGGATATGTAGCAACATTAAAATAAGAATTTTTGAACACACCACCTGAAAAATATTAGCAGTAATTCTGGTCGCAAACAAAACGTTTATGTATTTTTTAGTAACACAATATTAGGTCTGGAGATCTAGGATCAGTATCTTCCTCTCTCTCACATGATAAGTAATTAATCTTCTAAGAGAAGCATCCAGCAAGCCCGATAGAAGATGTTTTGTGATCATGTTCTTTAAGACTCAAATCTAAGTATTATATCACTGTGTTAAGAAACATAAATAATGACATGGTCTGCTACTTTGGATCTACAGTTGCCTTCTTACTCTGAAACCAATAAAGAGCTTGCCCATCCCAAGGGAGATCTTTAATCACAGGAATAACATTAATTTGGTTTCAGCTCCTTAGCATCTCTTGCAGACAGCTTTTCTTCATGTAATTTTCAAAGTATTTATTAGATCAATGAGACGATTACTCTACATCTTAATGTTTATGGTAGTCATTTTCAAGATTATTCCAATACATAGAAAGAATTCTAAGCAAAATTTCTACCCCAAAAAAACCCCACCTCTTTTGCTTTTTTGCGCTAATGGATAGTTTTTTGTTCAGGTGGGTGCAGAATAAGTGCTCCAGGTAGAAAGATTTTCAGATATGGGATCATGTTTTCTATCACTGGCAAATTTTCATGACTGGCTGCTAAAGAGAGAATCACTACAGTCAGTTGCGTAAGTCTCAACTTTATTTCTTCAGCCTTACTTGTAAGGGCCTGAAACAAAAATGGTTCTACAAAGTGATGCATTAAATTGAAACATGTTCTTTTTTCATTACAGGTGAATCCTCTTGATGAAAATGGCCCAAAGCAGGAAAAGTTCAGATTTTTTCAACGGTGAATGTTCAATGATAAAATATTCATTCTGTTTCAGTGAGGGAACACTAAGTATGCATAATTGCTTTGCTCTGCTGACCTCCTCTTCCATGGGCCTACGACACAAACCTGTGTAAGCACTTTATCAGGGATTCCCTGGGTAGGACTAGTCTGGACTGAGTTGGGCTGTCTTATAATAGTTCTCGAGTCCTTATAGAGCAGAATCTGTGCAGCCCTGGGCTGGATTATTACTTCCTTGTCTGTTTGATGGTCCTGGTGGAAGAATGACCTGAATTTTCTTTGCTCTGCCTCTAGGCAACCCATCTCTGACTTGGCTTTCATATTTATCAAGTGGTATCAGCAGTCTTGAGAGAAAAGGAGAATATGTCATGGAGACAATTGTCTATCTCATCCAGAGAAGACATAATAAAATTCATCATACTTTTTAGATATCAGTCTCCAGAGCATGCAATTGCCCATAGTCAGTAATTTATGAAGTGTCTCCATTTTGTTAGCATGAATTGCTGGTATACACATCAGTAGATAAGTCAGTAAAAAAATCAGAAGTCAATTATCTAATCAATATTAATTGAAAGAGAGATGTGTATTAGAAATTTCAACTCAACCTTTGAAGTTTTAAAAAAATCTTCAAATAAGTCCTAATTTAAGAATTGCAGAAGTCCTTCTTGCAAGCAGAGATGATAAACACATAAACCTGAAAATTTAGATACAGTTAGACAAAAATATCTTCCTAAGATAGACAGGAAAAAGAGAGAACTAGGGCATTTACTTTACTGAGGTCACTTTCTTCTCTGCAGCTGTCTATTTATAAAAATAATTATATTCTCAGCATAATCAAAGGGTTTCAGAATTAACACTCTGAGTTTTGTGGACTATGAAGACACACTGCCAAAAAAGTCTGGATAGAAGAAATTTCAATGGTGGCAAAAAAGTGCTTGTGAGATTTATGGATTACAAGGAGAGCATGTAAATGCATAATCATACTTACTGTTTCTCTATTATCCCCAACCAAGCTACTAAGAATGTAATCTCATTAGGTTTAAATTGACTACACATTGCTTTGGCAATATTTGTAAAACTCTATGGTTTGGTAATTAAGGAAATGGAAGTGAGTTAATAAACTCTCTAGTTTCAATTGAATATAATTTTAATTATAAGACAATAGTCATACTTTTAGGAAAATAAATATTTGAATGCCCTCACAAGGTAGTACAGTACTGAGTGACATTGATTTCACGTTAAATACAACTACACCAATGTGGATCCGTAATTCACTTGTCCTGCTTAGTGAAATAGCTGCTATATAACCCTTGTAAGAACGAGGAAGAAATTGGTGATGACCACCATAGTAAGGGCTTAACAGAATAACAGAAAGTAAATGGAGATTAAACAAAATCAAAGGATATGCTTTATAACTTTTCTTAGCATTCAAAAATTCCTTAGCAGATGGCAAGTCATCGTAATCAAGTAAATTAACTGATCAGGCATTAAAAAAAAATAAAGCAGTGGGTTATTTGACACACACTGTAATCATATTGGACATATTGCTTTCAATAAACCTTAAAGGACAAATTAACATTACAGTTGTGCCAACTATGCTTCTAAATCTGCTTTTTGAGCTTATAATTAAAACCCTAAATTATTACTGCAGCAAATTAACACTTTTAATAGGATTCAAACATTAGAACCATCATGCTTTTATTTTCCCTCCAAAAAAGACTTTTATAAAATACAAATCTAAACAATACAGTACTTCCAGAAATACGAAAAGGCTAGATGGCATAAATGGTATCTTTTAACGTGCATATTCCAAAACTAGAGCTTTTCAAAATTAGTATGATATAGTAATCTATAATAATGCTATATAATATTCTATTACAATTATAAAATTCTACGCTGTAGAGACCCAATTTATTTTTAGTCTTTGCATTTTAAAAGATTTTCTACCGTAACACTTAAGTTGATCATATGTATTTGTTTTTATGAGGATCAGGTCTGAAAACCGAGCACAAAGAGAATCTCTCTGTTAAGCTTCAAGAGAAGTGAACCAGATTGAGTTTGTTTAGTATTTTCAAATGACCATGTACTTCTCCTTCATCCTGGGCACCTTTATATCCCTTCCTGTAATTATTTCTGTCTTGCTCTGATCCTTACCTATGTCTCTGACATGTGACTATGTTTTGGGTTGTTTTTTATTTATCTGGAAAATGAGGAGCCTAAGGAACTAAAAATTGTAGCAACATTTAAAACACACAGCTGAGTAATTTAAACACTCAATTTGTACTGAAAGAATCAAGGATTTTTTAGAAGCATTTTCCAACACTGTGATTCTGACAGTTTTGTACACCATCCCAGGAATTTTAGGTCCTTAAACCAGGATTTATGGACATTATAACTCTGTTAATTAAACTAAAACAAGTTTTAGTTTACTTAAAACTCTGTGCACTTAGTTCCAGCATTAATTTCTTCTTTTTCTGTTTTTTCTTTAAAAAGTTAATTGAAAGTATATGAGATATGAATACTTAAATATCTATTTGTGTTTTCTTGATCTACCCCATTAATTCAAAGTTCCAGTTTATTTCCTGTGAAACATTCAAACATGAAATCACACTATAATGAGTTTCATTTTCCAGTAACTATCCTGTTAATATCCTTGCAGCATTTCCTAAAAGAAGCTGATATTTTGTATGGAAGATTTGGTGGCTTGACATAAATCTCATGGGAAAGCTTAGACTGCTTACATGTTATGAGACCCTTCTGCTTACTGAAATGAGTGTGGTGATACATTACAGAAGTTTTTGGAAGCACAAAGGCAACAAGTGAAGATCTTACTTAAAATAATAAATGATAATATTATTACTTTTAATCCAGTGACGGAACACAACTCACCTCTCTCACCATCCCTACGCACTAAATTAAAAAAAAAAATCATATCATTTAAGTCATGTGACCCAGCCAATGACAAAGGACGGCCACTTTTGATTTCTGTCCTTACAGGTATACTCTGATACTGTGCTTCAATCAGATAGTGAGGTTTTGTAACATTCAAATATTTTTGAGCAATGCTTGATTTCAAAAGCATTCTAAAAGAATCTTTTAATTGTTTGAAAAATCTCTTTCAGGTTTCTGTGTATGTGTTAAATTTAGACATATACACTCAATCTTATAAATTAATAGATGTCAATTTATAGATATACCTGAATAATTGAGAAATTAGGACCTTATTTTCTTCTTAATAAATATGTGGTCTAATAAGAATAATCCAAAATACATAATTTTAACAACATAATTAAAGCTATCAATTATTTTTCATTTTGAGGACCATTATCCTGTCTTGTTTAAAATAAATTGGGTTAAATTTTTAGTCTCTCCTCAGCATTTTTAGAAATACTTTTGCCATCATCACTTGAACTTTAACTTCAGCCTTAGAGTAGATATATACATTTCCATAGTTCAAAATGTTGTAGTACCAGATGTGAAGTCTTACACTTCTGCTATACTTAAATAGTCATGATCTTCTTTCAGTAATTATATTCAAATATAAAAGTACTACACAGCTTTAATGATGTATAACTCATCTTATTTTAGTATACTGTTGTAGGGATGTTTTATGGCACTCTTAATGGTATGGTGTAACAGATTACCACACTTAATTTACAATAATAAATTCATGTAATGAATATTAATGTGACCTCTTTAAATACTCTACAGTAGACCTTTGTTTTTAATATACTTATTCAACAATTTAAGTCTCAGGAACTATGACACCACTTTTTTATCATCCAAAGATTGTAATGCTCTACATAGGATTATGTAGGGCTGGTGACATCTATGTAATTTCTTGTGAAAGTACCTCACAGAAACCAAAGATTATATATAAACTGATTCAATATTTTATAATTAAGATCAAAAAAACTTATTATTGGAAAGAAAACCTAGCCCCACTAAACAGAATTGTTTTCAGCAAACTTGAGCAAGAAGCATATGTTACTTAACTAGATATTCGTTCTGATTCAGTAAATTGGTGTATTATTGATTCCTTCTTTTTATGTGTTTCTATCATTACAGTAAAACAATAAATAAATATATATATAATTAAGAACTAATACAAAATATAGCATTAGAAATAAATACTTCATAGTCACATATACAAGTCAATCATCTAAATCATGAAAGATATAAATATATGTGGAATGTTTCTATACTTAGAAGGTCTTTGGTTTTCATATACTTTGGATAACAGAGACACTGTAGGTGCAAATTTTTCATTTTTTTACTATTTTTATATTGTCATGGCAGGAAAATGATGAGGCTTGCTACTGTTTTTAAATCATAAAGAATAAATAAAAGATTCCCTGTAATATTTGGAGAAGATTTCAATTCTGCCTTAAAAAGTTTATGCTCTGAAGATATTTTGTAGGAAGACAAGTTTTCTGTTACATTTACTGTACCCTGAAATGTCTGTGTTCCCACCAAACCAGAAAACACAGCAGATTTAAGAGAACAGAAAAGTCACAGGCTCAGAATCAAGATTTTTCTTCACCACCTTCCCTAATTTGATGTTCTGTCTGCTACCAAGCTCTGAATTTTCATGAAATTTTAGGTTTTAATTGGGTTTGGCCAGCTTATTATTTTTGTGTATTTTACCCTTCTGCCACATTGTACTGGGGATGGGTTCAGTTTTCATGTGAGAACTGACAGGTAGGTAAGAACAACTCGGCCTTTGCATAAACTTACGTTCTTAGGAAACCAAATTAAAATGTTTTTTGATGCCACTCTGTTCAGGTTTCCCAGACAACAAAACTACAGCTTAAACTCCTAATACTTTTCATGATCAAATGACTCGCTTAATTATGATTGTGCCACTTCCTCCCAAATAGAGCAGCTTGTTAACACAGAAACAAACAAAAAAGGCATAAATGTCCTCATGTTGTGAGGTGTGACCGTAGTGAAGGTTAATTATCTCTCCTAAATCTTATTCTAGACTTCTTTGGCCTTCTCTTTAACCTGGAAAGAAATAACTTTATTCTGTAGACAAGTCTTCTGAAATAAATCACACTTTTTTTTTTCTTCTGAGTTTGCAAATTGAAGAAATACTGAGTAGATAATGTAAAAATGTGAATTACGTTTGTATCCATTATTTGGGCTTTTGACTGTGCGTTCTCCCTGCCCATTTTCCCCATAATTAATATTTGACATCAGTAATCTGAAAATAAGACCTGTGTGTATACAGACCTGATCTGAACTGATCTATATACAAAAGATATATATACTGTCCTGGTTTAGGGCAAGTTTGGGAGATAACCTCCAAAGGGGCTTCTCTACGAAAGCAGATTCAATTGCCCCCTCCCCCCCAACCGGTTCGGGAGAAAATATCTCCTTGGAGAAAAAGTGGAAAGAAACCTGTTTATTAAACAATAGAACCCAAACAATATAACTTCTCACTGCTCCAAAAAAACAAACTCAGAACAGTCCCCTCCCCAGGTTGCAGTTCGTCTCACTCAGTTTCTGATCAGTCTCTCTGGTGCTGGAAATGCCGCGGCCCAGGCCCGGCCAAGGGGCCTCAGGTGGAGCTGCCAGTGGTCTTCTGGGTGTTCAGTCCAGAGCAGGCTTGAACAGATCCAAGAAAAAGGAAAAATCACAGTCCAGGGAACTTCTTTGCCTCAGCTAGCTAAAACTAACTAAAAGCAAAAAAAGGGGAAAAGAGGAGCTCTGTCCTGCTGTCTGTACGTCCGCAGACAACACAGTCCAGGAGCAGGAATGTGGAGGAGTGAGTGCAGTCTGAAAACAAACTGCGCGCTTCTTCCCTCCCCTCTTCACTCTCTGGAAGAGAGTCTTAAAGGTGTAAAACTTATTATTCAGTATAAACAAGACAAGACGATTGGGGATAAAAGCATCATATAGTCAACCCAGGACACACACCCATCCTTCATAATAAACCATTAATAACCATTACCTACCTTAACTCATTAAACTTGTATGCAACCTCAACATATTACATGATCTGTGTGTTCCGTCTTTATTTTCCTGAAATAGCTTGCTGTCACAGGGTGAAATTAAAATTTGGGATAGTAATGCAACAGAATAAAGAAGGCAAATAAGTGCTTAGAACTCTTTAGCCAGGATGTTTCCAAATACTTCCAGCTTGGGCTTCTGAAATAATTTACAGAACTTCATATTTGTTGTTTTGTTTTGTTTTTTTTAAAATAATTTGTACACATTTGCTGAAGAGGACAAAAACATCCTGCATTACATTTAGGCAAGAATATGAAAATAATAAGTTTGTTCCCAAATGTTTTCACCAAACTTTCAAAAAAAATTTAAACTTGTTTTTTTAATACATACATTAAAGGATTCTGTTCCTGGAATGTCTGCGAGACATGAAAACACTTCAGGTGTCATTCCATCATCAAGACTTTTTAATTTTCTTATATTTCCCACAGACGTGTTAATGTGTAGTATAAAATACAAAGAAAGATGCAGAAAAATCAAATTCCCTGAAAAATGTACTTTGATAGATTCAGAAATAAGTTGAATTTCTTTAAGCTTAGAAAGAATAGTCCAGGTTTGAATACAACAGGACTATGTAATGCTTCAGTGCCCCTGAGATTAAGAAAGTCTCTCTTTTCTGAAAATCTTAAGTTAAAACAAATGTGGTCAATAATTTTCTATACAAAAATCATTTACGGGCCAAAGATATCCTGTGTTCAGAAGCATTAGCAACAAATGTCAAACCTAAAACAGGAAAGTGATTTCAGAAATGTAGCTCTCCCAGACACTGTTTAGTTCAATTTTATTGAACAGACTTTCTATCAACCTCCCATGATTTTATTTCCTGCATATGCATATATCTCAGCAGACTGACAAATATAGATATGTGGCAAAGCTAGAATTTTCCCTAGAAAAATGCCAGTGAAGATAATTTCTATAACATTTCATTTGCTGATTTTCTTGCTTTTATTTTAGGGTCTTTCTATTTCAGAAAAGGGAGCTGCAAGTCTTTAAATTCACTAATTGACATATTTTTGACATATGAATAGTAATAAGGTATAATGTAATATTATTTGCAATGACTTAATGTGCTGGTTTTGGCTGAGATAGAGTTAATTTTCTTCACAGTAGCTGTAGTGGGGCTGTGTTTTGGATCTGTGATGGAGGCAGTGGCAATAATACAAGGATGTTTTAGCTGAGCGGCATGTGAACACAGTCAAAGCCTTTTCTGCTTTTCCCACTGCTTTGCTACTGAGCAGGCAGGAGGTGCACAAGGAGTTTGGAGAGGGGACAGCCAGGACATCTGATTCCAGCTGGCCAGATGCCATCCCCTGCCATCATTATGCTCATCATATAAAACTGGGGGAAGAAGAGGGAAGGGGGTGACTTTAGGAGTGATAGCATTTGTCTTCTCAGCTCACTGTGATGGAGACCAGCTTGCTGGACATGGCTGAACACCTGCCTGCCCATGGGAAGTGGTGAATAAATGTCTTGCTTTTCTTTTCTTGTGCATGTAACTTTTCCTTTAAACTATTAAAATGTCTTTATATCAACCCATGAGTTTTCTCACTTTTATTCTACTTATACTAGAGGGGGAGTGAGCAAGCAGCTGTATGGGGCTCAGTTTGCTGGCTGGAGTTAAATTATGACTCTTAGTAAAATTTTCTTCATTCAGATCCACTGGTGTTCAGATAGGAAGCAATAAAAACATATATACAATGCAATGATATGAACCCAATCTTCTATCTAAGTAATTGCCAAACTCTTGAAGTCTCTTGTTTAAAATCTGTCATGTCTTAACTTTTAAAATATCATGTCTATTTGTCACACTATCTACTTTCCAGGCTTGGGGTAGCTGAGTCTCTTTATAATCTTATTCATGTAAAATATAGCATTTATTTCTAATTTTGAATATAGTGCCAGAATGGCTGCAACTCCATTCCCCTATGGCACATGAATTTCCCTTGAAAATTCATGACCTTTAATATAAAATCAAATAACCTATTTCTACAGTATGGGACAGATAGAAGGCTATTCAAAAAAGACCCCTAAATTAATAAACTTTGAGCTGTGCATTTTTGAGATGCCTACAAATATTTTAATAAGCAAAGACAAAGTTCAAGTCTTTGCCCACAAAGTGTTAGCAGCACCCTATAGAAAACTGGAGTTATTCATAGCTTGACATGGGGTTACTCTATTCTTATTTAAGAAAAAACAAACAACCTCTGAAGAGGGTATTATTTTTCCATTAGGAAAAACTGATGTCTGTTACGTGTATGAATAATGTAATGAATACTGCAGTTAAAATTTTAGATAGTGTGAAGGGCATAGGTATTCAGATAAATTGAGGCAGAGTTGGTTTTTTTCAGATATACTTTGCAAGAAAAGCATACTTTCCTTCACAGTAAACTGCTTTATACTTTGCTAGACATCACTCCTAGCTGTGACTGCTCCAGAAATGGAACTGTCTCCAGCAAGTCATAGATAATATAATGCCAATGTAGACACCGATACTATTTTTTTAACTGTAAATCTTCATACAGGAGTCATAAATTAAGTAAGGGAAATGAATAAATACTTGAAACTGAATAAAATTTTTGCTTTGTTCTTTAAAAAAAGAAAAAAAGAAAAACAACACAATTTTTTTTTCCCTAAAAGGAGAAAAAAATGGAATGGTTATATGAGATGCTAAAAGATGTCATGCTGGAACTGACAACGAATAACTACCTGAATTTTCAACACCAAACGCTTGTGTATTTAAATTTTAATAGTGAAATTCAGGACCAACTAAGTCATGCTGAGCAGAGTCACAAATTAATTGGTTTTAAGTTTTGTTCTGGGGAGGGTGGCCTCTACCACTCCTGACTTTCCAACTCTGTGCAGGCTCCAGACTGATCTCAATAACGCAGCTAGCAAGTAAAATACTTTGATTAAAAATAATAATTGTAAATAATCATAAGTGTCCTGAAATAACAGCCAGTATCACTAAGCTGTGACTTATGCACTGAAATTATCTTATATGGAAATGGAGCATTCAAGATATAGCTATTGGTCTTACTAAGAAATTTTTTTAAATCAACAATTAAAATATCTATATTACATTTATCTGATTATAACTGGAAAATATTTCTTCTTTTGCACTTTGAAGTGGCAATATTGTTTACTCTGATTGCTCCAAATTTTTCATCTTTCTCTAGCACACATAAAACCCTCACCAACTCAGCACAGCTGCTTTCTGCTTGTATTCTCCATGTTGTTTTCTCTCATGACTCTTATTCACATACATTTAGAATACATTTAGAATTTCTCATTCTGAAGTTTTTAACACCGTAAAGTTAATGGATTCAAGGACAGCAGGACCAGGGCAGTGTACTGTACTCAGCACTGGGGAGGCCTCAGCTCAAATGCTGCGTTCAGTTTTGGGGCCTTCACTGCTAGAAAGACACTGAGGTCCTGGAATGAGTCCAGAGAAGGGCAACAGAGCTGGGGAAGGGTCTGGAGGACAAGTCCTGTGAGGAACTGGGGTTGTTTAGTCAGGAGAAAGGGAGGCTCAGGTGGTACCTTATCACTCTTTACAACCCCCTGAACGGAGCCAGTAGGAGTCGGTCTCTTCTCCCAGGCAACCAGCAACAGGGCAAGAGGGAATGGCCTCAAGCTCAGGCTGGACATCAGGGAGAACTTCTTTGCTGACAGGGTAGCTAGGCCTTGGAACAAACTGCCCAGGGAGGTTGTGGACTCACATCCCTGGAAGTGTTCAAGAAATGACTGGACATGGCATGTAGTGCTGTTGACCAGTTGGTATGGCGGTATTCAGTTGAAGGTTGGACACAGTGATCTTAGACATCTTTTCCAACCTTCACGATTCTATGAGTCTTTGATGTTTCTGAGAACAATTATTGTAAAGGACAGAAAGGACTATTTTAAGAACTCCCTCAGTGCTTCCCATGTTCATCCAGCATCAGCAACTGTCAAGTACTGAAAGGCTTCCCAGTGAAATCTCAAAATACCCTCTTTATAATATTCACATCTATAGGCACTCTGGAGAAGGCTGAAGAACATTTATTTACATTCCCCATGTAATTTAATAGAGAGTAAGCAGTTTCTTTTACTGAAATATGTTTGAAAATTATGTCAAAATTGCTACTAAAATGAATGAAAATAAGAAAAACCTTCCAGAAATTCTGCAGGTTTTTTTGGGTTTTTTTTTTGGTTTTTTTTTTTTTTTTTTAATGGGTAATACTTTCTATTAATTTGTATTGCATTATTTTCCAGTCATTCTGGAAGTTTTGGGTTTGAGGGTTTGGGGTTTTTTTTGTTGTTTTGTTTTTTTGGTTTTTTTTTTTTTTTGGTTGGGTTTTTGTTTCTCTGTTTTTGTTGGGTTTTTTTATCTGTTTGTTTGTTTGTTTTTGCTGTTAGTTTTTGTTTTGTTTTGGGGTTTTTTCTTTTGTGGGTTTTTTTTTGGGGGGGAGGTTTTTTGGGGTTTTTTGTACAGTGGAAAAGTTTTTTTATGTTTTTTGTGTTGTTCTTGTCAGTATGCCATCTAAGATACAAGGGAAAAATAAACTGGGAAAATTTATGATAAAGGAAGATATATTGTAGTTCTCTTCTCCATTGTTCACATGCATATATTTTGATTTTGACCCTTTCAAGTATTTCAGCAGTTCAGATAATGTTTAGACACGATAAATGAAATCATAAAAAGACCTGCTGCAACCAACCAATATTAGTGAATCGTAACTCAAAAGTCGTATGATAAACAAAACTGCACCCAAACTACTTTGAAGACTTTGAGTCTTCAACAGAAATAAAGCAAATGTATCCTGAAGAATCTCCCTGGTTTTCCCATGCCTAATGATTACACATATATCACCCAAGTGATAAAATCCAACATTTGACATGTTGAGTTGACAGAAAAATGCAAGCAATTAATCTCATTACAAACAGTAGCCAAGAGAAATGGGTTTTGGACTTTATTACTTCCATGTTCTTCAGTTTTGTCTACTTCTTCAGTATTAGGCTACCTCTGGTGAGGAGTTTGGCTTTGACCACTTGAAATGGGAAAGGAAAAAGCTGTCTGTGTGTGTCTTCAGGGCATGAAGCACAAAAACACAAGGACAAGTAACAGAATATATCCTAATTTAAAAATCCATGAGATCAACAAATTATAGAAGAAGGACTTTTTGTGAAGTTCTCTGTGAGAGCCAGAACTTATATTGTCTTTCTACCTCTTTCTATCTTTTGACTGAAAGGTCAGATAATTGTGACTACAAAGAGCATTCCACATCCAATTTGAAAAGCAAGCATCATCCAAAATTTCTTAAAGACACTAATGATAAATTTAAAAGTGCCCGAACCTAGACATGAAGTTCAACAATTTTGAAATAATATTTTTAAAACAATAGTCAAGTGTAGGATATGAGAAAAAATATCATAAAACAGCTAAAAGCCCATATGAAAAGTTTGCTCAGGATGAGAAATGGATATTCTAATTTCCAGTGGTTTGTTCTCAAATCAGTGTTTTGAGAAAACAAGTGATAATTATCTGAGAAGCCAGATTCAAAATCAGGAACTGAATGTTTGAATATCTTTGAGGGGTTGCAGTACCAAAATTTAAAACTGTGGTATTGCATTGAGATACAGTTATTTAGCTTTAGTTAGCTGAAGAGAGCTACAACTGAATAACAACACATATAGTTTATCTGCCAGGATCCTAGTACCTGAAGATCAGAAGAGAGTCTGTTTTCTTAAGCATCTTCCACATCAATTACCTAATGGTAATAAAAATTCTCCAGAGATATTAAGAGTTGGACTAGGGAAGGAACAAAGCACTTTCGTCTAACATATATCCCTCTTCCACAAATCATACTCTGAAACCACTTAGCCCAAAAATCACTTAGCATAAAACAGCTCTCAAGAGACTAGCCTGATAAAATATTTGATCTAAGGCCTTCCCCCTCATTAAGGTCTCTAGTCTCTGTATTGTAGATTCATGCATGCCTGACTTTAATATCCCATAATTCAGAAAATATACACAGGAGACAGAGTATTGATATGATAGGGAGCTTCACATCTCTATGCACCTTGACCTGCTGAACTAAAGCTGATGGTCAGTCAGCTGCAAATATTCAGCTGCACTTCCTTGTAAAATACAGAAGCAATGAATATTAGGTCCATCAACAGACCACACAAAGCCAGCTGTCATTTGGCCCATTTGTCACTGCCGACTCTAGACATTATTCACCCTGGAGGCTTTCAGGATCTGCCTGATGTTTTTCTTTGTATCTCAGTACAGTGGAGTTTTCAGAAAGGATTATTTTAACTTGATAATCTGAATAGTGATCTAATAGGGGGGCAGCTGTGGCAATTGAGTCCCAGGGGCTATTTATTGTCAATTAGTATGAATCTTAAACATATTCCTTTCATACTTTACTTGGCCTGTTCTTAAATAAAGGACAACACTCTCCGGGGGGCGTGAAAATGAGTGCATGGCAAGGACCAGTGAAATGAACCTAAACAGAAAAACCATGAGGAAACTTCAAGATTAATTAGTGAAAGACTAAGGATAATGAGTCTTTGTGATGGGGAGACAACTGATAATAAAAGCAAAATTTGATCATATAAGGTGCCCAAAGGGACATTGCAGCAAAAATTCAAGCTGTCAGGTTTAAATCATGCATTACCTTATAACCACAACTGTATTTCTCTGTAAGCCACTCTGGGACTTGAGTGGCATTTTTTTGCATGTTTGTTTGGTTTTTTATTTGTGGGGGTTTTTTTAAGGAAAATTTATGCTTCCAGAAAGTAGAACCTTAAAAGCCCTATGCGGAAAGATCAGCTGTGAGATGCCATACTGTGGAACTACAGTCTGCATGTGTCACCCAGGAGCTAAGGATGTGAGAGGACAAGGCAACACTATGGCAAGGCCACTGTTTCTGCCTGGACACCACAGAGTGGTATCTGAGACCATAATTTGCTTTCCAAGTTTAGAATACTAATAATAACACATCGAATATTAATATTAATAATATAGAAAATATTTTCTGTGTCTATATAGGAACAAAGGAGAAAAATTACATATTTGATATGGTAAAGTATCAAATATGCCCTATTGATACATATATATCAAATATATCTATTTTGGTCTGGCTTTGAGAATAACAACAACTAAAATAAAAAATAAAATTGAGAAGCCTCATTATGCTTAGGTCATTTGAAGCAATGTGATAATGAAGTGCCATGTGAAGCCCAGTAAATATTACAAGTCAAAAAATACATGCATTAATCCTAGAGCATGTTTCCTTCAAAGATTTTAAATATACCATATTTAAAAGGAAGCAATTACATCACAGTATTGATTCCAATGATGGATAATCAATATATTGATGATTGTAACCAGACGTGGCTCAGCTGGTTGTATTCTTCTAGAGAAACCTGAAATACAGAAAAATAAAACAAAGTTGAAGTCAGAGAATCAGAAAAGGCTTTAGATGTTAGTTTAACTTGCTTATAATGTACTTATGATAAGACCAGTTTATTCAGACTTAATTTATCTGCAATAAAGTGGTCAAAAGGTTAGTCCAAAAGCATAAAATTTTACTCAGCACTAAACAGTCATTTTCTGAGGGCAACTACCTGTTGGAGATAGGGGTTATGAAAGGTCACAGGAGAAAGAGCGAGCTAAAATAATTAATACTGCTTATACCAACGTATTCCTGAAATTATTTTTAAATAAATGAAAACTTCATATTTTCTATTGGAGTGTTCTCCTATGCAATGTTAAAATAATTGAAGCAAAACTTTGGTGGAGTGTCCCAAGAAATGTGTTTTACATACACTTTTTTTATAATTCAGTGTTATTGAGAATTATATAGAGAAATCTTTATTTGATAAAATGCTTAACTTTTGCATACAAAGTGTTAGCTATACCATTGCAGCACAAAGGACCACAAAATCAGAAAGAGACAACTCAACAATTATGAAGATCAATAAGGAAAATGGAACTTCCAGACTGGCAGGATAATCAAGGAGAAAGAAGGGTATCAAATGGGATAAAGTGAATGATCCATTCTTATAAAAGAATTCTGACACATCTACTCCTGACACAGAAATGTGTTCCATTTCCTGGAAATTAAGGTGAATATAATATAAAAATGTTAGTACTCTGAGCACTAAAAAAATAGAGATTGGTAATGAAGATTTTGAAAAATAAAACAAATGTAATCAAAGGTGTAATATTTAACAGATTTATTTAAAGTCCCTTTCTACACACTTTTTGAATAAAAAAACAAGTATTGTTTGATCATACTCTATCTTTCACTGTCTGTATGAATAAATCAAAGCCATATCCTAAAAATTTGGGTCCTGGCTATTTATTTAAGAAACTAGATGGTTTGAAATCAGTGAAATAAGGACTTGTTGTACAAGGAAGCCAGGAACAGAACATTTCTGAGTACTGGTGTTTGTCCCTGTTTCTCTGGTGGACCTCTGTGCATATAAATCACAATCCAAGAATCACTCATTCTGGAAGGGACCTCAGGTGTTCTTTAGTCCGGATAGCAGCGTTGGCCCAAACAGGTTTCTAAGGGCTTTATCCAAAACCTCCAAGGATGGAGAGTGCCTGTCTGGACAGGTTGTTACAATCACTGTTTTCCTGAGGGAAAAGCACATCTCAGATCCAATACAAAAATTTTTTTTTTCAATTTAGGCCTCTTTCACTATGCACTACTATGAAAATTGTGGTTACATCTCCTTCATGATCTCCCTGTAGAACCTGGGGTAGCTGTGGCATGTCCTCAAAACCACCTCCGACTCTGCCTGAAAGACATCTGTTCCCCCAGTCTCTCTGCATGGAGCAGCAATTCCAGATTCAAATCACGCTGATGGCTGCTACTGAACTCACTGAAATTTGTCAGTCCTTTCTGTACTAGAGGTTCACAGCTAGGCACAGATGTTGTCTGATGACTGCTGGCTAAAAGGAGATAATATTTTTCTTAGTTTTCTCAGCTTTTCCTGGAGTAGCCCTGGATGCTCCTGTCTCTCTCTCTGGTTCAAGTTCATCTTGCTTTTCATCAGAACACCCAGGTCCTTTCTCCAGAGCTTCTCCTCAGCCAGTGCATATCACTGCCAAGGACTATTCCTTTGAAGGAGCAGGACTTTGCATTTGTCCTTGTTGAATTTGATAAGGTTCTTGTTTGTCCTTTTCTCCCCTTTTGTATGGGTCCCTCTGTGAGACAGCTCTTCTCTCAAGCACATTGGCTGGTGCCTTCAGTGTCACATCATCTGCAAACTTGTTGGGAGTGTCATCTGTTGCTGTTGGTCATGATGTCAAGCAGAAGTCACAGGACAGACCTGTGCAGTACTGCACTTGTCACTGGCCTCCAACCAGGGTACCACCCATTAATCACAGCCCTCTGTGCCCAGTCTTCCAAGCAACTCTTTTACAGATTCATTATCCACTCATCCATACTGCAGTATCTTGGCTTGGGTTCAAGAATGTTATGGAAGACAGTGTCAAAAACCTTGCTAAAGATGAGATAAATGACACCTACTACTCTCCCCTAGTCCACAAATCCATTCATTTCATTATAAAAGGCAAATGGTTTGGGCAGGCATGATTTATCCCAGGAAAATCCTTACTGACTACTTCCAATAACCTTTGTCTCCTTGAAATGTTCAGAAACATGCTCCAAGATTTACAGGGTTTTCAAGAAAGTTACTTCACATTCTTTCAGGGATGGAAGTAAGGCTGACCAATGTGTAGTTGCCTAGATAATCTTTTTTGGTCTTTCTCACTTTTTTATGTTGCTGTCGGGGGCAGTAGGGTGATTTGTCCTATGCAATTTTTTTCTGAGTATTTTTGTTTTTCTCTGCTATTTTTGTTTTAAACTAAATTGATCTATTCATGAATTAGAAAATCCAATAAAATATCCAGACGCTATTTCGATGTTAATACAGACTAATTCCTTTTTTACTACTTCTTCCATTCAGAAGAAAGTGACTACCAGGTGACAAATCCACAAATACGATTTTTTTTTTCACTAACAGAACTCCTTCCTCTAAATTAAATGGTAAACTCCAACTGGTCATAGTAAAGTTCATGTGTTTTCAAGCTATCTTTGGGCAAGCAAATGCTTGCTAAATACTTTTTTGATTCTTTAGAGTATGAACAATCTACTTATCTAAAAATTCTGGTTGAATATGTCATGAACACTAACAAAAAATTGAACAATTAAAGTGTTTAAGGTTTGCATTTTCATTCAATGAAAATAATGATCTCACTAAAAACAATCTCCCTTAATTTCCTATAAACCTAGAATAATATATTCATGGGAATTGTGACTTTACTGAATGTTCTGAAAACACTACTGTTGGACCACCAAGAAGGTATAGAGAATATACTCCAAAGGAGTATACTTTTCAATTGACATAAAATGTAATGAGTCAACTCCTTAAAGTATCATGAAGCTATTCTTTTTCTTTTTTCAACTGAACACAATTATGGGTAATCTGCCAAAGAACTAAATACAGCGTTTGTATTAAGAATATTTGAATCTACTAATCCTAAGGCCTGAACTTCTTTCATGTAGTTTTTCCTTTGCCCAGACATATATATCTCTTTTTTGGCATTTCAGGTTATATTTTCTATTGTCTTTTTCATCACAGCCATGTGGTTTTCCTCCCCTCATTCTTAGATTTAATTCTTCTCTTTCTTCCTTCTGTTTCAGTCTCTCATATCTCAGACATGTTTTTATTTTTGTTTTTCTTTCTGGTCTCCTTTCTTTCACCTTTAATTTTCTTCTTTGCCTGTTCCAGTTAATTTTATCAATGGTACTCCGAGCTCTATCCTCTCCTGTGGCTATGTTTCCTCTTCCCCTTTTATATTAATTTATGCAAGTCAAATATCCAGGAAATGCCATATACTAATATGATATGCACTTTAAGGAAGCATTATCTGGGAAATGTGAATGAAGCTGCTTCCTTATTCACAAAAGGTTGGATAAACAGAAGGCTGCTTTTAATGAGAAAATACTAGAGTGATTCCATTTGAGTTCAATAGTTGAATGAAGAACATTTCTAATATAAGATGGCTTATTTGAAGTTTTGTAAAACTTTGAAAACAATGCTGTCTATTTTTTCTGAATAAAATGGCTAAAACTGTAACATCTCCTGTATGTGACAGGTAATAGTGAAGTTTAATTTCAGGTTTAGCTAAAATTAGATAAATCTTATTCTTTTAAAAACTATACTTCATTATATCCATCATCAGGATATTTTTAATTTGTATAGACCTGGAATAAATTATGTCAAAAGTTACATCAGTTATAAGAACAATCAGCCCATTAACTCAGATAAGCAGTAATGTTAAAATCTTTGTCAGTCATGCTCCAAATAGACTTTAAAGTATCATCCTGTATCCCTTCACTCAGCAGAAGAGATGTTAAATGGTACAGGTACACACAATTACACCGCTTGTCCTACTGCCAGAACATCTAAAACATGAGTGAAGATTACAAACTTCACTACAAAAAATAGCTGGGTTTTTTCTTTGTTGATATTAATTTATCCACTTGTCCTAGTTAAGCTTCTACAATTAATGATTTCCCAACCCTGTAATTTATCAAAGTCTTTCTGGAAGGCCTTTTGGTCTCCAAAGGAGTGAACAGTTTCTCCCAATTTTGTATCGTCAACAAACTTGTTTAGGGTCTCTTGAGGTCCTATCTTAAAGTCCTTTCTGAAGTTGTTGAGGAGCACAGGGCCTGAGAGAGAGCTCTATGGCACGCCACTAGTGACAGGTTGCCAGCACACATCTAGTGTCCTTATATTTCTCCAAGGATGCACAGGAAGTTCTTCTGGGACATGCTGGTCTCAAGTGTGATGAAAGAAAAATCTAAAATGCTTAACTTTTTATTCATGTACAAAAGCTATTTCAAACTACTATTTTCTTATGCTCACTTTACCTCAGCATTTATCTTGAACTGGGCACACTTCCCAAAATAAACCATGAAATACACTCAGCTTTTTCATCCATACATCTTTTCTTTCCTACTAAATTCTTTTCTTCTCTAATTAAGACATCTTTTAGCCAACTAGAGAGCACAGCCTGTCAAGTGACACACTTAGAAGGAAGGGTTTAGTATATACACCCTTGGGTTCCTTTCCTCAAAAAGGTTATCTAACATTTATTTTTTATAAACTTTACTAGAAAAATGTTTCAGAATGTACTTTCCAGAATAAAGTACAGTACATTCTTTTTTTAAACTATTGATTTTATTCTTCTGTGCAAAGAGGCCAACTTGTCATTTGAGATGAGCTCGGGAGACTTCAATTAAACCTTAGGGCCATCAGGTCTTCAATCTAGTTTTGCATTTTAAAATACAGTGATGCAATGTCAAAAATGAAGCACAGAAAATTCTTGAAGGAAAGAGAGAAAAAGAAAGAAAGAAGAAGGAAAGAAAGAAAGAAAGAAAGAAAGAAAGAAAGAAAGAAAGAAAGAAAGAAAGAAAGAAAGAAAGAAAGAAAAAGAAAGAGAAAATTCATGCCATTGCTGAAACGTAGGGATGATAATTTAAAGGCAACCAATTGATATCAAAACTCATAGATGAGTAATCAGATGAAACAGTGTCTATTGCGCAGCTTATAGTGGTTGTAATCTCTCACAAGCCATATTTGAAAGCTGTTTTACATAAACTTTTAGTAGTGACAACATATTGAGATACTACATATTCATGAATCAGTGTCAGATTCACAAGATCTCATAAAATTTGGTTGTAATCAGAAAGGAGAACAGTAGAAGTCAAGCTCATGTATCAAATTTAGCTTCAGGTTTTTCAATATGATTTTATTGTCCATGTTATATGACATATTTTGTACACTCCAAAACAAAGAGATCAAGCCATTCTAAGCTGTGTATATTATACTCCTGCGCTATAGTCAAACCATTATTATTCTTTAACATTTCTTGTTGAAACTATTCTGGGCTTACCCAAAAAGTAACAGACATGTTTCTGGGGGAAAAAAAAAAAATCATCATATTGTGGATGATTCATTAACTAGAAAAGAAGCTTCAGTCAGTGATAAATGTGAACTTCAGCAACAGTCTGGCTAGCTTTACTTAATATACTTGACATTTGAAAGTATTGTTCAGACCTGACTGATGGTTTATGAAATGCCAGTATTTTGAATTAATATATTTAAACAAAGAGATAGCACAGTATATTCTTCAAGGTATTACAATTTAATTAGCTTTTCATATAGTTTTATTTTTCTAATAATATAATTACTTAGATATATTGATTTTTTTAAAAAATACAAGTCTCGTAAATAATAAATGCAAAATGAAGCTCACACAGAATTACAGAACTATGTTTGGTAAAAGCTACAATAACCATTTTCTGCTCACTGTTTGATATATCTTTAATTTTAAAAATCCTACTATATCTAAGAGTGAACTTAATGGAAGTGTTCCTCTTCTTGCCATATAAGAAAAATGCACTGTATAATGCACAAATAATTCTTGGCTAACTTCCTGCAAGTAAAATTCTCTATACCTCAATTCTTTTGCTTGTCACACAGGAAAACTTCACTGTTCACTTTGTCTATTAATAAAATTCCAAAACTTAAACACCACAACTCATAACAACTGATCAGAATCCCACTGAGAACACACACAGAGAGCTGCAATAAGAAAGAGCAATCAGACCTATTAATTTTTGCTATGTTTTTATAACCCCAGCTTACATATACCCTGAATGCTTTTTCCATCATTAATTTTCACAGCATTATTTTTCTCCTCAGCTAATAAATTTGTATTTTAAATCAATGCTAACTTTATTCCACTAATAAGATAATAATTCAAAATGTACCTACTCACATTATAACCAAAATAGAAATTCTGCTTTTCAGAAGTGTACTATTAAGCTGCTTTTAAAAATATAAGGAATACTTACTGCTTGAAGATCAATTTCTCTTAAAGATATGGTGGATTAAAAGCCGATTACAGGGTCCATTCTTTCCCTTTGTAGGTAGTGGAAAGGTTTTATGACTGTTAGAAAGAAAATGGAACTGTCAAAATGGAATATAGATAAATTTATAATGAATTAGGGCAAAGATTTTCAATAATGATAAATGAAAATTCAAAATTTTTGGGCTTCACTGCACTGAAACTCAGCAGACCTATTCAAATGTTCTTGGTTTCCTCTCTTGGCTTGTGAGTCATGCTGCCACAATATTTAGGAACTTTGAAATGAAACTTCCTCATTTAATTTGAAATGCAGGAATTGACATGTAATACTCAGGTGAACTCTTTGTTATCTTACAATCAACGAGTCACCAATATTTACCTTTTGCTAGTAACTAAACATTTTAAAAAAGCAACAAAAAACACCAAAAACACCATGACAAACAAACAAAAAAAAAAATCCCACAAAACCAAAAACCAATTTCTATATCTTCCTAAAAAGAAATAAGAATTACCTGGGGTTTGTCACTTTAACAGCTACAAAGTGGTCAAGTGTCTCAAACACATGCTTCAAAAGAAGTAGGGAGTTTCTTTTGTAGTGGCCTATTCTTAATACTTCAGTAGCAACTAAACTATGACTATGTGCCAAAAGGCTCTCATCAGTTAATCCCTTTACTTTTCCTCAAGATATTCAGTGGAAATGTTAGGAAAATTGTTACTTTTTTCCTGACCCTCAGCCAAAAGAGTCTTAGATACATATTGCTTTAGGCCAGAGCACAGGCTTGTTTCAGTTTGCTATGCAAAAAAAAATAATACTCAAGAGGAAAAGAAGGGGGCAAAATCAAATGTATACATTACTAATTTGGTGTTTGAGAAAGCCACCAAATAACAACATTTTCTCCTTTCTTCCCCTAACCCTTCCACATATGGTGCATCGCAACTCAGCAATTTATGCCACAGTTTTCACCCTACACCAAATCTGAGATTTCTTGGCATACTTACTTTTCAGGTATGCAACCATATCAGCAGGATGCAATCTAAGTCTAAAAAGCTGGTTTAAAAGTATTTTTTAAAAATCAGGTTTAAGAAGATTTCTAGATTTAAAAATAGCATTCTTATAAAAAGTTTTGTTCACTGTTGATAAAATCATGGTTTTAGACTAGACATAAACCTGCTTCGTCACATGCCAAAATCTTATTCCATCTTTTCATTCGTTATGTAGAGCTCAAATACACCCATTAAATAAAGTAGAAAAGACCATTATGTGAATCAGTTAATTAACTGATGCTTTTGTAAAAGCATAAAATCATTAAGGTTGGAAAAGACCTCCAAGATCATCAAGTCCAACCTCTGATGTAATACCACTATGCCCATTAAACCACATGAAAAAGTGTCCTGTCCAGTTATTTTTTGGGCACTTCCAGGGATGGTGACTCTACCACATCTCTTGTATTACCAGGACTCACAAATATAACACAGAAAAAAAAAATTGTTTGACCTTGAATTGCAGCTCACAATTTGTTTAATGTTACTCATCCAATAAAGTATTCTCAGTATATAGGGTTTGGCACGGGCTCTTTGAAACATTCCAAATGTACAGAATTGTGCCGTACATTTGAAAAATTTCCACTGTTTTTTTTTTTTTTTTTGTCTGCACTTGAAAAATATATTTTGAGTTAAGTGAGGTCAGAATTATGTAACAGAAAATTCCTCTTCAGAAAGATAAATCAATAAGATGAATTAGAAACATCTACAAGACTGAAAGTTAGCAAGAATTCCTTTGGAGTTCTATACATAAAACCATAATGCTTTAACCACTTGCTAAATGCTTAGAGTTTAAATAAAATGCAGCCCACACAGAGAGATATGCAGATATCTTTCATTTGTGATGTCATTAAAATAATACTTTTGCCTTTCCTGTATGTCACACATATAGCTATTGTCTACAGAAAAGTATAAAATAATGTCAGAAGACAGTCTACTGTAGATTTCAGTATTTTAGAGGCTGAAAATAGTATATTAGTATATTAGTATAATAGTATATTACAGCAACTGAGAAAAAATCCTAGTTTTTGAGCTCATAGCTTCCTCTTGGCAAAAGTAGAATTGTATATGGGACATGTATATTTGAAATCCTCTAGATCATCAAATTGGCTTCCCTTCTTGATGTCATAAAATGTAGGTCTGGTATTTCATGACATGTTCTGTATCACCTTTCTGTTCTGCTCTTCTTTCTACTTACAGTGTGACTGAACGGCAAGACGACTGGAGATAATTTTTATGTGAGTGAAGGAAGCATAGAAAATGTTTTTTTCATACCCTCATACCCTGGTCTTATTCCAGAGTTACTTCTTCAAGACTGACACAGGAATAATATTTCATATAAGAATAAAAATTTAGGTAAATTCTGGATGTACCTGGAAAGGAATAACTATGTTATGTAAATGTGTGCATTGCATGGATCTTCAAATGCAAAGATTTTCCTCAGACATGTTGATAATCGTTTTGCAAAATACATGAAGTAGATTTTTCCATAGTAACTCATGATATTTCTGATAATTTTTTCTTAATAAACCTAGATCTACTCTTTTTAACAGACTTATCTTATGCATAAATATATCCATATTTCTTGTGGCCTGTAACGCTAGGTCTTTGATTGGTTTTCTGTCTCTTTTCCCACCTTCATGACTTTCTGAAATACTGGTTCAGTTTTCACAGATATTGCAAAAATGGGTCTTGTGGATGCAGCTAGTTTTGAAATAAATGAGTAAAGTTCAGCTACAAATGCAGAAGAAAGGAAGACATTTAAAATAGTGTTCTACCACTGTGCCTAAATCAGGCTGCATTAATTATATCTGGTGGGGGAAAATACCACTTAAAAATTATATGCTGTGCATGATGTTACAGCAAACATATCTTGCTGTATTTATGCATCTATTGGATTTTTCTAGCTCACTGAAAATAAATATAAATTATCTTGTTTTCACAACATTAATGAAGATTTGATATCTTTGGTGATATAGGAGCTAGTTTCTTCTCTTTCCCCTTTGCCTCATAAATCTTTCTGAGGAAGGTGTAGTTACTCCAATACGTTGTTGATTTTTATACCATCTTTTGGGGTCAGGATAATGAGTTACAAAAATTATATTGATCTCATACCAACTAGGTAAATCTTCCATGACCTTGTATTTTTTTTTTCTTCCTCTCATCCCCTGTCCCCTTTAGTTTCCTCTATTAATTTTTTTAACACATCCTAGAGTAAGCTGCTTTCTGTATACAAATGATTCAGGAAGGCTGAAGATAAAAAAAGCATGTTAATTATTTGCTGCATTGCAATAAACTTCTCTTCACAGGTCCTCTAAGTACAGGTAAGTTCAATTATGCAGTCGTTCAATTATATTCTTATCCCTGTACTGGTGTTCCTTCCCTGCCATTCTTCCTTCTGCCTTGAATGAACTCTGGGAAATAGTAGATTAAAAAGACCATTTTAGGACAAGCTTGCACAATAATCTCACTTTGATCTTCCATAGGAGTTCTGCAACTTTAAATATTGATCATAGAAAAAATGCTGCTTCTCCTCAAGATATTACTGAAGAAAAGACCTTGTGTTATTGCCCACAGTCATAAAGCAAATGCAGACATTTTACTTTTTGTCGCAATAAGAGATTCAGGACTACACAGTTATAGGAAGGGTTATCTTAAGAATCCAAAAGTAGAAACAAAGACCAAAGTATCTCCTGAAAATAGTTAACAAACACATTAAATTCCCAGACATTATCTTGAAAACTGGAATTCTATGTTTGTGCCACAGTTTCTACTTTCTCAGTAATCATACCACAGAATCAGTATTGTCTATAATCTGCAGCTATGTGATAGGTAATGACATTCACATCTGCCTTATTGTTCTGAGCTTTATATATATTCTGAAAGAAACAGAAACTTTGGTAAAGATAATGTGTGAGGCAATCACAGGTTTATAATACTGTGGTCATAGACAATGAAGACTATTTTCCAGACATCTGTGATGAAACATAAGCAAATTCCCCACCAATTGTATTTTGTTTTCTGCTCTTAAGTCTATAACATGCTTAGGAGTTCTGGCACTTTTATTCTCTCTAAGATTCTCTCTTATTTCAACAGTATTTGTCAACTGACTGCTACAGAAAAGAGGTAGGAAAATTAAAAGCAAGTGTGGTATTTTGGTGACATTTTTGTTTCCCTCTTGTTTGTTTCACTTTCTACTCTTCTGGACGAGGCTTGAAAATAATGGACATTCTTTAGAAATTCCTGTGTTTTTCTTCCATGACAATATATGTTCAGGGCTTGGGCAATGGCATGGGAGTAAAAGATTCTCCTAATAAAACAAACTCAAGAACTAGAAATATCCTTGGAGAAATCATTATTGGCAGAAACAAAGCCACAAACACTTTTAAGCAGCCTTACTGAAAAAAAAATACCTCATTTTAATATCTTAATTAGAAATAACCAGCATTATTGCCACTAAAAGGAAGCTTTGTATTCACAAATGAGAAATCATATTCACTAATAAAGACTTTGTTATAACACAAGAATAGCAGGCATTTTTAAAATCATTGAAGGTTAGCAAAAAGACTTTCAAGGTGTTGTAACAGAACCTAGAGAAGAGGTAGACCTCGTTGCCAGATTGTCATATCTATTAAATAAAAATAGAAACACAATCAATATCAGCCACTGAGAAAATAAAATTACTTAAAGCAACCACATTAATTTCTCAAATCTAGTGGTTAGTTTCTCCCCACAATGTTCCCACGGCTTTTGTCAGGTAGATTCAGTCACTGACCAGAACTAGCAAAATTAAAAGAAAAAAAAAAATCCAGATATGATGCCAGTTTTAGAAATGGTATCCTTTTACTCTGTATTTTGATTATGTGAGTCACTAACCAATGTTTTGTCTTACTTTTTTTAGGGATTTAATAATTATACCAAGCTTAGAATTCAGCAGAATAAGCCAACCTTCCTCTGCAATTTTTCTGTACTGCAAAGAGAAGTAATTTACAGTTCATTCCTTTAGAAAAAGAGTATCTCTCAAGGGTAGAATATTTTGATTACTACATAAAAATACAAAAGCTTTGTTTTACATACTTTTCATATCCTGAGGTAAATTTAAACTTAGTAAAGTGGCTGAACCAGGAGAAAAAGTTTTATCAATATTCTGACATTGATGCAATGAAAAAATATTGAATATTCCTTCTAGGCTTAGCATTTTCATCAACTTCCTTTAATCTCACCGAAATATTTAAACTGTTAATATTGTCACTCTGCATACAAATCAGTGTTGTAACAGATTTGCTACATACACCATACAAGAAGCTTATGAGCTGCAAACACAGAGACACATAAAGCATTATAACTTGAATTCTCTTTCAGAATTTAATTTGTAGACACTCAAATTTTCTGGTTTCTAGACCTGTCACTAGAAAAGGGAATAGTTATCGATCCATGTGATTGGGACTGTGATAGTGCACTGTGCTTGTGAAATAAGAATAGCAGGCTAACATACTGAGGGTCTACTCCATACTACTAATTAGGAAAGTGAGATGAGACAGCTTTAGGTGTTATGCTTCACAGCAGAAGAATTGTTCAAAGAATTCAAATAAAAGGTGGTCTCTTGACTTATTGTTTCATTGGACTGTATCCAGAGATCTCTCCTTGAGACTTTAGTCTGATATTTTGATTTAGATGGATAGTCATGCTGAAAAAAACCCACTAGGATTTATGGAAACTTAATAATCTTAATATCCCAGTGTGATAGTCATACAGGTAAAATGGTGATTTCATTATGTGTCTGTGAAAGGCATAATTTTCAGTATGAGCTCTAGTTAAATGAATACATTGGAGTCTTACTTGAAATAACAGTCAGTAAATAAGCAAAAAGTATTTAGGTAGGAGAATAATTAAAAGATAAAGAAATGTCATATTGCATTTCAAAAATGTGGTTGTTGAGTAAATACTACTTATGAATATTTTCCATAGTGCTGAATGTATATATCTTTTTACCCAATATATAGGAAGAAATCCCTGGTAGTACAATTAATGCTATGCAAGATGTTGTTTTAAAAGGTCTGCAAGGGACACAGAGCTACCTCTCCCTCTACTGTAATTGCAATTTTGAAACTAGACAAAGCAGTGCTCCTTTTAAAACTTGCTATTGCTATGCTACTGTTGTATGTTGGGCTGGGAGGCATTTAAACAGAAAAAGAGTGAGATGGAAAACACTCAAAAATTCTCAGTCCTGAGCCAGGTTTTGACTAATAAATCTAAATTAAAAGTAAACAAACCAACAAATAACACTACCACCACAATCTCCCCACATACACACAAACCCCCAAATGAACAACTCCCCTTAGTAAGTATTTAAATACTTCAGTCAAAATTATGTGGACTGAAGTCATTTCAGGATCAAGTGGCTGTCCTGAAAACCTTGATTGGTGGTCCTTAGACTGGATTTATGATATCTCCAGCTGGTTCAGTTGGATGAGCTTTTAGACTCAGCTGGCCTCATGCAGACACAAAGCTGTAGAAGGAAAAAACCCCAATAACATCACCATCTCCCTATCTACCACTAGAAATAACTGGTTTTTAAAACCAATACCTTGGTCTTGTTGCATACCTTCCTTTACAGGTGAAATATTCTTTCATTATAGCCCCAGACCCCAGCTTCTCTGGTACTAGGGTAAACATGATTCCTTTGGTGTTGGAAGACTAAACTCCATACCATGACCTAACCATGCTAGGTACTTACCCACACAAGTACCCACACAAGTATGATAGAAGATGCCTCCCACCCAAATCCTCATATGTACATGGACTTAATAGGAATTTCTTTTGCACATGCATTTGAAACTCTGTGCCCAACTTTTCTGAAACTCCAGCTGTTTTGATTGTATTGTGTTTAACTTCATGACTCCCACATCTGCTTTTCACTTACTTGCTTATGTTTGTATAGAACCATAAAAAGTTTTGGGTTGGAAGAAACCTTTACAGATCTACTGCAAGTCCCTTGCTGTGAATGGTGACACAATTCACTAGGTCAGGCTGCTAAAAGCCCCATTCAACCCTGAACAATTGCAGTGGTGTGACAGCCACAACTTCTCACTCTCATCATAAAATATTTCCTGCTTAAGTTCAATTTAATCATCCCTCTTCCAGTTTAAAACCATTACCCCTTGTCTTGTCACTGCAGGTCTTGGTAACAAAAGTTTCTCTCCACCTTTCTTTTAAGTTTTTTTTGTATGTTGGAAGGCCTCAATAAGGTTTCCTCTCCAGGTTGAACACCCCCAGAAATCTCAGCCTTTCTTCACAGGAAATGTGTTCCCTCCTTCTGGCCACTTTTGTGACCTTCCTCTGGACCTGCTCCAAGATGCTTATGTCTTGCTTGTACTGGTGAGTCCAGAGTGTGGTGCAGTACTCTAGGTGGAGTCTCATGAGAGTGGGCTGGAGTGGAAAGGAAAAATCACCTCCCTTGATCTGCTGCTGGCCACAATAATTTTGATGCAGCCCAGACTGTGACAGCCTTTCTAAGATGAAAGTTCACATTCCCAGCTCATATCAAGGACTTTCTGCTTGGCCTTGTTGTATTCATGAGGCTCATATTGACCCACTTCTACAGGGTGACAAGGTCCCTCTGGATGGCAACCTTTCCCTGAAGTTTACCAAACCTTCCGTGTTTCTATAACAGCAGACAGGCACTTGCATCTGCGTCTCTGGTGTAAAAATCCAAAGGTGGAGGACATTCACAGTGCTTCCACAAGCACACATAGGTTTTTGGTTTTTTCATTTGGATTATCCATTGCTTGACTGAAGGTGTGAAATACATCTTCTATCCAAGAAAAAGTTATTTATTTCCTTCCAAAAGAAAACAGGTTTCTCTTATGTGAGTAGACCGTCAAGTCCTTCAAAGAGATAGAATTTCCCAGTACTATGTGGGAAATCTGCATGACTGGGCAATAAGCACCAGATCAGTCTGCTTTTTAATATGACCCAGGATTTAAAAAGTACTTTCAATTGAAATCGTAATTTATTAGTATAATATTATTTTTTCATGGTAGGTTGGTTCAGATCCCAATATAAATCTCTGTATTGCTAAGGAAGATATCACTTTCATGAAGTGACAAGGCAAAAAAATCACGCTTTATCTCCCCTATGTATTAGCTAATCCACAGTTTTGAGAAGCTCTTTCTGAAGACTTATCTCATAGAAACTTTAATCTCTATCAGCAGTTCTCCTAATACATATTCCCAGTTGCGAGTATATCCCCGCTTCTTGCTTAGTAATTTATTCTACCCTGGGATTTGTGTGAGGTATTATGAAACAAAATTAAGAACTAGAATAAAATACATAGGAATGTACCCAGGCCAAATATCTTAAAGAATTGGGCTGGCAAATAGCTTTCAGTAGAACCAGTGACCAGCTGGATACACAATGCTCTTAAAGTACTCTGAGGTCATGAGTCTTCAGAGTTAAGTAAATCCACAGGACAATCATAGGACTATTTATAGGATCAAAATAAAATTAATTAGTAATGTTAAACCTGAAAACAAATCTTAAAAATTTTAAAATATTTAAAAAGAGACAAGAGGGAAATATATACATGGGGATCAACATATGAAGTAGAAAAATTGCCATTTGACCTCTTTCTCTCTTTCTGGTAGAATGATTATAACATCATTATGTTTCAGGAACTTAATGAATGTTTATAAAAGTATTCTTTAAAAGCACTGCTTTAGGGGATATCACATCTACTCTTACCTGAACCTTTTACAAGAGAATATGAGGAAAAGATTACATTAGCATTTATTCCAAGAAGAGTTATATATAAAAAGAGCAAGCTGCCTCTCATATTCTGAAATTCTGAAAAGACAAGCCATTTCTTGGAGTGCATAATATTTTTTCTTGAGGACTACATTTTTGAAAGTCTTCTAGTTCTATAGTCCAACAGTCAGAACAAAACAATTGTATTTTAATCTAGTTCACAAAAAAACCCCAAAATCTACAAAACAGCACAGATCTTAGCTTCCTAAATATGGTACTACAAAAATTAAAAAGAGACATATTAATTTAATGGTTAGGAGAACCACAGAACAACAATATACATATAGCAGGTGTACTAAATGTTTGTCTTTTTGAGGGGTGGTGGTGTTTATTTTGTTTTAAGATTGGGTTTTATCATCAAGGTTCATTTCTAGCTGGAGTTGACCGAAAGACATCTGTTTTTTCTCTTAAGGAAACTAAGGAAACTTTATAGGAATTAACTACTAGAATGATATGGCTTGAAGAGGGATTTAATATGAAGCAGTTATTAAATTTCAATTTATATTGGAACAGCTGAGCTCACAACCCATTGCATAGCACATGAATCACAGTCTAGGGAATTCCCAGATTTCTTCTAAGACCTCATGAAATGTTTTCACTGATGTACCTACCTGAATTCAGGAACTTTATGTGGGTAGATTTTAAAAAAGTTTCTGAGCTATTCTGATTCAGGACTGACTGATCTTATTAAAATATTCTGACATATGTAATGAAATTTCTTGTCACAAAATGCATTCATTGGGGAAAAAGATAGTATCAGATATAAGCAAATACACAGTTTAATAATTTTATCTACTTTTTCCCCTCAGAACACAAATGCAAAGTTAGATATGTTTCTAAAGATGCTGTCACATACAGTACTGTCTGAAACAATATGACAAGTTATTAAAATTTTTTTAAAAATAATTTTTGAACAGCACTTCTCATCATTATTTTTGATGTATTGCTCTTAGACAGGACACTCTGAAAGCACATTTACAAACTTTTAATCAGTCTTTAGTTGTCCTAATACTTTCTAAAAATAAATGTTGAATACCTCTCTTTGATCTGTATATAAGGAATTATAAAAATTAAATATACATCACTCTTCTTGCAATACACAAGGTCCTAGGCTCTCACACAAGTTCTGCACAGAGCAATTCTTTAAACCTCACATGATGCAATAAGTATAAACTACTTGGTGTCTTATATGCACCAAAAAAAAATCTCATTGCAATAGCTGAAATGCTTTAATTAATGACTGATATGAAGGGCATAAACATTCTTTATGCTCATGATGACAAGGTTTTTCAGCAGTAAAGTGTTCTCTCTAGTAAAACAAAGGAGAAAACTGAATATCCAGCCCAGGAAGAACAGAATGAGGTACACTACATTTTTAGACAAGTAATCGTGTTCAACATCTTTGTCAGTGATACAGACAGTGGGATTCCATGCACCCTCATCAAGTTTGTCCATGACACCAAACTGTGTGATGTGGTGGACATACTGGAGGCAAAGGACTCCAGAGGGACCTCACCAAGTAAGTCCATATGGACCTCGTGAAGTTCAACAGGGCAAAGCACCTGGATCAGGGAAATCCTTAACACAAATATTGGCTGGTTGGAAAATGAATTAGACACAGCCCTGAGGAGAAGAACTTGTGGTGTGTTGATTGACGAGAAACTTATGAGCCAACAATGTGAGCTTGCAGTGCAGAAAGCCAACCATTACCTGGGGTGCATCAGAAGCAGCATGGCCAGCAGGACAAGGAAGGTGATACTGCCCCTCTACTCTGCTCCTGAGGCCCCACCTGGGGTGCTGCATCCACCTCTGGGGTCCCCAGCATACACAGGACATGGGCCTGCTGGAGCAAGTCCAGAGGAGACCACGAAGATGGTCAGAGGGCTGGAAAAGGTCTACTATGAAGACAGGCTGAGAGAGCTGGGGCTGTTCATCCTGGAGAAGAGAAGGCTCTGGTCTGACATTAGAGCTGCTTTCCAGTACCTGAGGGGGTTACAGAAATGCTGGAGTGGGATTTTTTACAAGAAGCCTGTAGAGATAGGAGAAAGGGAAATGAAGTTAAGCTGAACATGAGTAGGTTAGGATTAGATATTAGGAAGAAATTCTTAACTGTGAAGATGGGGAGGCACTGGAACAGATTGCTCAGAGAAGTTGAGTGCTCCACCATTCTAATTGTTCAAGACTAGGCTGAACAATAAGCTAGGGATCTGAGAAACCTGGTTTTATGGAAGGTGCCCCTGACCACAGCAGGGAGGTTAGAGAAAGGTGATCTTTAAGGTCTCTTCCATCCCAAAACATTCTCTGAGTCTATTCTATAGTTAATCAGACAAATACTTAGGAAAAAATAAATTAAACTAACAGGTGACAATAAAAAGATTAAGAATACAAATTAACATGTCTATAAGCAAGCATCAGATAAGTAAATACAGGCTTAGAAAAATTACTGGAACATGGAGGTCAATAAGGGCAGACACAACAAGGGGCTTATAAAGTTGAAATTTAGAGAAAAAAAAAGCTGTGCTGGAACAAAATTTGCCTTTATTTTCAAAGGTCAATTTCTGATCAGTAAGGAAGTTTTCATTGGTGTGAAATTTCTGAACAAAAATTATGGATTTCTCTGTATTGCACTGCTAGAATAAGTCCTTAACATATTTTAGTTTACAGTCCTACTACTCTTATTCAGATTGTCTCTGGTAGTTTCAAGACTAATTTTCATCTGAAAGAAAACCCACTTGAATTTTGTAATTACTTCAAATTTAGTCAATTTTTATTTTACTTTTCAGTGATTGGCAGCAGCTTTCCTGAGATTATATTTGTTCACCTGTAACCTTTTCTGCTTCTGAAATATTTTACTTGTATATTTTTCTTGATCTCCTCAGTGTCACCTCCTGATTTAGATTTGTTATTTCATACTGAGTTATTTGATTTCTTGTCTGCTAAGATTTGTTTGATTTCAATGGGGTTGTGACTGGTATAAGTGAATTTTTTACTTCCCCTGGAATTAATTGTCCTTCAATTCATAGGTTATAATTTAGAACTGAAAAATAAAAGGGCATATTTACAAAGCAACTGCTACTTGCATAGTACAGCACTTGTGTTCAAAAAGAAGATTGTTTGAACTTTTATGTGATCATACTCCCTTTAGCTGTCATTTGAGACCTCAAGCCTGTTTTCCAAGGCAGTATTGTATAAACACTGAAAAGATGAGTTAGTCTACATTTTTAATAGAAAATTAAAGTTGCTGCAATCACATGTGAGAGATATATGAGTAATATAAGCAAAATTAAAAAATAAACCCACAAAGTTCGGTTTAAAAAGTTACTAAAGAAAATAATTTATTGAAAAATATATTTAAAATGTGGTGTTATTTTCTTTCTTAGGCCCCATTCCCTAAATTATGCCTAAAGTTAAAGTTTATTTTCTCATAAAATGTTTAAATATAATACAATCCTTCAATCTATGGAACCTGTACTCCATACTTTATTTCTGGGGTCAGCTCAATTTTGAAAAAGGTAAATATTTCTCAAAGATATTTTCAAGCTGGTAAAGATTAAAAATTGCACACAGAATAAATAATTTGCTGGATCAAGCTTTTCTATTTAATAATTATTTTGCATTATTGTTGTATGTTTACTTGTTTGCTCCTAGTGAGGGAAATAAGGGCAGTCATTGCAGGGTATTTTAACATACTCAGTGTTTAGCAACATCCCACAAATGCTCACCTGTGTGATCAAGTGAAGACAGTGCTGTGGGTTTCCTTCTGCAGTCTGAGCCAACACTGCTGTGCAAAAAGAGCACAGCACTTCCATGCAGCAATGCCTGAAATGCTTTGTGACAAATTGTGCAGCAGAGTGGTTGGAGTGAGGGGTAACTGTCAATACCAAGTTGTGCAGATGTGGTCCAAAATGGCCAGGATCTCAGTGTTTTTCTTTCCCATGGATTTCCAGTCACATACAAAGGCTGTGTTTTAATTCTGTGTATGCAGACAGCAGTTACATTCTAGGAAGAAGTATGGTGAAAGCAGGAAGGAAGAAAGACTTCAGAATATCATGCCAGTAAGGAAATTACAGGACCTGGATGAGAAAGTAACAGGTCAAGTGCACACAAATGGACTTCTAAGTCTAACCACTGAATGGGTGGAAAGGCTTGGAAGTTCAGCAAGGGTAATGACATCTTCTGGGAAAAGAGTTCCAGTGGTCCTTCTGCCAAAGTCATCAACCTTTACTGAGAGCCTAGGATTATCCTAAGTAGACTAGTGAAAAAAATTGCTCTCACTCTCCTATCATTATTTTAATTGCAGTGTGTCACTCACAAATATTTTATCTATCAAAATAAACTTGACTTCTCAAAAGTCTGAGTGGCCCTATCCACCAGAGGAAGGGACTGTCACATCAGAAGAATAAGATAATTGATTTCCACAGGTTATTTAAATTTCTTATGGATACACATATTGCTCCTTACTTTGTGTTGTATATGAGTAGTACAACTATGTCAGCCTCGGAGAGCTGGTGAGTATGGAGCTTAAATGTATAGTTTAGGTATAAAAAATTCCTCAACAATCCTCATATACATCTTCACCAATGATTTATATATTTGCACAAGGTTTGCTCAAATGTTTCATTCAATTTAAAAAAAATGCATATAATTGAAAAATCTCCATCTTATATTAAAAAAAAAGTTGTTTATATTCATTCTTGACTGCTCACTTAGGGATAGGAAGGTGAAAGGAACACATTTTTATTAAAATATTTATAAAATGAGCTGATAGATTTCTTAGAGGAAGTTCCCTATTTATTCTGTTTGGAAATGATAACAAGTAGGCTTGAAGGAACACTTAACCTTTAATATAAGGAAATTAAAATTCTTTACCACACTCTGCTAAATGCTAAAGCTGAAGTTTCCTTTACTAATTCGCATAATAATAATGCCACGCAGAATATTTGTCATAAAATCCAAAGTTATTTTTTTGCAAAACACATCCACCCACCCTGAAGACGCACCTTAAATGATCTCTATTCACTCTACTAATGAAAAAGAAACAAATATTCTATTGTGAAGAGATGAACGACATTTCAGGCACAATTCCCTTTGCAAAGGAGAACTATTTAAGCAATTTGTCATGCATTTTTGCACGCTTGTTTGTCTCGTCTGAGTGCACGTGAACAGATTTCTTAATGAGACACATTTATTTTATTTGGATAATGTTTGTGCAGCTCTTTCAGCACAAAAAGAGCTATGTAAGGACTCAGTATTATTCAGCCCAATCCTCAGTCATGACCTCTGTTATTTTTTGATTCCTGATATGGTCTATTATCTGGAAAGGTAAGAAAAATTAATTTTAAAATTATGTCTCATTTAAGACTGTGACTGAGATCTATTGAATTGTGACCACAGAATAAGGAAGCAGAACATCAGACTAAATTCCTCTTTGTAAAAGAGAGTGGTAAAATGAAAGACAGAAAGACTTGATCTGAGGGGCTTTCCAGTTTTGGTTAAAAATCCAGAGTACGCATACAGGTCATAAGTTCAGATTCAGTCCAGGTCACTAATGGCTGAAAATCATTACCACCTGAAAGTTATTTAGCTGCCCATATGAAAATATGTTAGTGTTCTAAGGTCACAGAGAAGAGAAATCTGTATATTGTCATATTAGGCAGTATGTGCCTTTTGGAAATGGCCTTGAGGCTGATTTTTAGCTCAGAGCACTCCTGTTCCAAACTAACACAAATTAAGTTCTGCATTAGAACCTTCTAGACAAAATTAGTACAAAGTTCTGGAAGTTAAAAAAGACAATGAGAAATGCATTATTATATATGAGGAGAAAATTGAATTAAAATTCTACATGTCACACATCACATCAATTTCTGATGACGAAAAGTCTTGTGTTCATTGTATAGAGAGATTTAGGAAGTCCTTGAGCTAGATCTTTTTTAAGAAATGAGCTTGAGAAAATGTTTCCAAGCATAGAACAGACATTAAAACAAACTGAAAGACTGAGAACTAATAAATCAGCAATATTACAGCCAGTAAAGATCTTTAAATTACTTTTATTAAACCATGGAAATTTCAATTATGTATATATTTTACTAGCTAAATTCTATGTAATTAACTAATTAAGTACTGCTAAAATTTGTCTCATGGTTAGAGGAAGGAAATGTTCAGAGATTGTGTGGGGACTTGTACTCCTCAATGCATTTGCATCTAATACAATCTAATACAGTGACTAAAGAGAGCAGTGAAATGAAAAGATTTGTTGATATTATAGATATAGAAAAATTAAATCTGACCCAAAAGAGCTGCATGACAATTTCACAAAAATCAAAGACTACTTGATAGAATGAATCTAGTGAGGCAGTGTAACAGGTTGGCCAGAGAAGCTGTGTCTGCCTCATTAGTTGGAGATGTTCAAGGTTGGATGGAATTTGAGTAGCCTGATCTGGTAGAAGATATTCCTGTTCATGGAAAGGGGCTGGAACTAGGTGATCTTTGGAGTCCCTTCCAGTCCCTAACATTCTATGATTCTATAAATTTCAATGTGAAATAATACGCAGAGTAAAACAAATGTAACTGTATCCAGACAAAAATTAATTTGAAGTAACTACAAATCAATACATTTATGGTGAATAAGTCCTTCAAAATTTCGGTGTTTATCATTGATTGAAAAAACCACCCAGAAATATTAGAAGAGGAGATGAAAAAAAAAAAAAAGAAGCAGCAAACATAATTTGGCTACTGGGTAAATATTTTGAACCTGAGCACTTTATTTTCTGGAGATGGTAATTGGCAGGGTATCATAGGGAAAAACATAAAGAAAAACTCCAACGGTAAACAAAGGTTTCAAACTTCTGCACAAAGTCAATCAACTAGAAGCTTAAAAATATTAAAATTTTGTGGCTGAGAAAACAGTTTTACTTAATTAATGAGATGGATAAAAAAGTAGAAAAACTTACTCATTGAGAGAATTCACCATGTCCCACAATGAATGAATTAAGGGCCATCAAATGAAGCAGTCAAGTTATTAGTTTAAAGTAAATATATGTATATATATATATAATATATATATATATATATATATTCATGTAACATACAATTAAATTGTAGCACTTACTGTTTAGAATGTTGTGCATGTTAACAGTTGAGACTGGTTAAAAAATCTATTTGATTAATTCATGAGCAAAAAGTGTATCAAAATCTATTAAACAAAAAATACAATTTTTAGTCAGAAATTCTATCACAGACTAAAAGAAACTTAGACATTACCCAATAAATAGTGTTAATGTTGAGCTAGCCTCCTATAAGGAATTCATAGGTTTGATTTCAGGTGGAAGAATATAAATTATGTTTCTCAGTAATGATGTAATAGTTTAAAATGTAGCAGAATTGTAGAAAGGAGTTTGCCTTACTCTAGAATAAGGAGAATACTTTTGGGCTCAATCATGGGCTCAAAAGCTTCCATGGCTCAATCATGTCAGCAGATTTCTCAGTGAGAAAAAGATTTAATTAATTTTAAAATAGTCCCATTTTTATTCTTGAAAAGTGATGCTCAAGCCTATTTATTCCCAATTTTCATCATTCAAAAATCTAAAGTTGTTTCTCTTTCTTCCTTGACTTATTTGTCAGTGTCATTCCTCGAATTGCACTAGTGTCTGTGCCTCAGTGGTTTTGAAAACTGTCACTTTCATCTGTTGCCATTTCACATGGCCAGTCCTCAGTGGGAGATTATTTTATACTCCATTACCTTCACATAGGACAAGGACTGAAGCATAGCTTCAGTTAAGAAAACTTACTCAAAGTCACAAATATTTCTATCATTTTAGAGAACCAAACGCATTTTGGTTCTTTCTGTAGCTCTGCTGCTTTATATAACTTCAAACTCTCACCATCCATAATGACATTGCAGTTAAAATGAAGTTGTTTTGTTGTGGTTTTTTTTTAAATTTGATTCAATTGAACTATTCTGCAGTTATTTCAGATAACAGAATCACCTAAAAAATTCATCCTGATTTTAAGAGTTATTTTAAAGAAAGTTTAAGTTATTAAAATTATTTAAAGTTACCAGATTTTGATTTTTAATTTTTGATTTTTAATTTAACAAATTGTAAAATGTGCTGTTCTTTGGTGACATGCTGCACAATGAAGTCACATTTTTCACAGAGATGCTCATTTGAATTCGAGCTAAAAAAAAAAAATAGGCACTAGGGAGAAAAAGGGGCAATTTACAAGGTTCACTCCCCCACAGGTTTTTATGAAATCATTTATACTTTTAAGCCTGAAAAATTGTAGTAAACTAGAATCCCAATAGACTTGAAGATCGGGGCTAGTATATCTAAATGCTGCTTCACCATAACACTTGGTCTTTGAGCTCATTTATATTAACAATAGACAGAAAAGCAGCCAGATAAGATCACTATTACTTTCCATTTCCAGATGGGACTTTTGCACTGGGTTCATTAATCTCTTGTCCTTTTCAAAGTACAAATAAAAAGTCTCAGTTTATTTTAGCTAAACTAGAAAAGCTTTGTAGACATTCTTAGCATAAGTATCTGTGTGTATTGGATTTGCATGGCTAGGTTTTGGTAGCAGAAGAGACTGTGGGGTGGCTTCTGTGAGAAGTTCCTATAAACTTACTCCATGTCTGACAGGACCAATGCCAGCTAGCTCCAGGACAGGCCTGCCACTGGCCAAGGCTCAGCCCATCAGAGAAAGCAGTTACATCTCTGTGATAATGTATTTAATAAGAAAAAATTATTATTGCACAGATGTAATTTCACTAAGAGAATAGAGGAGGGAGAATTTGTGGGAGGACAGACACCAAGTTCAGTGGACAAGGAGGTGGCAGAGGTGCTCCAGGTGCCAGAAATGAGATTCCCTTGCAGCCCAAGGCAAAGATCCTGGTGTAGCAGCTGTGCCCTTTCATGGAGGGCCACGAAGATGCAGAGACCCCCCTGCATGCCACAGAGTCGACCCAGACAAGAGCAGGTGGGTGCCTGAGAGGAGGCTGTGACCCCTGGGGACACCCACGCCAGAGCAGAGCCCTGGCAGGGACCTGTAGCCTGTGGAGAGAGGAGCCCATGCTGGAGCAGGTTTGCTGGTAAGACCTGTGATCCTGTGGGGAACCCATGTTGCCTGTCCATGACAGACTGCACCTTCTGGAAAGGGAAACCCATTGGAGCAGTTCACAAAGAACTGCTGCCTGTGGGTAGGACTGATATTGAAACAGATCATGGAGGACTGTCTTCTGTGGGAGGAATCCAGCACTAGAGCCAGGGAAGGACTCCTCTCCCTCATCAATGGCAGAAACAACCTGTGAGTTTTCAAGATTTGTTTTATTTCTCATTATCTTGCTCTTATTTTTATTGAAAATAAATTCAATTAATTTCCCCAAGTAAAGTCTGTTTTGCCTATGACAGGAAGCAATGAGTGATCTCTCCTTGTTCTTATCTCAATTTATAAACCTTTTGTTATATTTTTCTCCCTTCCGCCCCTTTGTGGAAGGCAGTGATAGTGCAGCTTTGGTGGGTACCTGGCATCAAGCCAGGGTCAACCCACACACTGTGCAAACTAGTTTTCCCTATCACCCACCAGCCTTTGGATAAATGCTGCATCTGGACAACACAAGTGTTGATTTCCTACCTGCTGAAATATATATATATACATATATATTTCTACATCACTCAAATACTGTCTTTACAGTGTTGAGAAAGAAAGCAGAGATGACAGAACTTTGTTTTAAACCAAATATTTTTTGCATTATTTTCTTCTGAAGGCTGTTGGAGTAGAACCAAAACTAGATTAAAACTAATCATTAAAAACTTATCACCCTCTATTCCCTGAACCTGTATGAATGGCTGTCTCTGTGCATTCATCCCCAGGACTACCACATCAGTCATGTAAGAAAACTTGATGGTCAGCAGTGCATATCATCATCATCCATTCAATGCTATTTTCTTTTTTCAATTAAAAATACCTCCATATCAACAAAATAATCCAATTTCTTTTTCATTACTCCTGACCATGTTTTCCCATCATATTCACAGTGTCCATTTCACAGTTCCTGTTTAACAAATGCACTTGACCCAACTAGAACTACATCAGCATTTTATGATACACCTAGTAAATTAAGTGTAAAGAAAAATTATGGCTGTTTTTAGTCAGTGCTTAGGTAGAACACTGCAAGCCACACTTGCCTGCATGTCATCAAAGAAGGACCACCTGGGAGAGCTGAAAGTCTTTCCATCCCTCTCTGAAGGTATACAAAACTTGTGGTGCTGCACTAATGGAATACTATGCCTCTGGGTAGGCTTGAGGGTTCTGCATGCTCCAGAAGTTCCATATTCCCTCCCTAGCATCATAGATAACTGAGGATGACAAAAAGTTACAGTACTAATGTACTCAATAGGCTCAAAATAATCTTGGAGGTATGGCATGCACTATACAGCAAGCGCTTTGTGTTTACTAATATCAAATAAGGTCTTGGTTAGCAATGTTAAACTTATATTGAGTGCATTTGCTGAAATAGAAAAAAAATAAACCCTCCAAATGTTGTAGATTTGTACTTTTGTACATACAAATATTGTATATTAAAACAGTGAAAATTTGGTATTCCATAAGTGACAATTTTAGAGACTCAAACAATTGTGAGAAGTTAACACAGCTGATGCAATATTTCCAGAGAAGATTAATTGTGAGGTTGGTTGAAGTGGATTTTCCTTTTGATATTATTTTTTCACAAACTATGTGCTTTTTTTACCTGCTGCATACAGCTTTTAGATATGTGGCACTGAAACACTTAGCTAATACACTAATAGAATTCTGCTTGCAAATCACAGCACACACAAAGGACTTGACTTATATTTCAACCTGGCAGCTGTCTTTCCATTTGCTATTTAATGAACCCAGCAGCTTCATTTATATTTTTTTCATCCTAATTTTATTATGAGGAGATTTCAGAGGCTGTGCAGAACACTGCTTGCAAGAAAAAGTGGATGGGGCATTTTAAAGGCACATACAGTTATTTTCAAAAGAACAGCTCTTAGATACTACTCATAACTTCTGTGTTTATGAATCAAGTCATTCCAAAGCACCATGCAGAAAGAAAAAAGAAAACACTTCTTTGTTTCATTCAACATGCTCACTGTGCTTCTTAATAAAGAAAATTTATGGCATAAAATGATATTGCACTCCAGTGGAATGTTTTATGACTCTTTTTTTTTATTTGCTTAATATTTTCTTGCATAACTTTAGATATAGTTAGTACCACAATTTTTTTGCTTTGGATTTGGTGTAGAATTTAATTTTAATCTATTAGAATAAATATATAAAAATCTTCTTGTAGTACAAGTCACTTACAAAAAGAGAAGCAGGACCTAGTCTCAGCTTCAAATCATGTTGCCTTTGTACTCTACTTTTGCAATATTAACTAAGCAGCTAATACAAAATACTAGTATTAATAGTTAGTAATACTAAATAGCATGAATGCTACTTGGTGCAAGGATTCTTGACAGAAAAAGGAGGCCTATTATCAACATGCCCTAATTTTTGCCATAATGAATGTTTTAAATACATCATTTTTCCCTGGCCAAATTCCAACCTTAAGGAGGAATCCTCCTCCATTAAGGAGGTTCCCATTCAGCGTACACCTTTTCCCTTCCCTTCTCAGACAATTCTGCACTATATGTGCAACACCAGCATGTACAAAACATCAACTTTGTCATTTCACTTATTTTAATGTATCATTCATTGACATGATGTTCTCATCATTGTTTTGGGTACTGAGGTGGGATGACCAATAAAAAACCTAACTTACTTTTTTACCCCTTTCTAGTCTAATTTTCTCTCATGTTTGACATGGGCTACACACAGTCTATCCTATCCTACTCATATGGTGAAAACATAAGCAGCACAGGAGGGTAGGTATGTATTGCTTTTTGTCTGCTGCTACATGCCTCTGTCTCTTCCACTGCTTTGGGCTTCTTCATTTTCCACTCCTCTGACATGTGTTGTCAACAGGCTACTGGCTTCAGAGGTGTCCCTGCCTCTGCGTGGGTCATTCATAGCTGCAGCCCTTCAGGGTTCTTGTCACAGCAGTGGTCACCCATGGCCACACAGTTCCTCAGCAGTGCCTATGCCTTAATGTGTGTCCTCCGAAGGCTGAAGTCCCTTAGGAGTGCTCCTTCCCTGACAAGTGTCACCCACAGCCAGAGTCCCCAACCCACGAGGTGTCCCGAATGCAGTATGGGTCACCTCTTTTCAGGACACTATCTCCAGCCTTGCCCTTAGCTGTCGCCTCCTTAGCATCTTTTCTACCATGTCTTCCTAAAACTGTATCTTTCTGCATGTCTCCACTGCATCCAAAGCCTCACCAGTCCCTTGGGCCTGCTGTTCTTCCTTAAAAATGCACCACAGTGTTCCCTGTCAGGCTGCAGTGTCGACAGGTGATGGGCTGCCCAGCTCAGTGTCAGACTGGGTGGAAATAAGCACCAGGCACTTCATGGCCTCCTCCACAAAGGTCACCTGCAGCTCCTTACTTCAAAAGCCTTACCATTTGTACTCCATACAGTCACAATGGCTCTGGATGTATGACTCTGGATACTAGCCACATTATGGTTACATGCTATAACACACATCAAGGCTGTCCAAAATTCCCTAAATCTTTAAACCACCTTATTTTTCATCCTCTAAAATGGAGATACTGGTGTTTTCAAATCTTCCAGATGTCTTTTGGAGTTCACTATTCAGCTAGCTGTCATATATTCAGATGGCAATCATATATTAAACTAGGACAGAGCTCTGACTTTTCCTTCTGCACGTAGTTTTAACTGTCAATCAATCAAAGCTAATCGCATTAATGAAATTCATAAATAAAGTAAAAGCAGAATGAAGAACAAACACCTTCTGAAAAAAATAAATAACACTTCAAAAGCTATTATAAAAGCACAGGCTGAGAAAAACAAAGGGAAATTTATCTTGGAAAAGTCAGGCTAATGCTTCTGTGCAAAGCAAATCTGAAATGCTGGCATTTAACATGACATACCTTTGAGAAGCCGTAACATTTTCAAGAGGCCATGGACTGATGATGGAACTGAACGTCAGGGTAGAGCATCCTGAATCAAAGACATAACAGTCACTTTTCTGCACTCTGATTCAAAATGGGCACTATGCTGCCAAGAGATACAGCTGAATTTGAACCCTGCAAATCACCCTGAAGACCGCTGAATGGAAACCTTTGTTAAGAGTGCTACAAAGGTTCATGTAGAAGAAAAGGAAGACAAAAGTGAAAAATTATCTGTGAAGGAGGATACATGTGCTTATTTATTTAGTTATTTAAAAGAGAATTTAGGCCGTTGAAGAAGGTCTGCAAGAAAAATAATTTAAACTTTTTTCTTGGTTATGCCTTTAAAAAATAACATGTAGAAATAGTTCATTTACAATACAAACCCTTTCTGACTGGGAATTGGCAGATAACTGGTTGTTCAAACTTCAAAATAAGTACTTGTATTTTCATATTTCTCTTCTCTGTCAATATCTGATGTTCAAAAAAAGGAACTTCAAGAGAAAGAATCAAATTAATGTCTTCATATGCTTTCATCACCTTATTACATGAGCACACTGCACCACACTGCTTATGCAAAACCACAGAAAAGCAATCAATACTAGGGAGCACTTAAGTGTAAGGGTTTGCTTAGTAAAAAAAAATCCAAGTGAAATTTTAGGCAGGTAGAGGAGTTATTATGCTCTGTGGGCCAGATCCAAAGAGCTCTGTGGCACTATTTTAGCTGACGACTGAGTGGTTTGCCTCAGTCTACCCAATGTGAAATTGCCTTAGAACAGCACAAAAACTAGTGCTGACAGCAGGGGAATGTTGAAACAGAAGCAGCATGAAAAATATCAGTCCTTCCTAGTTCAGCAATTATTAGCAGTAAATTTTTAACTGCAAGGTACTTCTGCCAATGTGTCTCAGCCAAAACCACTACTTGAAAATGTAATTTTAGTGCTGCATTATACTCAGGAATCTGAAACAGTTTAGTGCAGGTGTACTGGTTGCTCCTTTTAGTGGTAACATTTCTCACTATTTGCCACATTACGACATTTGCAGTAGCACAGTGCTTTTGTGTTCCAAGGAGGGAACTATTCTGGTGTCTTCAGTAGCAGTGTGATCACTATAGCTTTTTATTAAGTACACATTACTGCTCATCACATACAAGGTGAAAACGGTAATCAACTCAAATCTGACCTGGCAAGAGAGTATTTTATAAAACCACTATGTGACTGCAGTCAAAGAATATATAAGAAAAATTTGGGAAGATGACATCTGGATAATTCTGTGTTTCTTGCCTTTTCTGTGTGAGACTGCCTCTACCCTTCAGAGGCTTGACTAGATCGCAGCGTTTACTGCTGCAAAAAATCCTCTGAGGAAAAAAATGAATAGAGCTGTTTTCACCTGGTGAGTACTTGCTAATTTATAAGCAATGTTACAAAGTCCTTAGCTCCAAGAAAAGTGCAAATTTTGACACTTTGCCTGAATCTCTAAGTCACCAGTATTGTAGTATCGGCTTTCACCTTTCTTGCCAAACACAGTTTTTAAAAAAGCTAGTCCCAATTTCTTCCTTCTTTCTCTGATGCTTTGGTATACAAACTTAAATAGAATTTTTGGAACCAGCTATATTGCTAGTAAGTGAAAGGCTTTAAGATCAAGCATTAGTATTCGCCTGATAGCAATTCTCAGCTGAAAACTTTTGTGTGTTCTCTAGAAGAGGACATTAAAGTAGTTAAAGATATATAAATATATATAGGTGTGTATATAATATACAAATAATGTAAGTATACATAAATATATAAATAGAATTTATAAATTATATAACAAATATAAAATATAAATAATAAAATATATAATTATAAAAATGTAGCATATAAAATGGATAAAGATTTATATAACTATTTATACATACATATGTTGTGAAAAAAGTGAGGAAGGGAATGAAGTTCAAATAAGAAAATACATTTTAAATTTTATAATTAGCCCATGTTATGTCCATTCCACTCAGGCCTGAAAGGTCCTGATGGCATGTATAAGAGTTCTCCACTTTGTTCATCAGAAAGAAGTGTGGGTGTAGGGTGAACCTCAAATATCATGAGGGTTTGGTGGCTGTTAACCTACACAATCTGAGAGCTTTCTGTGCTTTGTGGATGAAGAGTAGTACTCTCTCTTGTGCAAGCAGGATTTTAGCCCACACAAATTTGAAAAATGGGATAAAATTAAGAGAAAGGGAGAAAATAAAGAAAAGAAAAGAAAATTTAAAATATAGCCACTTTATTTCCAGCCTGACCTGTTTGAAGACAAACTAAATTGGAGTCCAAGTACTAGTGATGCACAAACCTATGGCCTCTCCAGTGCTGAAAGGGAAGACATTAACTTCCCTCTGCTGAACACACTCTTTCTCTTTCAACCCATTAGGATTTTGACATGCTCATGAGGGCAGAACACTGATAGTTAATGTGAATAACCCGATTCATTCTCATCATACCTTTCAGTCAGTTGTTTCCCAGTAGTAATTAATGGGATTTTTATACGTTTATCACTTCCTTTGCAGAATTTTGCATCTCTTATTACTGAATTTCTCACATTTTCTGCTGGCCCCAGTTACAAAGTTTATCACAGTCCCAGTGGACTGAACTCTGTAATTTGGCACTCCAATTTTTTATCCTAATTTAGTACCATTTGAAAAGGTGCTGAGGGTGCAGACTGTTTCATAATTCAGATGAGAATTGAATAATAGCAGTCCAGCATTGACCCTTGGGCTGTTTATTTGGCTGCCAACCAAATATTAAGCCAACAACAGCTACCCTTTTAGCCCCCTTCTCCAACCAACATTTAACCCATCCAATGATCTGTTCATCCAGTTCATATTTTCTTCATTTTCAAAATATAATTGATTGAATGTTTTATTACTTTCCTATTGCTGTAAATTATGCCTTCTCCAAGCCAGCTTACAATAAATATGCAAATATTGACAGTATCTAAAATAGACAACTTAGTGATAAATCTTTAGAAAAATCCTAAGGTTGTATAAAAAGTTCTGTCTATGATATTCATCAGCCTTGCTCTATCTTAATAAGCTATACAGCAATTGCACAGTATATTTTCTTTCTTTTAGTGGACTATATGTGGTTTAATAGTCAATCTTTACTCTGAAGTATTTCAAAAGTTATAGACTAGCTTAACATTTCATCCCCCAGATTTATTTTCTTTCTTGTTAAGCAGGAAGCAGTCTAGTCAACCATTAATTAGAATAAAGTTTCTTTCCCTTCCGTAGACAAGAAAATATGTCTTTGTTGTAGTATTTCTTCACATTTAGAAGTGAATAGAGTAATGAACAACTCTTTGCTTCAATGAAGTGTTAAAACTCTGACTTCCATCCTCCTCTCTCAGTAATTCTTAGGCATTCTTCAGTGGGAAAGCTCAATTAACTTCATGTTCTAGATATTTTTCCTTTACATTAAAAACATACATAATTCAAACAGCTGTAGTCTTACTGTATGCAGTGTATAATTGAATTTTGATTGAGACCAAACAAACAGAAATCAAATTACTTTGGGTAAAAGGTCCATTAGGAGTGATTGAGCTCTGACATCTTCCTTTTAGACATGTTGTAAAACTGCTTTATATATCCTCATTATAATTGAAAGATAGAATAATCAGAGCAATGTTCTCACTGTTGGTCAAAACAAAGATGACTAATTAGATGAAACATATCATAGAGACAGATTTTAGAGTGGCAAACCTCTGTTGAAATACAGTGTAAAAACTTCAGAATGTTATTTCTGAGTCTGAGTCAGACACGACCTTATTTATGATTAGATCTGCTGCAGATGTTAAGCATAAAAATGTGGTTTTCAGTGAAAGACCCTCACCTCAGCCAGTCTTTGTGATAAAAAAATAACAGTAAATAAATATGTCCCTTTAAAAAAAGAACAAAAGTTGTAGTTTGAAACCATAGTCCCTAGAAGAAAGATAGCAGATCTCTAGGTTCTAAGAATATCAGACATGGCTTTCTCAGAAGCAGACCCTATGATGAGTAAAAGCATCCCTTTTGAAAAATCAAACAGCAGCTTCCTTCATTACTCCAAGAACTGTGAAAGTCAACATTTTGCAGTAATGCTGTTGAATAGTTGAGATCAGTGAATAGGAATGAGAAAGGGAAATAGAAAAGGTGTACATTAAGTACTTGGGCATTACATAAAGATAAAATTAGTAAAGCTTAAGCTGAAATTATTAAAATACTGCCTCTCTCAACCTGCATAACAGAGAAGAAAAAGAATACATAGAAGGTGTGATAGACTATATAGAAAATACAGATATTATAGATTATACAGTTAGAGAAGTAAAATTTCTATCTCCTTTTCTGTGTTAAATAGGAAAAAGTGGGAAGTAGGGACTCAGGACAAAGGGTAAATGAATATGCTGTACCTCTAAGCTAATTTAAAGCTTATTTAAATAGCATAAATACAAGCAATACGTTTCATAAATATAAGCCTTTTGGATAAGTCCAGAGAACTACAAATACATGTAATTTCCAGCATTACCAGGGATACTGAAGTTTTTTTTTTGGAAGATAAGAGTAGCATCATGTTAGGCATTATACGGAATCACCACATTGCAAACTTTGGATCAGTTCATCAGTGGCAACTTAGACAACTAGAACAGGAGCCATGTGGTGTTATTTGTTTTTTTTTTTTTTTTCAAGTGCCTTTGCCCCTCATTTTGATGAATGCACAGAAAAACATTATTTATAAAAGTTCCTAGGATTAAGGGAAAAGGACACTGACATGGAAAACAATACTGAAAGGCTAAACTGCTAGAATAACATTTTTGGAAAAAATGATTCAGCTTTAAGGAAAAAAAAATAAAAGCAAGAATAAGTTTTGACGAGGATACAGTGAAAAAATTCACATGGAAAGTACTACTGCCCAAGTAAAATTGAGAAAGAGAGTACATTCTCTTAAAAGGGCAGTTTGAAAGGGGGAAAATAACAAAGACTGGCAAAAAGAAAGATTGTGTTATAAAATGTGAGATAAAGCCCTTAGTTCTCATATTTCTGATATTGATTAAAAAATATAACTCAGTTATAAAATAGGGCAAGTTAAAGAGATTTAAATGAAACGTAGATAACGAGATCAAAATATTATCATATTGTTTTCTTAAATCACAGTGAATTCAACTGGCAATTCATTTAAAATGAATACTTTTACTTCCATCCAACACTCAAGTCATGCCCCAGGAATTTCACATTGTAAAACATTTCATCTTCTTTGACCTTCCTTCAAATTTAGAGCTAAAGTTTACTGTGGAACCAAACCATCTCTTTTCATTAGTAAGGGATACAAACTTAGTTTGCATCTGCAGCAGTGTCCTTAAATGAAAGCAATATTCCTCATACAGCAAAAATTGGAAGGTGCTGAGGCTTTAAAAACATTAAATATTATGCGCCTGTGGTAAAGTTATGGAAGTTTGCTGATAAAATAACTCAAGTGTGCAGCTGTTTGCTGATTAAGGATCCCAAAAAGAGGAAAAATGACGTTAATGGAGTTACAGTGTTTTATAGCAAAAACATTAAGGGAGGACTGACCTTGATAAGCATTTGGGATTAATTACAATGAAAAGTAGTATACAAAGAATGAGTCATTAGCAAAATGGTTTTGCTCTGTCTTTAGGTCAAAGCAGACTTACCACTTCATTAAAAATTATGATGATGAAATATATATTCCATAGCTGTCACTGCATACATATATCAATCTAATGTTAGAGACCATGAAGAGTTTTTCCTGTTGCCACTTCAGAACAGTTTTAGATTTACATCAGTCTTAGAAAATTCTGAGCAAACTTCTGAAGACATATTTGTAGCTCATATGTGATGAAGAGTGAACATTCAAATGCCATATATTTTTTGCTTGTTTTGTTCCCTTTAGTTACACAAACTGAACTCAATATAAGCAAACAGCTTCATGGAAAATTGTGACTATTAGCTGTAGAAAACACCAGAAATAGAAGCGCATTAGGCTAATATACATTGTGTTCTTGGAACAAGAAACATTAAAATCTATATTAAATGAATTTTTCACTTTGTACTCAAAAAAACAGACCTCCCATCCTGCCCAGTTTCTTACTGTTCTTCTATAATATTAAAATTATTATTAGGATAAAATAATGTTATTTAAAATGAAATTGTTCATGGTAAACTGTGTCAAGGAAAGCCATTGTTGAGCGTTTTTTGAAAATTGAAATAGTGAGGCAACTTTTTACGAGGTAAAAAGCTCCTCTCTCTGGGAGAATTTCACTTCAAAAATACTGTTGGAATCAGTTCTTGCATTTTAGTATAATTATTTAGTAGGCTTGTTGTTCGTGATGACTGGATAATTTAAGACATTTGCAGGTCATTTGTAACCATGGAAATCATGTTGCCTGCATATCTAATAGACTAATTTCCACATGAAGCAAGGCAGTAGTTCTGTTTATTTACTGGCTTGTTAAATGCTATTTTGAACTACCTTGTTTTCCTCAGGGGAATTGTCACTCAATTTCTGAAAAGAAAAACAACAAAGTAATACTATGTCCTTACTGAACCTCAATGAATATGCACTTTCTTATATTTTCAGTAAATGTATATTTGACCATATTTGTAGAGCCTTTGTTTGCTTATTGTCTTTCACATTTAAGGTAGAGATTGAAAGTGTTTAAGGATTAAATATGTTAAAGACATGCATTAGATTTCAAAATTTTCAGTTGCTGGCCTCAGTACATAGGGATATGAATTAGTGATTGAGTCAGGACATCTCAATTGTGGTTAAAATTTACTAGGCAGCTGATTGCATATGTATGTTTTTTATTCTGTCCCATCTGTGGGTCAAAATGTTTCAATCATATTGATTTCAACATAGTAGAGTACGTCAAACTAAGAGTTCTTAGAAAAGATAGGAGAAACTTGAGGAGATCATTTAGTTTCTGTATCCTTTTAATTGACCACTGTTGAAAAGCAGTGCCAAGTTCCTAGCACAGAGAACTTAAATAACAATAATGCAGACTTTTTAGAACAGGAAATATATGGTCCAAACTCCAGACTGCAGAAATTTTAATTTATTAGTAGTAAGGGTTTGTGTTTGTTTTGGGGGTTTTTTTTTGATTGTTATGGAGGTTGATTTTGACTGTTTTGTAGAGGTTTTCTATGCAAGCTTTTCTTAAATAGATCTGGGATGTCAAAGCATTTCCTTTTCTGTTAGTTGACGTAATCAAGATTCAAAGATCTTTTTTTCACATGCAAAATGTACATCATATCTATAAAGTACCATTCAAGCAGACCTGTCTTAAAAGGTCACAAAAACCATGAGTCACAAGGTGACTCACCTATGCTCTGAAGTGTTTTCTCTGCCTTCATGACTGTGAGGCTGTCTTCATGCCCCAACTGATTAAACTCACATTTTATTTTATTACTCCCATCACTAATTCAGCCAAAATACTTTAATATTTCCATAATACTTGCTTGATTTGAAGTTCGTGTCATGGCCATTGACAATTTAACTGTCTTCATCTTCACTAATCTTAAAGCTGTCTACAAGCTATTATCAATCACTTGCTAAAATGACAGTACTCTCTTGGCATCTAAATTATTTTAATAGGCAAATTGCACAGCAATGTGATGTTGAAATATTAGATGAAAAATATTTTCAAAAATTTGCTTCCCAAACTTTTTCAATTGAATGAGCACTTGGGAAACAAAAGTGGAATTTGAAAAAAATAGTAACAACATATTAAGTTTTAACCACAAAGCAATAGTATCAGAATTGTCATTTCTACCCAATCAGAGAATCACATTTGAAAGATAAATCAAAATAAATGTCATGTGGAAATAAACCAATAAATTCTTAACCAATAAACTAATACATTCCCTCCTTCATCAATATCTCTGTATTAAAAAAAAAAACAAAAAAAAACAGGTATCCCTGTTTAAATGCTAAACAGAAAAAAATTCTTCCCAAGAATGGTAGTTCATTCTTCCATACTCTCAAAAATTTAAGAATTGGCATGTTTTAATTTTTGCTGTGCTGCAGCAGCCTTGCGCTTTTTATATTATAGAATCATAGGGTGGTTTGAGTTGGAACAGGACCTTGAAGATCATCTAGCTCCAACCCCCCTGACATGGACAGGAACACCTTCCACTGGACGAAGTTTCTCAGCCCCATCCAGCCAGGCCTTGAAGAATTCCAGGGGTGGGAAACCCACAATTTCTCTGGGCCACCATTCGAGTGCCTCACCACCCTTATAGTAAAGAATTCTTTCCTCATATCTAATCAAAACCTACCCTCATTCAATTTGAGCTAATTACCCCTTTGAACCCGTTTGATATTACATGCTCTTGTAAATAGTCCTGCCTCACCTTTCCTGTAGGCTCTCTTCAGGTGCTGGAAGGACACAATTCAGTCACCCCAAAGCCTTCTCTTCCCCACGCTGAACAATCCCAATTTTCTCAGCCTTTCCTCATAGGATCATCTTGATCCTATGAGGAACATATGAGCACATATGAGCACATCTCTGGATGTGCTCCAACAGGTCCATGTCCTTCCTGAGCTGGGGTACCCCAGAGATGGATGCAGCCCTACAGATGAGGTCTTACCATAGCAGAGTAGAGGGGCAGTGTCACCTTCCCTGACCTGCTAGCTACACTGCTTTTGGTGCAGCCCAGGATACATTCGGCCTTCTGGTCCATGGGATCACATTGACAGACTATGTCCATCCTCTCATCCACCAGCACCCCTAAGTCCTTCTGTGCTGGGCTGCTCTTGGTCTGTTCATCCCACAGTCAGTGTTGATACCAGGGATTGCCCCAACCCAGGTGTAGCACCTTGCACTTGGTCCTGTTAAAACTCATGAGATTCCCATGGACCACTTCTCAAGCCTGTCCAGGTCCCTCTGGATGGTGTCACATCCTTCAGGTGTGACAACTCATCTTGGTGACATCTGCAAATTTGCTGAGGGTGCATTCAATTTCTTCATTTATGTAATTAATTAAGATATTAAATAATACTGGTCCCAAGGTTTTCTTTTCTTCAGTTTTTAAAAATATTTATTATGTTTCCCTTTTACCAGTCAGCCAGGACTTCCTCTGATATAGAGTCAAGTGGTCTCAAAAGTGACCTCACCAGCAAATACATTGAAACAAATGTGACTGGCAAAAGAGGAGTAACCTTGACCATCCTGTCTTGGGAAAATTTCATTGGGGTGCACTTGAGTAGCAGGTCTACAACATTAATGAAGTTCATTTTTATAAACTGTACTAAGCAACGGACACAAATTTTAGTTAAACATGAAATAACTTGTGCTAAGTTGCATAGCAAATTTCAAGCAATATATCAACTGGAAAATATACTCAATGACAATTAGACTGACCCATTTCAATCATCTACAGTACATGAATGGGAGATGATACATGCTCTGTTTTTTCTCTTTCGGGTATAATGAGAACTTAGATAACAAGCTCATATAAAGTTGTCCAATACTTTCTGAAAAAAATACTGTAATGTGAATTGACCCAATGTGATAATCACCTTTTTTTCTACCTCTAATATTATGAAAACCAGTTGTGACTTACCTAGCTACATACATTATGTCATTTCTGCACCCTATAGAGGAAAAAATAATTTTTTTCATGCTGCCAAAGGGAATTCAGGGAGAAAGAGGAGGGCTGGGCAAAGTCAGAGAGACTTCAGACTATATAGGGAGGCTGCTTAGGCTTGGGTACTGTGTCCTCCACTGACAACCAAACTGGACAAAGCCCTGAGTAATTAGACGTCACCTCAGACCTGACTCTGCTGACCAACAGGTTGAGCTAGAGTCATCATGAAGTCCTTTCCAGCCCAAGCAATTCTGTGATCCGATTATTTATAGGATATTCATATCATTTATTGGATACTCACCTATAAAATCCCTTTATAGGATCCTATAAAAGAAAATTAGTGAGGTCAATCAGAGACCAAGAGATGAAGCTTCTGGAAAATATGTAAAACTGATATGTGTTGCTTCAGCCTCAAGTAGCTGGATGCTTCTTTGAATAGTGAGATTGTGCTTACTATACTGCTATTATTCTTTGACTGATATGTCTTTCCTGTCACTATATTAGTCTGAGAAACGTAATCTTTCCTCCCCTTGCTCTCTCACTAATCTGCTGTAGTAGGTCCTATTAAATTTCTTGTCTCACAAAAATTTCCTGGGAGCCTTCCCAGCAACCACTGTTCTCCTGATGAGAAAAAAAAGTATGAAAGGATTGAGATGTGGCTGATGGAAGACAGAACTGGAAACAAAGACCACCTCACTATTTTTTTCCACTGACATTTTAATCTATCTCAAATATGCACTGTGTGCTGTGTATATACGGGAACAGGAATGAGTAGTCAATAATTTCATGATTCCTATGTCATAATTTTCTGATTTTACTAATTTTTGTGTAAATAGTGAATTAAGAATTAAACTAATTTTTAAGTCTGAAAAAAATGTAACTTATGTGTTTCCTCTCTTTTTACTTTTACTTTTGCATAAAATGATACTTCTGACACTTGAATCTTTTCAGTCCTGAGAAAGAAAAAAAATTTACCTATTTTAAGGAAGGTTAAAATCTTGAGCTTTAACCATAGTGTAATTGTTACCAAATTTTTCTGTTCAGTATATCTCTGCTGGACCAGCTCCTACTTGTAACCGTATGGATAATTTCTCTTCCCTTTGTACTCACATAATATTATACGAGATACTACAGCAAATATGTCATATGACATTATCATCCCTTAGAAAATCAAGCTCCATGTATCGATTTTTTCCTTAGCTCAATTAGAAATTGATTACAGAAATTAGTAACTGGAAATGGGTTGAATTTCTTATTAACAATGACACTCCATTTATTTTTGTGCCAAATTTACTATAAAATAAAAAAAAATACTTAATACTGTTGGTAAACTTTTTTCTCACTCTGCTTCTTATGCATGTAGTGATCCCAAACTGTATTTATGAAAATTCACTTTATCGACATCTAAGTTTTCTGTAAGAGTCATTCCTCTGCTGGTATCAAAAGAACATTGATTATTCATACCCGCTGAACAGGAGAAATGCCAGTTTCAAATAATTTAGATGTGTTAGGTTTAACAGATCAGGCAACTGGTGGACAAGAGGAAATGTCCTTAAGCTGTTCCAGGGGAGCTTCAGGTTGGACATGGAGAAGACTTTTCTCACTGAAGGTTGGTTAGGTGTTAGAATGAGCTCCCCAGGGAGTGGTGGAGTCACCATCCCTGGACATGTTCAAGAAACAATTGAATGTAACACTTAGGGCTGTGGTTTAGTTGACAAAGTGATATTTGTTAAAAGACCAGATTCAATGATTTTGGGTTTCTTTCCCAACCTTAATGATTCTGTGTTGCTATTATTCTAGAATAATAAAAACCAGTTACATGTTTACTCTCATGTTGTTTGACTCACTCGGCACCACTGTCTTGCTTTGTAAGGTCTTTAGGGTCTTTTTACTACCTTTGATCACACCTTAATACCTAACATAGTAAGTTCATGCAGAGCCACTGTAATATAATTTCTTAACTCCACTTCTTACCAGCAAATATTTTGATTTAAATGCCCTTGTCAAGGATTAGCTGGACACTTCCAGCAAAATGATTGTTTTGAAGAGGAGTTTTAAATATTTATTAAAAAATAAATCCGAATCTTAATATTTTTAGATATTTTATTTTATTTTAAATTGTAAGGAAATCTGCCTTTCTTATGATTCATTACATGCTGTGATCTGGATCCTATTGAATGATTCTGATGGAGAAAAAAGTGAATGTTATTTCATATGAAATAAAAAATGGAAAGACAACAAGGCAAACACTAAAAAAAGTTAGCAAAGTAAAACAGTAAAGAAACAATAGGAATCCAAAAGGAAAAAACCTGACACTATCTGAAGAAAATATGGAATTTAGTTCGAGAAATTGGAAACTTACTATGTATCTTCACCGTAGGTACTAGATGGCTATTTCTGAGGTTTTATATTTATAATAAAAGTGTGTGTTATATTACATACTTCAAAATAAATCAAATGAACTCACAACTTCCTGGTGTCAGAGAAATAATAAAAGAGAAAATAATGTGCTAAAATAGAAAGTTGGAAATTCCAAGTGCCTTTCACTGAAAAAGAGAATATGTTTGTTTTCCAACAGAGCCCTGATAGACTGACCTAATGACTACAATGAAAAAGATGAAGTTTTCATTTGATTGATTGGTTGAATATTTTAATGTGAACACTAATAAAAATAGTAATAGCAAATGCTTGTCTTAAGCAGTTTTTCTTCCTCATATATTGTCTGTAGTCTTTTTGTAGTCTTTTATGCTATTTAGAACAGCTTGAGGAAGAAAATACTGTTCAGATTAATTCATATGTCACAAGAATTCCTTCTTTAGTATATGTTCTGCAGTAGAAATATGGGATATGGGTACTTCTGAAATGATCTCATACACTGAAAGAACTGGGTTGAATTAGAACTTACTAGAGATTATTCAGGAAACCTCCAGATAACTATGTGCTGGGGTTTTTTTTTGCTTTCAAACTTGTTATTTTAGGCATAAAGTATGATATACAAAGAGAAATCAGGGAGCTGCAAAGATTGAAACACAAAGATAATTAGAGTCATCAATAACTTCTATGTACACTGGGTAAAATTCAAGTCAAGCTGTGGGTGTTAGATTGTTATACAGTATAATTTACTTTTTCTTGGAGGATCAGACACACCACAAAGAAAAAAAGGCAATTCCTGCTCTAATCTTGACTATCCTTCTAGCTTTAGTTCAAAATGTATCTTTCAAGCTTCATCTGTACAGTAAGATCTCAGAAAACTTCCCACGTCTTTTCATCTTCCTTTCCCTTCCTCTTTCTCAATACATTCAGATTTCTCCTGAAAGAAAACCATGTGTAGAAAAGGAACAGTGAAACCTTTTGGAAGTTACAACCAGACAGCTGGAGGGGATGAGGGGTAGTATTCTAGAGAGCACAATAAAATTCTCTGGCCACTTTTTAGAGTAACCTTCGAGTTGGCATTTGATGGACACAATCATCAAAATATATTTTAGTTCTGTATCTTGTAGGAAGAAAAAGGTTGACAAAGCTCACTTTCTCATGTATATGTGAGAAAGATAATTATTACAAAATTGAAATGGTAGAATAAATGAGTCTTAAAATTGACTTTACTTATGGGCGAAATAGGCCTCAAAAATACAAGTTCCATCCATGAAAGATGCAATAGAGCATGAACCTGGAAGTTCACATTTAAACCCATAATGTCAGGTCATGAAGCATGTCAAGAATCTGTATATTTAAGTTGTAAAGGCTCAAAATAAAATCTTTTTAAGCATATCAAAAGCTGAGGGCTTGTCAGAGAGTGAAAATCAGCAGATGATGAAAGAATGTGAGGAACACTCGTACAATAAGTTTGCATGAGAAAACTGCAGAATAAAGAAGTGAATTTCTAAAGTTGTGCTCAATCCAAAGATAATTCAGAAGATTTTCATATCAAGACTTAATTTTGCAGCATGAATTTGAGGAAGTACTTCCAACTGAATCTATCCTAAGTGAGATTAAAAAAAAATAAAAGTATATATAAGCAAGAACAGTGAACCTAATAAATTTCACCAAACTTTTGGAGCACTCTGATATGAAGCTAAGAGGATTTTACTACCATGTGTAACCTATTTCTTTAATCAATAGGCAGAGCAATGGAAGGAGGAAAATATGAAAAAATATTTAAAACTGTGAAAACTAAGGATTTGACTGATATGTATAAATCTAATTGGTAAAACCTATGCAAAGAAAGGAACTAGTAAACACAGGATATATAAAGAATAATGATAAGGAGAATATGGGTTTTGCAAAGGAAAAACATGGCTTACAAATTTTTCTGCTTTTTCAAAGTATCACTCAGTAGGTGGATAAGAATGATCTGATTATATTTCTATTTTCAAAATGTTTTCAACAAGCTCTCACATGAATTTCTTAAATTTGGACATCAGCTGCTCAATATATGCCTAAATGTTTGGAAACATGATAAATAACAAGGCAGTGATGTTTTCAAATAATTCAAAATAACTCTGCATAGTCAAAATAACTCTACATAGTCAAAATCAAAAGTGTCTGTAAGGAGATCAAGAAGATTTCCCCACAGTCAGTGACTCAATGATGAAATAACATATGAAATGTAAAATTAGTAAGCATAGAATAATGCAAACAAAAGGAAAACAAAAGCACCTACAAAACTGAGTTATAGTGAAAATCTCTAATTTGGGTATATAGAAAGAAGCTTCCAGTCAATACAGACAGGTCCCTGGGAAAGTATATTACCCATAGATGACTTGAATAGATAACTGCCATCTGGAATGTTACATTAAAAATATTGTCTGTGATTTAAAACCAGACTATGGCAGAACTAGAAAAAAATGTTATAACAAAGAACAATTAGACATGTGTTATCTCACCCACATAAAGTGCAACTGAGTCTTAAAAGGTATGACTGAGGAAAAATAGCATCAAGATCTGTATAATTTTGAAAAATAAATGGTAAATGTGGTTATGAATCATATTATCTTTATTCTAATATTATAATTATGTATTTTCATTCAACAGCACTGTGTTGAATGTAGTGTTGAGTTCTTTGTTACAGTAATTTTGGAAGTCTCATCAAAAGTGAATCAGATATACAGTAAACACTGTTTTTCTCACACAGCACTGTGTTGAATGTAGTGTTGAGTTCTTTGTTACAGTAATTTTGGAAGTCAAATGTGCAAATGTATTCAAGAAACAGATTTAAAACATGTCTCAGGCATTTAGGCTGAGTGAATATTAAATACTATTTCAGGTGTAATTTTTACAGGCAGATGGTAAATGGCTAATTAATAGAAATCAAGAGTTGACTAAAAGATTAATCACCCAGTGCTTCCTACATTTCCTAAGCATTGGTGTTTCTTCCAAGGACAGGATGCCAAAACATGTTTCATTTTGGTTGGACTCAATAGAAGTTCCTGCATTCCTTGTCTCATGTAATATAAACAAAGCATGAAATAAAGGAGTTAAACATAGACAGCAAAGTATTTTAAAATATTTGACCATGTCCTTTTAACCACTTGAAAATTCTCTTTTAACTGTTCTGCCTATGCAAGCCTTAAGTCCTTAAACTCTTAAAGAATTTATGAAAATTCTCTTAATTCTCTTTTAAGGATTGCCTATGCAATCCTTAAGTCCTTAAACTCTTAAAGAATTTATTACCTTGGACTTGTGCCACAATTCCTCCCTTTCATGAGATGATTAAAGAGATATCTATTTTAGGGTGACATGTGCGACTCTGAAGATGTTGTTGTTTACAGCAAAGGAAACCTAAGGAAATTAACCTAGATTTAGGCAGCTAACTTTTGAATACTTATACTATATAAAATTAAGCCCATTCAAGAAAACTTGTGTCTTGAAGTTAAGATTGTTACCTATTTAGTGTAAAATGAAGAAATAAAGACATTTCTTGCTTTTGCTACAATCACCAGGTTGTCTAAATGGCAAAAAAAAAAAAAAAAAAAAAGGAATAATCTAAATTATTTGTACTTACCACACTGTAGTCACATGAACTATTACTTAACCTTGCTTCTAATTTTTCCCTGTTACACATTGGAGGACTAATAAAGCCAGTTTACATTGAATCAAGACAGGAATCATCATGAAAGTGTAATGTTATGAAATGTGTTCTTCACAACCTATCATAAAATTCACTCTTGGGAACGAAAGTTCTGAAAACCAGAGGGCACTACTGTAAGTGCTGCAGGTTTGACAGCCCTTCATCTTTACATACGTCTGTATCTTGCAGAGCAGATTTTGAGTAATGTATGTCATGGCATATTTTCATGCCATGAATGATACTGTAGATCGGCAAAGTTCTTCATTGTTAAATGCCAGTATTTCTGAGTGAATACAACCTGTCAACTCTGAGAGGGAGAGAAAATTGCTACTATTTTCAGAGGAATCACAGAACTGCTTTTGATGGAAAACACTTCTAGAGGACAGCTAGACCAACCTGTCAGAGTAGGGCTATCACTCAAATGGAGCAAATTATGGCTGTAAAATGGTCTAGGCACTGTTTGTTTACTAACCACATACAAATCCAGAATCATAGTGCCTGTGGCTACATCTGTACTAACAAGTATGATCACCAAATGGCTTCACACATAACATGTAGCACTGGTCTACAACAATCCACTACATTTCATAGTTATCCCATTGCCTGACACAATTTTTGGCTCACACCCTTGTTAACTACTACACCATAAAAACTACAACGTAAGACAATAACTGCAGCTAAATTAATGATCTGATCAGAAGACTACAAAGGGCTTGAAGTAACCCAATAGATAACAAAGATGAGACAGTTCTCTTTGGGAGGGGAAGAGAGAATTCGGCTGTATAGATTCAAATAGTATTGTCAAACTTGCTCTTTGTCAGTAAGATGAACCTTTGGGTTTTTCCAGTTACCAGAATAAGCTCAATCAGCTGGTCATTCAAGTAACAAGACAATTTCTTTTCCCCAGTGCCAAAACTAATATTCTTCTCTTCCATTAAAATACTGTGATGAAATGGTGCTTGCTGACTCAGTGCATTTGCTATGCAGTTTGAATGAGATTAGTACCATTTTCCACCACACAAGTGAATTTTCGGTATTTATCTGTATATGTGTGTGTTGTAGATCTCCACTGTCCTTTCTTACAAGGTAGTATTTTGCAGTTTGTGGGAAAATGGTTGTACCAGTTAATGCTGTTTAGAGAAAGGATATATTTATGCTAAGGGCTGCCAAGATTCTCTGTTTCCTCTTGTATGGAGACAGCTTTATCCTGACACAATCCTTTAAATAACAGTACTCTTAGAGTAGAATTGTTTGCAATAAATATAGGAGAAACACAAGCCCTTTCCACTCATATAATACATATTTCCCTGTTTTCTTGGTGCCAAGAAAAACTTCCCTTCTGACCCTGTTTCTGTTTCTATTATGCATTGCGTCAAGAACACTGATACAAATTGTTGTAAGTTTCTAGCAGAGACTGTTAGCATTTAAAATCAGAACTTAAAATAAATGCTTTAACTTATTTTACATCTAGGTCAGAGAAACTATCCCTAAGAATTTATTGCCTGCCTTTATCTCAGAGAATCAAAGATGAATCTGGCCTCACTGAAGAAAGTTAATGAAACATGTAAGCCTCAAATCCTGCCTGCTTTTCTGAGCACTCTTTTTGTTTTCCTACTAAGGACACATTCTTTCCTGTCTAACTCACTACAAGCAATCCTTGCTTAGAATCAATATTCAAGGTTGACTCTACAAAAATCTTACTCTGGAAAACTACCTGCCTCCTGTAACAAAGAGGTAAAACCTTTAATATAACAAAGGGGTTAAAACTTTAATAACCTTAACTTTTCTGAATAGTAACACCTTCCTTCTTCAAAATCAGTAGGCAGCGTAAATGCTCATGAGCACCAGATGTCCACACTGACTTGTGAAGTTGGAAAGATAAAATTCCATGTGCGCACAAGAAGATATTCTCAGCATTAGCAGAATGAAATAGAGACATCAGATAAGTGAAAACAGATGTTGTTAAAATGTCAAGTGCAGCAGATGTGTGTATACAAGACAAGCTTTGAAAAGATTAAACTTTGATCCTGGTTGGGCTGTATGAATTTATGTTAATCAGGTAGAAACAGTAATCTACTTTGGAACAGTTATTTCCACCTTTACTATAATATGTTATTATGCATTGTTTTTAATGGAAGTACCTCTGAAATATTAACTAGTTGAGGATGAGCAGTGGCAATATGTTGGCTGTGTAGGCTTTATGTTGTGTTCCCATAAATCTCAGTAAATCCTTTTCTAGTCAACTACCCACATTTTAATCCACTGGAAAGGGGAGGCAGTGGAAGAGAGGGAAGGATGCTGTATGACAAGATGTGCATTCAGGTCTCAGCCTGATATGCTCTCTGCATACATCCAGGCACCATTAGCAGTTCCACATTTTTGATGTGGCTCATACTTTTTACATCTTCCTTTTAAAAAGGTAAATATTCTTCCTCTTTGGTTTTAGAACCTTCCAAATATGAATTTCTGAATGGAAAATCTGACTTGGTTGTGATTTCGGAGTTACATCTGCATGTTTCCACACATCTGATGCAGGATTTACTTTGTCAACGAGAAGGTTTTTGATCTGTATCTGTTTTAAAGCATCAAGATCATATTTTTTCAACAGTCACAACCATGAACCTGTTACTAAATATCTTGCATACATCTGCCAGAGAAAGTAAGAAGGAACTGCCTAACAGAAGCATTGTGCTTCAGAGGTGCTCTGTGGTGTTGTTTCCACAGGGGACTAAAAAGCTCTCAGATTTCTTTTCAGTCCTAAATTCCTACAATTTACTGCTTCGTGTAACACCTTTCTCTACACCCATGCACCAGACCTGTGTATTTTGTAAGTAGAACTGATTCAGTGTGGAGCCAAGGTTCATCAGGGACTCTTACTATTTCATTGATGACTGGGAGCTGGTAGGCTTAGCTGTGCATATTTCTGGTGTAAAAACTGCCACATGCTTATCTCTTTGGGGCATAGCTCTTTCATTTGTCTCAGAGTCATATGAGAGATCAGGGGTTTTTTTCCAAGCCTTCATGGAGATGAAATCTCAATTCCATTTTGTCTAAGCTCTCTTCTCTTTACTTTCTCATAGGAAGGTCATTTTGTTGGCTGCCATATTCACCTCACATACACCATGTGGATAAAGCAACCTAATCTACCAGAGGTTCAAAATAACTGTTTTGCCTCTCTACAGCCAAGTCTTACACACAGATGACAGAGTAGTAACAGCTTACGTGTATTTTACAAATACTGGATAATGATTTCTTGTTACTGTTAAGTATTAAAAACCACATTTATTTCTACCTTTTAGTAACTGAATATAATCAGTCTTCAGTTTAGATTACTAAGGGGAAGAGTCTTACTCAGATTTTTAGATGATTGAAATTTACAGCAAATAGATAATGCTCACCTTTAATAGTCTTTTGCTCCTGAGAAAGGAGACCAAGAGAAACCAAGGTGCAATTATACCACTTCTACAAATCCTCTTTTTGTATTGCTCAATAAAACTACTTGTTTTTTTAGGTAAGAATTTATACTGAATGAAGTTGATAGAGGAACTTTTTCTGGTACCAGTGTGGCACCTTAATACCTCAGCTCTTTGTGACTTACAGCTGCGAAAAGCTCTAACCTTTAAAGGAATTTTCGATAAGTGCTTTTTCTTTTGCAGAGATAACACCGCACAGACTTGTGCTCTGAGATCAACTTCAAGACACCTTATTGCTTTTAGGGGCTTTAACGTCATAAAAGAATAGTTTTATTTTATTACCCAGATCAGAACCTTCTCATCCATCCCAACTCGTTTGAGTTACACTTTGGTTATACTTTCAAGTTTTTCTAGCATTTTTATATGGTCTTGAACATTTTGCTTTCTGTTTGTATCAACAAGGATACTTGTGCACTTAATTGGGAATTGGCAAGTAGGCACATTTCTAGCAGGTCAAACTTGCCTTGTAAGTTTTATGATAATATCTAGTTTAATAAAATTATTCTTGCTTTTTAGTGTGAAAGAATTGATTTTGAATAAGAAACTAAATTTTAAATTAATTTTAATATTAATTTTACTTAATATCATGTCCATTCAAATAAGATCCCAAAAATATCCAATTGTCTTAAGCCCTCTCCTTCACTCTATATGTGTTTGAAATTTGTGCAGCCAGTACCAACTTATTTGACAAAGCAAACTCCAGGTATCTTTTCAGTGAGTTTATTATGAACATAGATTTTACACTGAAGATATTACTAAAAGTTGAAAAGCATTGCAAAAAGTAGGGGAGAAAAAAGAAAGCAAATATTGCATGTTCCCTTTCTAGTGGATCATCCCACCTTTACAAAAGGCTTCTAGAACTTGAGCAAATGGCTAGTAAGTCACATCCTTTTTTGCATGTTTTTGGACTTTCTCTGGTTTTACTACATATCACAACTTGAGAAGCATGACAATGTCCCAGGGCATGTCTCTGCTGGGGCAAGTAAATTTTCTAGTTCTTCACTGAGTGGAGGCCCAGGGGCATGACTGGCATGAGTGGTTAGTGTTCATTCCTGTTTTTTGTTAGCAGAACAGTGTTTCTTTTAAAAAAAAAATTGTCAGTGACAGAGAATGCATCATTGTATGCTTCTTGCTTTAATACATATCCACAGAAAACAAAGAAACCAGACTTTTAGAAACTCTATTCAGGGGCCCATAACTGTGGGTACACCCTGTCTAAGCTGTCATTCTGTTTTCAGCATTGCTGAAAAGTCTAAAGGTGTGCTGGGATTACATGCACGTACTGCTCTGGGTCAGAAGAAATTAAAATGGCACAAAAAATCAGCATGCGCATATGTGTTACTCTGCTTGTACAGTAGCAGGATCCTTTTCACATGTTACAGTCTGCTTTTCAAATGACTCTTAATTGGGATAGGCTTTGCCTAAAATATCCAATTTTCTTCCATTGAGAGTAAGAGCAGCCTTGAGTACAGCGCTGTCAAGTACACTAGGGGAATTCAGCACCCACAGTGATGATGAGCTCTGATGAGAACATACCAGGGCTGACTATGAGTATAAACTGTTTAAAGAATGCAACTATGTTAAATTTTAAGTCACCATTAAAGATGGCATAAGGGTCATTTTTAACACAAGAAATAATATTTGCAACATGTAAAGTTTCAAAAAGGGAAATGCATAGTATATTTCAGTGTGTTGTAGCACTTCTCTGGGTCTCAAGCAGTATTTAAGATGGAGAAATTTGCTTTCTTCTCTGGTTTCTTGGTCATAACTACACTTTTATTGCTGAAAATTTTTGGAAACATTCATGAAGATGTTTACTATAATAATTTTCAAGTAAAAAAGGAAAGTTTGGCAAAGCTCATATAATATAGACAGCTTTGCACAGCAGGGAGTATTAGCCAGCTCTAAAAATAGAGACTGCTACTAGTTCTGCCTAGAATAACATGCCTGAAAGAAGAATACACATTTACACAGCTGGCTTTACATGACCCTTGTTTACGTAATAAAACAAAAGGAAATTGCCTCTTCTGAGGTTTTATTTTTTTTATCAGGCACTGATTAAATAATAATTAGTTCAAAGTATCATGAGTCATTTCTACGTGTGCATACTTATCCTTTTTCAAAGAGAAATTGTGTCCCTGAGGTAATATAGAACATCAGTGATCTGTGCTCTGCTCTAACAATCTTCCAGTTCAGTCAATTCTGTTTCAGCAGTTGCATAACCTTTGTTTTGTCTTAAACCAGTGTCAGAGTAATGGCTCCTTCCTATGTGGAGGTGATCAAAGCTGAATTTGGTCAGAAGTTGTCAGCTGAATGCCTAATATCTATTTAGATCAATGAGAAACTTGCAATTTATTTCAGAGTGTTACTTTAGGATTGTAGTCTTTCAGCACTTTATTTCTTCTTGAAAGCTCTCTCTGACTCTCATATTTATTTCCCCAAAAAAATCACTCACTGTTACATCCGTGGGTGTCTCATTATTCTATTTTTTTTTCCTCACGAATGCTATCCAGGAAGTCTCACAGACACTGCATTTCATTTCATTCTTCCCTAGCAAGTTCATAATGGAATTTAATTGTGTTTCCCTTATCTGAAACCTTTCTGCTCCCTTGAGTAGTTTTCTCCTTCCTTCAATATAATAGAATATTCCCTAGTATTGTTAAGATGTTAATCTCATTTATGTCCTCTTCTCTAATTATTCCATACCTGCAAGGATGACAAGCAATCTTTTACCCACGGCATTGCATAAAGACAAGACCTTTTTTTAAAAAACATAAAACCAGAAGTCAATCAAATATGGTTTTCCTGAAAAATCTTTCTTTATTTTTCCACAATCCTTTATAACATTTTGAAGGAGAAAATGAGAAAATCTGTAAAGATTTTAATTTTAAAAATAATTTTTAAAACCCACAGTAGTCTGAAGACTTTGACTGCTTACAACTTTTATTTAGGCTATTTAATTTTCCTTAGTTCCTGGCTTGTTCAGTGTAAAAAAACCCTTATTACTATGGGAAACTGCTAAACAGGGGAAAATATTAGAATATATATTTTGCTCCAAAAATTGAAAGAAAGTGAACTTCCTTTCAGTTTATCTGTGACTACATCTGTGGTGGTCTTACAAGGCTGTTCTGTCCTTTTTTTTTTTTTTTTTTTTTTACAGATTCATCTCAGGTTCTACCACATCTCAAAAAATAAATTAGAAAGAAAACAAAGATTTGTATGTGTGAGGGATTTTTTTCAGCCAACGTGTCAGACTGGCAAAATGCCCTCTTTGAAGATAGAATAGAGCTGACATATAATTGTTGCTCTTACCTTTGTTGCCACTGACACTAGAGTCTGAACCCTCCTTGGAGACCTGAAAACAATTTTGCTGTGACACTCTGAGAAGTTACCACTGGTATTTTACAAATACTGTGAGGTCACAGATTTTGACCTACACAGAGCCAAGCAAACCTCTGGAGGGCGTTGTGTTTTATGGGAAAAATGTTTCCATTGATTTTTTGATTAGCATTTTACTGCAACATAGAACAGATCAGTAGCCATGAAAGACAAAATTCACATTACAGTAGCAAGAAAAGTAACACAGTCCAAGACGTGTTTAAAATCTAAACTTTTTTTTTCTAATATTCTTTTGTGCATGATTTTCCAGAGTCACAGCAGAAATATAAATAATGAGGACTAATACCATATAATTATATCACATAAAGCATATACTATGCTTCTTCTACATGGCATTCAGTATTTCCTGAAAGTCTGAAAGGGTTAAAACTAGTCCTTTAGCATAAATCCTATTTTAGCATTTAATAACATTGTGATATGTAGAATCTTTCCTTCTTTTTCTGAATTTCTGTAAACACAATATTTACAGCTATTTTGCAAGAGTAAGCACCAAAGTTGTGTTCCTGATAAAATTTTAAAACATTGTCCAGGTATGATACAAGTTTATTAAGTTTACAAGTTAGATATTTACAAGTAGGTATTTGCAAGTTACATCGCCAATGTCAGAATTTTCTAAGGGAATTGCCTCATAAAAAGAGCTTGTTCTCAAATACATTCATTCAGAGGCTGCCATTTTCCCACAAAATAAGTCTTAGTATTTCCAGACATATGTTAATATCTGGGGAAGTAAACAAATATTTTCATAAATTACTCTTAGTAATTCAACAGAATATAAGGTGAAAAAGGCATGAGTTCTTTGTCCCTCACACCTGTAGAGCATCTTGTGTTATCATATCTTCTTTTAGGGAGGGACTGAGCCGAATGTCACAGCAGAAATGACATCTCTTGACCTCCTTTCTTATGAAGAGAGGATGTACAACACTCATTTGAGAATAGAGAACAGATGAGATATAAAAGTGGTTCCTTTTACAAGCTGTTTTAAATGTATGTAGAAAGGTTTTTTTCATTAGACAGAATCCGGGTATTAAAGTCCACATATAAGACCCCAAGGCATTCTCTATTATTAGACTATTGCTATTATTTTCCTGTTAATTCAATAAAAGCCTTTGGTTTTTTACTTGTGGGGCAGATTTTCCTGTTGAAGAAGGATTAAGAGTTGTCAGTCGAGGCACTAATGTGATATATGTTCAAAAAAAATCACAAGCATTTAATATTTGAAAAGTTGCCTTTCTTATGGTTTATTTATTTTAACATGATACCATGTCAAAATAGAAACTTCTACATTTATCATATTCAGCATGCATCAGTAATTGCAACATAATGGATGTGTTGAGACAATCTGGCATGATAACTGTGAAGAGTATTTTTTAAATACTCTTAAATTACTGCCACTAAGCAATACCTTTTAACAAGAGAGACTTGAAAAGCAAGGACTTGCAAAAAAAGGTAAAATTCAAAATATATTTTGCGATACATTGGAAAAATTTTCTTTACAAGAAATTTTTTTAGTAAAGTTACTTCTTTTGCTGCCTTTTTTTTGGTTCATTTGGGTATTGAAAAATAGAAGAGGAAAAATTGGCACACACAGTTAAACAAAGCTTCATGCTTTTATTGATAATTATTACTAGACCTTTAACCTAATTAAAATATTTCATGTCACCAAATGATTTTTGTTGCACAGGAATCTTGATTTTTTTTAACATAGGCTGTTTTTATGGAAAAAAGTCTACCCTCCAACTAAAGAAATGATGAAGATGAGACTCATGAATGAAAAAACGTGGTTTTTTTCCAACATTTATGAAGTTACTACAGCATGCTCTTCCTCCAGATATAAGAAATTCCAAGAAATCAAGTGTTATCAAGATTAACTACTAAAACATTAGACCTAATGTTTTGTGGAACATTTTTACATACTCAGTACCATGGTGGTAGTTTCACAGACAAACAAGAAAAGAGGAAGGAAGGTCAAAGAAAATTCTGCAATGTATTTGTCAAAACCTGGGAAATTACTAAAGGACTTGGGAATCCTGGCCCATAGCCCAATACTTATGACCACAAAATAAATACTGCACTCTAATATATCCAATCTAGCCAAAGTGTTTTAGTCTACATGACAGGGCTACCCAGAGCTAACAGGATATTAATTCTAAAATTGATCCCCATTGTTTTTTTAGGCAACTTTATATTAATCTTCCTGCAAGCCACGCAGTGCACAATTTTCATCTTACATTTACTTTTCATCGTGTGTACATTATTTCCTACTAAAACAGTTACGGTGCTATCTGATACGAGTTTTGGGAGGTTTCCATAGTTCAGCACTGCTGCCGATAGTGAGGACCCCTCTCTAAATAATCATCCTTAATCTCTTTGAATGAGAGGAGAGATAAAGAAGGTGGTGATGGCAAGTGTGGACTGGGCAGCAAGTGGGCAGAGACTGTCAGTGCCATGCTCTCAGTATCTCCCCACAGGACAGCAAAGAGAACCCACTCCCACAGCCGTGTTGGCTTCACTGCTTACTGACCCCTTGCTGAAAGACCAACCCCCAATGGAAAATGAGTAATAAAAAATTATGATGCTAGAATGAATTTGGCTCATCCTTAATGCTCTGTAATAAAATCAGAGGTGCACCTAGTGTTTTGCACATTGTATTATTACTCAAATGTTTACTTTTTTTTTGTTGAAGTGAGAGGAAGAATCAAATCCAAATTAATTAAGCTTCATGTAGGACTGGCATTGGTAGATACAGTTAATTTTCATCTTCTACCAAAGAGATTAGAGTTCATATCTCAAAGGTAATTGAAAGCCCATATTTGAAAGGAAATAATTCCCTTAGGTTCAGAAGCAGGATTTACTTAACCTACAATGAATGAAGGAGTGGTGCAGTGAGTTTAGCTAATATAACAGCTTTATGCTCTTCAGATATTTTTTCACTGAAATTTCCCTCCTGCTTCCTGTGTTTGACATTTTAAGAAGTACATTTAGTTGAGTTTTTCAATGAGTCTCTATGGTAACAGTAAAAATGCCCAATCAAAATACTTTGCCTCCTCTGCCTTCTTGCCTGTTCACCCAGCAGAAGCTGCAAAGCAGAGAAGTGAGAATCACTGGTCCTTTTAAGTGTAATGGCAGTGTATTATAAAGTACAAAGAAATGATCTGTAGATTTCAAGACTACTAATGATCACACTAAGTAGAGAATGAAGTAATCATTTGGCAAGAAGCAGCTTCAGTATCAAATAATTTTAGTTTCAAAATTAAATCTTTTGTATAAAACTGAATAATTTATATTTTGTTTTATATTAAATCTAAAAATTGTTCTTTCAGTTTTTCAGCCAACACTGGGCTGTACTGGAGTACAGCAGCAGGTGCAATATATTCATAAAGTATTCTACTATAAGTAAGCACAAAATGCCACTTTTTGGGCAACGTGTATATATTTTTCTGGAAAAGTAATAATCACCAACTCCATTTTTGCACATGTAAAATAAAGACATATGTTAATGATTGCCTGAATTTGAAAAAAAAAATGGAAGAAGGCAGAAAATATAAACAGGATTAAACCTTCTTGTCAGGAAACCATGGTAGCCTACTGAAATCTGTTGAAGGGATATTAGTGAACAGATATTGTTGTAGCAAGAATGCCTTTTCCATCTATTACTGCTTCTTTCAGGAGATACTAGAGGCTTAACTGAGATCCTCTAAAATGTAACTGAGCCAGTGTATTGCCATTTCCCCTAGAAACTGTTTAGTTGTATAAGATATATTTTAAAAAGCTATTCAGTGTGCCATGGGACACCTCCCTCACCATTGTCAGAGCAGTGGTGCCAGGCTAGAAACCGCCAGTATTTTCCTGCCAGGAAAACCCTCAGGGGCCGCATCCTTGCCAGCCCAGCATGGCAGGCTGGGAGCTGGACCACATCACGGGGCTGCTGCAAGGCCCTGTTTGTGCCGCCTGGTCACGGCAGCCTGCTCTACACAAAGAGCCAGGCAGCACACAAGCAGATCTATTTCACTGTTCTAATCAACCTAGCGCAAGCTCTAATGTGGTTATTCATAGCTTAACCTTTTGGAGATCATCCATCATTAATAAAAAGTGATATGTTCATAAAAATGCACTCTTAATAGTCTTTTCAGCAATGCAGAAAAAAAACTGCAACGTTTTAGTATGATTAAGAAAACTTTTCTCTGGCATTTGGTATTCAGTGGACAGCTTCTCATAGGTTTCTAATGAACCCTGGCCATTTTGTTTAAATCAGCTGAGGATCTCCTTGGAAGTGAATAACTACCACTTCTTAGGGGGTAAGTAAATTAATTAACCATGAACAGATGCATTGCGTCCAAAACAGATTTAAGTCACTCATTTTGACTTTCTATTGTTTGCCCCTTTTCAGGAACAACTGAGTGGGACAAAGGCAGGAAAGCCAAAAAAGCTGCACAAAAGATGGAATCTCAACTGCAGTGTTTGTGCTAGGTTTCTATTACTGAATAATTAGTGTTTGTCCAACTCTCAACCAGCAAGGTAACTTGATCGAATTTTGTTTAAAGGTAATGTTAAATGTAGCAAGAGAAAAATCACTCAGGGTATATTGCAAGCCTCAAGTATCTCCAAATCACAAATGCAGTATCAAAAATGGATAGAACACATACAAAAGTAAAATATATTCAATTATTTATGCATGAAAAACTGGAATTCTGCATGCATTTAAAACAAACCTTGATATTTGCACAACATCATGACTTTTAGAAAAGCTCTGAGAGGGCTAAAACCAAAATTCAGCTTGAAATTAAAATATGAATTAGTGTTGTATATTTATAGCATATGCTATTAAGAAAACTTTCCTGTCCAACCATGCAGGCACCTCTCTGGCAGTCACACTTAACCACCTGAGCTCAGACTGAGGCTCCTTCGCTACACACCCCACCCTCACACAGTCACACCAGGTTTCCTCACCAGCTCAACCCCAGGTTCCCCACAGCAGAATCTTAGATATCCAGATGCTTCAAATAATTTAATGTTGCTGCAATAACAAAATGGCAGCTCAAGCTGGGTGCCTCCAAGGAGGGACCAAAGCAAATGAGACCATCATCTTTTATACCTGCACAGTCTAAGCAAGCAGAAGCCTGGGGTCATCAGCCCCCGCTGTGTGCATGCACCTGGCTGGCCCACAGGCCCCCATGCCCCTTGTTAGGATAAGGGTCAGCCATTCATAGCCTCTTGTCCAGGGCTTTCACCACCCAGAGCTAAATCTGCAGCTGGCACTGCATCTTGCAAACCAAGGTACCTGCCCCGAATGCATTCCTTAACAACAAAAAGTGTCAAAGCTGACCAAAATTACAAGCAGTGCAGTTTCACTGAAGAGAAGCTGTTGCACATGGTTTTCAGAATTTTTATTAAAAAGATCACATGTGAAGTCAAGGTGATAAGTGAAATATTTCCAAATACAGTAACTGTTGATAAATTATATCAGAACTGAAAAAGATTTCTGAATTCCAGTGAACTTGTTCTATGGTCAGATCAGATTCATGACTTGCTACTACTGATTTTTTGACAAAAATGCTGTTGCATAATCAAGATATAAAAAGTGGCTAGTACATATAGATCAAGACATAATGTAGTATGAGGAGGTAATGAAGGAGATAATCAAAGACATGGTTATAATACAGAACTACAAAGAACTGATCATTCTCATTAGCTTTCAGAAGTAAATTAACATGCAAATGATTATTAAGGCTTTCCAATGAAACCATGAATGGGGTTTTTTTTGCTGTCTTACTTTAATTACCCCATGAAAGGAAGTGTAATTCACAATCAAATTCAGTATAGTACATTTGTTATATAAATGCTTCTCCACACTGAAACTGTTCAGATACAGGAAAGAGTGATGTAAAGGGCTTTGCCCATCATTCTAGTCTGTCTTATTGTCATGCTTTTACCCCAGCCAGCAGCTCAGCCCCTACTCACTCTTCTTCAGTGGAATGAGGAGTGAATCAGAAGAGTGAAAGTGGGAAAACACAGTGATTTGAGATAAAGACAGCCTAATAGGTAAAGCAAAAACTGTAGTAATAAGTAAAGTAAAACAAGGGATTCATCCACTTCTCATGGGCTGGCAGGTGTTCAGCCATCCCCAGGAAAGCTGGGGTCTATCATGTACAACCTGGGAAGCCAAACAGCATCACTCCAAATGACCTTCCTCTTCTTTCTACATAATACAGCTTTTGTTTCTGAGAGCATCATATAGTCTAGCATGTTCTTTGGTCAGTTGGAATCAGCTGTCCCAGCTCTGCCCCCTTCCGATTCCTTGTGCACCCTCAGCCTACTCCCTGGCAGGGTGGGGTAGAGGCAGAAAAGGCCTTGACTCTGTATGAGTGCTGCTCAGCCACTGCTAAAACTTCCTTGTGTTAATAACACTGTTTCTCTCACAAAGCAAAAACATAGACCCATACCAGCTACTATGAAGAAAATTCACTCTATTCCAGACAAAACCAGCAAAGTCTCCACACCTTGGGCCATACCACTTAAGTCATATGCAAATCTCACACTATCCAACTGGATTGTCCATCCTGCCCATCTTTTTCCACATACCTTGCCACCCACGACTGCACTACATTGGGGCATATCCCTGTGTGATTCTCCTGAAATAGTGTGATAACTTTTGGAAAAGCCAGGAAGGGATTTCTGAGACATATCACATATGACCGTTCTGATTACTCAGGTATGTTCAAGGTCATGGAGAGTCATTCCAACAAGACAGAAGGCATTTACTTCACAGGAAGGTACCAGTCTTTGTTTTCTCCACAAATTGGCTCTTGCAGGAGAAGATGGGAAAAGTGTAATTGCTAATTTTTTTTCTCACAGCAGCACTTGGATAACAAATATCAAATATGATAAAGTTCTTAAGATTCTCAAAAATGCTTTAAGAGGTTCTTTCTACCGAAACAAAAGTATATATGCACAGATGCTACATATGGCTAGTCATTTTTACATGAAAGAAAAAAAATAGTAACCCCAAGACCTCTATTCCAATACCTCTACTACTATTCTGTCTTTTCCCATTTTCTGATAGGAAAATTGAAAAAATGAGAGACATGACGACAACCAATCTGAGAATCAATGTTATACCATTTAAAATTAAAAATTCTTTTAGTCATGTGCCACTGGCTAAGCTGTGTATCTGTCATAGATACATAACATCTTAAGAACATAACTGAGAAATAAAATATATTTTTTTCATAAATTAAGATTAAAGGTAATAATTTCCTCTATAATCAGATTAAAAATTCAGTCCTTGAATCTCAAGGTTAAATATACTTTGTAATACAAGGCAATGGATTGCTCTGTATTTCATGTTGATAGAGTACTGCTCCTGTGGTCTTAACAAAGAAAAAATTGAACACAGACTTGCTTTGACAGTTTTTGACAAAAACGGAGACATAAGAAAGTGCATAAAGTTTGGGGGTTTTGTTGTTGTTGCTTTTAAATTGCCAGTGTTCACAGCCTTCCCAAGTCAATTTGTCTCTTAAATTCTCAGTTTGTGCCATAGATGAGGTCAAGCACCAAGTGGAGGCATTCATAATCTTCTAAATGAAATGACGGTCTCGGCAAGAGATCCCACTCCTTTAGCAGCATGAAGTTAAGGGATTACTGGAGCATTACTGCAACAGACAAGGAAAGTCTAGGTATCAACTCAATAGCAGAATCCTATGGAAATGACAATTTCAGCAATAAGCCATATGGGTCACAAATGAAGTAAACTCAGAAAATCCTTTCAAGGCAAGTATTTCCCTCAGCACTCTCCTACAGATTCTGAAACTGAGATTAGGGAAAAGGTGTATTTTACTGAATCCCTAGAGTGTTATAATTTAATAGTATTTCACAGCTACACTACATCATCACATTACATTACACTCTCCCTGTCACCATACAAACTACAATACCATGAAGTGATAACACAGTGTAATGAGACATACAATACAGTGTAATGTGATATACAAGAAAGTCAATGCAGCATATCTCAAAAATTACCCCCATTTAAAGGGAAACTTAATACATATTTCATATAACTGTACAGGTCATTCATTTTGTCCATTTTTTGGATGTGTTTAATCACTGTGCATCTTGATACTTCCACAGAGAAATTTAATATTATAGTCAGAAGCAATCATATTTTACTAAGAAAGCTGAAATCATAAAGTGGAAACCATTTTCTATGCAACTTTCTGAAAGGACTTTAAAAGTCTTTGAAAAATAATGCTTTACAGAAAAAGAGATCAAGCAATCTTATAGGATCCTCATGTCTCTGAGAGGTGGTATTCATTGCAATTAACATTGTCAGAATTGAAAATCAGGTCTGTTGGTGCTGGCTCCCTCCACATACATGTGCGCACTAATATCCTTATACCTTGGCTACTCTATGAGTACTTTCACAGATAAATAGCTAATCTTTCCTAATTGCTGTTGAGATGTGAGTTAGGGAATTTCTGCCTTTGCTACAGGAAAAAGTGGTCAAAATCTAGCAATACAACCTCTCAAGAAAAAGCTAATAAGGACAAACTTAGATGCAGATGGGTTTAAGTAGACATTATAAGTCTCTCCAAAGAAAAAACATTCAAGTATAAGTTTAACAGAGGAATACTATACTAACATTACATTTATATGGAAGAACAGTTATTACTTAAAAGGAAGCCTAGAAGAGAACCCACAAAAAACACACTTATCAGATCTCCTCAGTAGATTGGTAAAGTAGCTGATTTTTTTTTTTTTGTATCAAAATTAATACTTTGTATTTTCAATTCTTTAATCTCTTGTACGATTGCCTAGCTAGCCTAAAGAAGCTGATTTTCCCTCACAACCCTCTTCATTTATCTGGAGCTGTGTCAATCTGCAGCATACCCTCTTCCAGTTTAAAAAGCTAGGTGTTTTTCACCTCCTGTCTGCTGAGAAAGGAAGATATAAATAACTAACAGGAGAGAAAACTATGCACCGAGGCACCCTACAGCCACCTCCCACTTTCACGCATGTGAAGAGATTTCTTTGAGCGTGTTTCAGTGAGGATCGGAGAGTCAGTGGCGGGACAGCAGGAAATGGAACTTAGCCTAGGAGACTGTTCTGTGTCTGTCAAAAAAGTCATTTAACATTGGAATTTTAATACAGATTAAGAATATATTTCAGGACAAAAAATAACAAATATGCATCCAGTCTTCCACCTCTGTAAATATTCTGCGTCCTTGAACACACAAAGTAATCTTTTCATAACATTTTCACATTTTAACTCATTCTTTTAACAGGTCCTAAGTATATGTTATACTAATTTGCAATCATTATATGATTTTTTGTTCTACAGCACTTGTATAAGGGTCACTAAATTTGAACCACATTTTCTGTATCTTGCTGAGATGTATTACTTTAGGATTATTACTGTCAAGAGTCAAATATTCTCCTAAACAGGCTGCTTCACATCAGAAAACTTCACAATTGAACCAGCATTCCATTATATCAAGCTAGCAAAGTTATCTGCCATTTAAAATAATCAGTAATAACTGCTGTTTTTATGGAATATAAAGAAGCCTGTTCTCAATGAGAACAACCTCAAAACCTCAAATTGTCCCACCCCAGAAAATTCAGTGTTTATGAATAGCATTCTCTTTTTCACTAATAACTTTTCAAAAGCCTGAAAAATGATGCTTTTTCAAAAAAAAATTCATGCGCAGAAAAAGTTTATATCAATTTATTTATAGTTGTTATAAATAATATGGGGTGGGTGGTTTGCCCGATTTTCTTTTTCCTTTTTCCTTCAGAGAATTAATGCTGGTAGCTTACTTATATAATTGTTTACATATTCAGGCATTCACATTAAAATAAATTGAGGTGGACAATTACAGAAAACAAAATTCATCCAGAGGCTTGTGCTGCTCCAGGACTCATTCATGTGATGCAGATTTCACAGCTAATGGTGTGTAAATGTGAAAAAGAAGTCCTCTAAGACATCATTACTTTAATATAAAATTTGAAAATAATCTTCTGAAAGCAAGATATCTATTTTCAGATATCTTTACTATTTTCAATACTATTAAAGGAAATAAAGCAGAGAAATGTTGCAGTATTTACAAATAATTGCATTTTCAACAAATGAGCAAGAATATTGCTAATTGATCAGAAGAGCTAAGGAGGGAATTACATTTGCAAATGAAGAATTTCAAAATTTTGCTACCATGGTCTAAAAGACTCCCTTTTCTGCACTTGAAATGCATTGCCTAAATCTTCATAGTTATCATAGATGAAAAGGCTGTACATTTTTCCCATTCTGGCAAGACCTCTAACACCCTCTTGAAACAGAAAAAGGAGTTTTTTAGCTTTAGGGCTCCTTTATATCTCACACAGGATTAATCCTCAGAGATGAGCGTGGCCAAAGGCACAAGATAGAAAGCATAGTTATTACTTTGGCAGGTTGTTAAAGTCTTTTATTTGAAATCTAACATTGTCTTTGTTGTTACAAGGAAAACTGTTCAGCATTCTTTTAGTATTTGTTCCATTCCAGTTTCCTGGCATATAGCCCTTTTGTAAGCACTTCAGAGGCTAGTGCCTGTGCTTAAAAAGGCCATTTTATGTTTGCAGTATGATTTTTCTGCCTAGAGTCATGCTAAGAAGAGGAATGAGATATGCTGCAAAATTCTAACACTGATGCCTGTTTTCATTCTTGTCTGTACTCATGTAGTTGTGGGGGCATTGCTCTACATATTCATCTCTCTTGAAGAAACTCCCAGTATCTTTCTCTAAGATGACCTAGGAGACCTGACAGCTATATGTCAGAGCCAAGATACTGAAGCAGGAAAAAGAGATGAAGGATAAGACTGTGCAAAAATATAATTACATTATTAATAGCACATCTTCTTCTCCTATAGTGGTAAAATTCTCACTGAAGCTTTTAGATCTGCATCTTTTCCAGCTTGCTCCATTTTGTCCAACTTTTTTGAATATTAACTTCATACTTTTGTTCAGATTACATTTTTCGTTCTCCAGCATGCTAACAGAGTAAGAAGTTATGAATTGTTTTTATTTGTAATAAGTCATGTAATGACCTCTACTGTGGATGTTGAAGTCCTGGAATATAATATTAAATTAGTATGAACAATCAAAAAGCAATCAGGTGAATTATTCCTTGGGTTACACAGAGTTTCTCTTATCCATTCAGTGCAACATCTCAGCTCCTACTTTTAAATTAATACAGTTTCATTAACTTCTCTTTATTGTTCTCCCTTTCATGGATGTCCTAAAAACCTCCTGGCAACATGTAAACAGTAGTCTTCGTTTAGAAAAGAAATCTTAATTTATAAACCATTAGTTATTTCCAAAACTTATATAAAGCAAAGATATTCTTTTGTAAGCTGCAGTCTTTTATCAGGGTGAATGACAGCAGATTTGAAAAGAGCGGAACATATCTTTGTTTTCCTGTCCATAGCTGAAGTAATGGCATAGAGCACTAAACCAACATCTCTTAAGACACCAAATAAATTTTCTTTCAAGATTAATGGTCCACTGCCAGTGTGAAGGAGATTAAAACTAGAAGCAAAGAGACAAGAGAGTCCAGGGCTGCCCCATGGTTCATTTCTATGGAATTTGTTAGTGACCAGAGCCAAGAAGTCAAGCATTTGGGTAAACAGTTCATCGTGAAATTGCTTACCGAATGCTATCCGACGTTATGGTCAAATACATCTGCTGCACAGTTAGGCAGTAGATAGAGTGATTTTGCACTGCATACAAATCACTGAGATTCTGTGTGCTGATACCAACTGAAAGGCTGGCAGCCATAAGGTTGCCAGTCACTGAGTGTCACTTCTTCATTTACATCACATTGCTATTCAGACAGTGGCAAACAACCCCAAAAGTGAATTTATTGCTGCAAGAAAATCAATATTTTATAATAACTGTAGGGATTCTGAAGCATTAATTTAAAAGATTACATAGAGCAAACCATTTACTGTTTTATACACATGTATATTGTTGCTCATTGCCACGGAGACCGAAAATCAGAGTAGTCCTGTGAAGCTCTTAATTTTAGACACTTGGTTTTTTACAAAGAAAACTGCCAATATTTGGTTTAGCTAGTAAAACTAAGCTTTTAGAGACCTCCTTGACTTTCCTAGAACAATTATTTATTGTACATGGTTCATTTCTCTCTCTCTTTTTAATTTTCTTGAAACAACATTTCATTAGGTTTTTTTGCCCTGAAATGTGCCATCAGGCTGTCAAATCAAACCATCCTATTTTCTTTGGAAATATCAGTCTTGCAAAGAACTATTCTTCTGAAAAGTAAAAACCAAAAAGTACAAAAAGTTGAACCAACAAAATGAAAAGTAAGGAATGCTCTGATTTTTTACACTTTCCTTGTAGCATATAAAACACCAACAGAACTTAAATTTCAGTATCTTTTCTATGCTTTTTATGTATGAAAACAGAGAAGCATTCAACAAACACATAAATTACATAAATACTCACTTTACCATCACCATTTGTTTTTGGAAGTACAGAAATCCCTAGACTTGGCGGATATGAGACTGATACTCAGCATTCATTTAATTCAAACATTACCTGATCACTTGACTACATCTTGTAACTACATCTTGTAACTACATTGAGTTGTCCTCATTTATGTAATTCATGCAATGCAATGGATGGACTGAATCTCCTACTTATTCTTCCCATACATATCAATCAGATTTTTTTTTTTTGTTATAAATTGGTGAGTTTTCCCTATTTGGGAAAAAAAGAAGTCTTCAACAAATCTATCAAGCAAAATTTGAATTCTATCCCATAGGCATGTATTTCCCATTTGACACTGTCTTCATATCTTCATCTCAAGATACATTTCAGTAGATATTTCTGCAGCTGCAATACAGAAGAGGTAAAAGGCAGCAATAAGCTTTGTTTTCATTAAAGTTCTACAGTTTGTGAGAGGGAGCATTCATTTCGAACAGAGAAGGAAGCATTTCTCAGCAACTAATAATGGTAGTTCACAAGTCTGATTATGCCAGTACTGGCTCCTAGAAAAGACCAACCGATATAATTGATCTTGTAACATTTAAAGGCTCTTCACTTCAAGCGTATTTTATTGCTGCCTGGCTACAATTATGTTGACCAGAAGTGAGGCCAGCTCTGGGGTTCAGAACTCAGAGGAAAATCAGTTCAGCATGTAACCACTTCACTCCTAATGGCAGAAGTTGCATGGGAAATTAATTTTCAGGATCACATTAAGTCAGACTGCAGAACTATTGTGGGATTCACTTGGATAAAATTGCTCTAGCTTCTGGAAAGATGAGTGTCAGTAATGATATTTATTAAACAAAATGAATAACGTTTGGAAGCCATGGAAACCAGAGAACTAAAATTGGGTATATGCACTAAGTGCAAGAGGTCACCAAGAGCTTTTAAGACAATCAAAGGACTTCAAGTACAATTGCAGATTAGATAAATTCCTAAGCATTTTCATCCACCCTCTATCTCATAGAAGATAGCAAAGTAAAATTAACAGAAAATACCAGAATGTATAATCAAGGAAATGAATGTCCAGCCCTGTTATAATGAATGTCCAGGCCTGCTGCAGAAGAATATTTTCATCCTTTGAATATCAACCTCAGTTAAGCTTCCATTCTTTATGATTCAAAGACCAATTCTTTACCTAGATAGACAACAAAACAGAAAAAAAAAAAAAAAGTGGGGAGATGGAGGGGGCAGGAAAATGTCCTAGCTAGAATTAAAATTTGTGAAAATGCATAGAAAGCTGTACAGATGTATCCCATACCAGTGTTAACCTTATAAGGAAAACAATATATTTGACAGAAATTAAATTAGAAAAGGTAATAGATTAAAAAACATTTAAAGACACATGGCTCTGAATGACAGGGGGTCTATTCTGCTTTTTTCTGGAAGACTACTGTACTCTAAATCTTTCAAAATATCACATCCATTTTTACCTTTATAACTATTATTAGTTCAGGTGACTAGTTGAACTATTTACACTGTGCAAAGTTAAGATTTTAAGACCGCAAATTAGAGTGGTAGAAGAAGGAAGAGTTACAAAAAAGCCCAATAGTTTTGTTTTCTGAGAGGCTAATGGAGACCACTGCTTTTGAAATGTAGCAAAATATTTTTATTTGGAATTTTTGCTTAAGTAATTCCTTAAGAAAACAAAAAACAAAAATGCTAGATCACTATAGTTGCCACAAAAAAATTCTATAATATACTTCCTATCTCTTGTACAATGCAAAAGAAATAAATGAAAAATGCATTCACACAGATTCTTTTCTTTTTTTTTTTTTAAAGCAACGGTCCAGTTGTTCAGAATATCTTAACTTGGAAATGAGATCTCAGTTCTTTCACAGAGCATTTTGCATTTCTTTATGGACAATACAGCACCTACTACGCTCAAACTACTGTTTCATTAGTCATATTATCTGCAGGAATAATGGTGTCAGGCACTTTGCCTTAAAAATATGTGTTTAAATACATCTATGCAACTAAAAAAATAGGGTTTTTTAAGATTTTAAAAAGCATCAGATTTACTCTGTAGCAAGAGAAAAAAGATAATGTTACTTCCAGCAGGGGCACTCAAATTTAAAACACCATCTTCTTGTGTTTCATTTGAAGCCATATTACATTATAAGGTACAAATACAGTGAGAGTTAATCAAGCATACTTAGTATCTAAAGCTGACATCTTTCTAAGATAATACAAGTGGTTCATTTTACCCATTAGTGGGAACATCATAAGGGTGAAAATGTCCTTTAATACTCAACTTCCATAAATAGGCTATCTGTTTTCCATTAGCTCAATATAAAGGTGTACTGAAATAAAGCCAGACTCTTGTATTTGATAACAGTAACATCCTTTACCATACCTAGAATTACTTAGTTAGTTCATCTTTAAAAACTCAGAGCCACAGATGCCATTTATGTGGCATATTCCATGTTCTGGAACACCTGCATTTTGCAACTTATCCCTATATTACTGCACCGTAAACATTTCTCTCCTAAACTGATGCAAAAATTTTTGTACATATGAGCATGATGGTAGGGAAGAGAGCAGCACCTTGTTATGGATTGACTTTGGCACAGTGCCAGTGCCCCCCATGAAAGGTGTATTTTTTAAAATGGTCATTGTGAGATGTGACTTAGGAACAGAACAAAAGCAGGCTCTAACTTGGGAATGGAGGGAAAAGACAACATTTTATTAATCTACACAGACACAAAAGGGAAGGGAAAAACTACACACACACAACAATCTACAATAGAATACTTTCAAAACACTCCTCCTCCTCCCCCCAGTCTTTTAACATTCAAATCTCCTCTAACACATTAATTCTCAATTTAATACCTTTTTTTTACACAAGCACTCTTTAGTTCATCAGGAGAGAGAGAAGCTTCTTTCTTGTGCTATAGGCTTCCCCCCCGGAAACACAGCAGAACTTCTGTGCTTTCATGTTACACACGGCAGCTGCTCGAAGAGAAATCTGCTATGGTGACTATCTTCTTTTTATGTCTAGTGCTTTCACCACTGTCCATGGATCTGAACTACTCCTTGGGTTCTTTTTAAGAATGCTTTTCGCCCAGTTCCAAGACGTGGCCACCTCCCACCATTTGGGACACCTGTCCTTCCCATATTCACTCCCCTGGGGCCTGGGGCTCAGGAACGGAGATTCTTTGTTGAAGGCTGAGACTTCTAACACACCCTTCCCTCTCAGTCTCTGTTCTTTAGGCTTCTCCTTGCGGCCTTATTATTCTTGGCGCCTGGCCAACCGCCTCTCCCAAGGTGCAGTCTCTGCATTAACGGAAGAAACTGGCTTCACCCGTGGCTATGTAAGAGGAAAAGTCCGGCCCAAAGCCACTCCAATCATCTCCTCCATCTCGAGTGCTCTATCTGCTGGCATTCTTTCACTTACTCAAACCTTCTTCATCTTTCCCCTCTTCCATCCCTTCTCAATTTCTAGCTGAAGAAGATCAGTGTTTTTACAGCTTCTATTGTCTCAACACTAAAAGAGTTAAAAGCACAGCCTGTCCTAGCAGCGGCTGGGCACCTTGCCCACCCCCTTCTCCTCCCGACCGCCTATCCTTCTCTCCGGGGGTGCTGCCCAAACTATCCTAGAAACTCCTCCACCTCTGCATCTTGCAGCGGTTCCGGCTTCCCTTCCTCAGGCTGCATGGCCTTCCTCCCTTCCCCACCCAGACGCAGCTGGGCAAGAGAAAGGATCCGATCTGCTCACCTGCCGGACTCCAAAGAAGAAGTCTTTCTGGGAGTGCTCTGCTTTTAACCCCTGTGTGTTCTCAGAGGCGTATCCAAGTCGTCAGTAGCCACACCAGGTGCCAATCTGAAATTTGGCCACTGATTGGTTTGACCATAACTTCCCAAGACCTTACTTCCGGGTCAAACCATGACACACCTCCAACAGGGATATCTAATATTTAGTGTGGAAAAAAATAAACAAACAAAAGGAATATGTCTAAATGACATGGCCATATTTCTTTAAACTGATCACCTCCTGCATTTTCTCCCAGCTCCTAAAAACCTTTTTCGTGTTTGAATTGGCAGGAGTTGATAAGATGTTTCTTCTCCCTTCCCTGTTTTCCATAAGATGGCAATATTAAGGTAATATCATTCAGAGAAGTCAGCAGTCCCATTCCATATCTTGCAATCAGAATTTGATGGATTTATTTCAACAGTATAGAGATGGTTATGCACCCATGGTGCTAGAGATTCACAGCATTCCATCATGGTTCTCACCAGTGAATGTTCCAAGGAATGTTCTGAAGTAATCTGTTCACATTACCAAGTGTATTCTTGCATCCTGAAAACACAGGTGGATTTAAGAACAATAGATGTAAAAGCACAATAACTATAAAAAAGTAGAAATCCATATGTACTTTAAGTCTCTACCTGAAATTATTTATAAAAGCCTTTGGTTTTTTTATTGGTACTGGATGTGAACTGTGTTCTTTTCCTTGTAGTGGTGGTTTTTTGTTTGTTTTTTTTTTCTCTCTGCATATTTTGTATAATTACTTTGTGATTAGAAAAAAAGAGAAAACTTTAAGTAGAAAAAAAATACCTTCCACAATTAGTGAGGAACTTATTGCATAAAGGATACATGTCGCCAACTGTTTTCACTACCCTAATCAGGGAAGGCAGTTATGGTTATTTTTAATATATTTCCTTAAGGTAGTCTTTAAGGAATTTGAGAGGTCCACTTAAAAATTATTTTCTGTAAAAACTGGGTCACTGCAAGATATGTAGAGAAAGTGATATACATATTTTGTATGTGTATATATGTTTGAATACAGATATATATATGTAGGTGTATATATATGTGTGTACATATATATATATATACATAAAGACACAAATTGTGAGTGTAAAGGGTAGGACTGAAGACAGAAAGATGAGATGTCGATGTCAAGAACTGAGGAAGTCAATGTCTCCTCATTAAAAGGGAGGAGGTATTCATAAACAAAATCCTTTATGTCTGGGGAAGGAAATCCTCATGAAATAATGCAAAAAGTAACTAATTTTGTCATTTGCTGCAGCCAAAAGCCACCAATAGGTCCTCTAATTTCCTTTTCCACTGGCCAAGCTTCAAAGGCTTAATTTGATTCATTCTGTGGTAACTTTCCAGACTGGCATCTGCCTCTGTGACAATGATGCCTGATTATTGTCACTCCCTACTCTCAAGCTTGCAGCTTGTTCAGAGCACTGCAACATGATTATTAAGTGGTTTAGGCAAATCTGATGCTAATGCCTGCATCCTTTTCTTTTATTACTATTTGTTTGAAGATTAGCCTAGATGTGTTAGTGTATAATCGAAGTCCATGCTGAAGCACTCTGTTAAAAATCTGCTGTGAAGAATAGGGAGTAGTTTGCCTTTCTTTCCACCAGTAAGATAGACAAATTCTTTTTTTTTTTTTTCTTCTGGTGTTCCTCGTCTCCACACACTGGCTTCCTTCTTGGACCCATTTGGATGAGGCAGCCTTTTGATACAGCATGACGTTTTAAACATTGTCTGACAGGAAGCAACTGAAGTAATTATTATACATGCCTTTCAATTTATATTTCAATATGGAACTGATAAACTTCATGGGGCAGCTCTTCAGCTGATGTAAGTCATTATAGCATATTTAGTTTCAATGAACCTTTTTAATTTTACCATAGAGGAGATGGCTCTTTTGCTGTTTACCATATTTAGAACTGCTATTCAGCAACTCAAGTACTGCTTTTGAAGCTCTGATTGAAATTACTGCTCATTACAGCCTCTGCTATTTTTTTAAATACAATCATCCACATAAAATGCACAAACATTTCATCTCTTCTAATATTATTTCATTTTAAGTTTTTTCTCCTGCAGGATTGCATATGACTTGATTAATCTCATTCCACATTTTAGTTATTTTCTTGGCCAATTATCTTTAAAATTCTCTATATCACAGTGCAGTGGTCTCCATAATTTTGAGGAGCCTCTGCCTCTCTTTCATTCCTGTCATTTTTAACCTTAAGAAGATTAATTCAGAGACATTGAATTATCCCATCTACTTTTAAGATAAAATTGATATTTTCTGTAGATTGCTGTCATTTAGAGAGAGCACCATCTCTACTAACTTTGCCAACTGCAGTTTAGATGTCCAGTCTAATTAAGTCATCCAGCTCCCCCTGTCACCAGTGGAAGGAGGTAAGTTGAAAGTTGACATAAATCACATTTCAGGACCATCCACCCCGCTCCACTTTTTATACAGAACAAAGAGATCTAGGCAAAGGCACCATTTTAAAAAACATCAAGGGAATGCTAAGGAAAGGAGTAAAAGTCTCCACTGTTCAGCAGTAACTCCAGCAGTGCACTGGTCAGTGTATTTAATTACAAGAGTTTTGTTCTCACCTGTCCAAAAGCACTCAGCTTAAGTACTCCAATTTGGACAGAAGACATTGCTATAAATGGTTGGAAGTGATGCACACTGCCTCATTTAACAGCCCTAATCTCTCTGTCACTGAGTCATTACCTTTTTTGTTAGCCCAGCCCTAGGGAGTACAGAAGTGTGACATAAATGAAAGAACTTGTCCTGAGCAGATTTTGACCCTTATCACTGCGCTCTGTTGGCTCCAGCTGCCTCAAGGAGCAACTGATGGTAAGTCTGTGTCATTTGTCACAGCTCCCGTACCCTCTGTGACAAGGAAGAACGCAATATGACATTTTGTGAACTAAGCGTCCTTCTAAACTGAGGCCACAAAGTTAATTCCCACTAAAAGGACAGGCAGAAGAGTCAATCCACTTCAGTAATCAGGGTGTGGCAAACCACGTTGAAGCACTGGTGCTACCACAGTCCCATGTCCAGAGGGCAACTCCCAAAAATCTAAGCCTCATTGCTGCTAAAGTTGACTGACTTGAATTTTGGAAGCCAAGTGTGCACTGATATACAAGCTTTCATCTTCATGAGAGTTAGTATCTCTCAATCATTGTATTACTCATGGAACAACAAGCATAATTTGTACATTTGGCTGAATTACATTGGTTTTATTTCATACTACACCGCAGTACATCATATACAGAAGATAGATTCCTCTGATTTTAAACTTTTCCTTTTTAGTAAAACTGATGACTGTATGCAACTAGACCCACAGACAAAATTAAATTCAAGTCTCCATAACAAACAAGTTTCAGTTCAAACATATTCTTAAGAAAATTAATACAGTGGGTGCTTGCAAAGTCAACCTGTTGATTAGTAAAATAATTTTTACTTTTTTTTTAGATGTTTTCAGGTTGCCTTTATCCACTGCAAAATATTTGTACCAAAAGAGTGCAGATTTTGATAGACAGTAGAAACCTGTGATACAATAGACATTATGATTCTAATAAATTTGTTTTTTTCAAAGCAAACAAAATCATCAATTTCATTTTGACAACCGAAAAAATGTCTACACAAAAAGAACTCCAGAATATACTAGCTTAAGGCCTCACCTAACTTAATAAAAACTTAACACCATTACCTTAGAATGGGTTCATAACTGTCAATTTAATTAATTTTCTCTTATTTCTAGAGCAATATATTTATTAAGTTAGAGGAAGCAAATATAGCTAAACTAATTCACATAGAAGGCACAGGGAAAGCAGAAGGCCTTGGGAGGAAAGGAAAAACCTCAGGATACATCCTGGCATGGTTGCTTAATCTGCTGCTTGATTCTGGACATAAATAATCTTAAACTTTGATATACTTAATTTCAATAATTTTATGTAATCCATTCTGTACTTCTCATTTTCAATAAAGATAAGTATGGAAAATACAAAATGGGAAAGAGTTAAATGAAACAAGTAAATTCTGCAAATGCAATTTGTCCTAATGATACCAGATGCCTAACCCTTGTGTAGCAATCTCTTCTTAGACAACTACCACACATTTAATCTCCTGTGCTCATAGACACAGCTCTAAGACAAAAAAAAAAAAAAAAAAAAAAAAAAAAAAAAAAAAAAAAAAAAGTTCAATCGAGTTTCCATGTAATCAATTAACTTGCACAGATCAAACAGAATAGAAGCTCCTAGTCCTGAAATGGTATTTGTGGTACCTACCATGAGTCCTGCTCATCTTGTCATGGTATTGTAGGAATGATTCCTATCCCTCCCACCCTCCACGGTGGGGTGAATTTGACACGACAAGATACAACGTTTGTATCAATCACACAACCAATTCCATACCCTGCATTTTAGCATCAAGGCTCCAGTATTTTAGGGTGTAAAATAGTTGGGTGTTACCCTTTTTAAACATGTAGCACAAGCATTTCTGGCCCTAAGTTTTTTATCCAGGTGGAAGACATAAAGTGGAAAAAAATGGCTTTGCAAAACACTCTAGCTTTGGACAGCAAATTATGAGATTACAGCTCTTTAAACCCCCAAATAAAATACTCATTTTTTACCAAGGCTCCTTTAAAATGCTTCCTAGTCTTGCTTGCATCAGAGACACCTAGACAGGTGACTTTTTTATCTCTCTACAAGGCAGGACTTCAGGTACTTTCTAATTTGTCTTCTCTCATTTACATTCCATGAAATAGCAATCCAAGGACATGATACTTTCTTAAAGAGAAAGGAGGAAATTTGTCTCTACAATCTTCTTTCTAGCTGTCCTTGCTCTTTTTCTTAAATTACTTAGTTATGCATCTGAAAACCAGTTCAGCAGTATCTGGGAAGATACAAGAATAGTAATAAGACTCAGAGACTCTCAAGTTTGTCTTCAGCCAAAAGACCTTGTTATGAACACAATTTCACAGATCTCATGAAATACAATACTTTCAATAATTTTGCATGTTCTGTGTCCGAAGAGACAAATTCACAATGAATATGAAGGAAATAGTGCCACCTGCTGTGGTACCAGTAATATTCCCTCCAGTACACAAGTCAGGGAAAACCAGAAACTGAAATGCAAACAGGATGAATTGCTCAATAGTTAAGAATAATTAAATCACAAAGGAAATTATCGCTTGCAGATGTCATTATTGTGGAGGAATTTTTTTTAATTGAGTTAAAGGGGTTTTTTTAGATTAAATTTTCATTGAGATATTAGACATGGCCCTGTTCTCCATCACATTGAAGTACAATTGTCTTTGTTATTCTACTTTGTTCGCATCAGCAGACAGTGAAACTAAACGCTTTCTGTTATGTCATCTATGTAGTGTGGCATGCAATATGCATGTCCCTATGTTTTGATTTCTCTTTAACTTTCTGCTGTCACAAAACCAATATATGTATTTAGAGATTTTTCTTCTACACTACTAGTTCTGTCTTCTTGACAGAAAATTGATTTTTCTCATCCTGATCCATGAGCCAAAATAAAACTGCTGCCCTATTACTCAAGATCTTACAATACAATCAACTACAGCTTTAAAGCATGTCATTAGAGACAAAGACATTAGAATAACTATAAGCAGCCTGAAGTAGTTCCTTTATTATAGAATTAAACAACCCCTAGATCTCTGCTGATAGCAAGATACAGACTGCAAAATCCTTTACTGCATTTACTGAACTCTGTACAAAAAATAAACCACCTTTTTTCCTCTTTGGAAATAATATTCAGAAATAGATCCTACTATAACTGGTATTCTATCATGCTCATCTTGAAGCAAGATGGAAACTCACATTTATTTTTGCATTCACCTATTTTGAAGATACCTTTAAGTGCTGTAATTTAAAATTATTGTGTATATGGTGAATTTACAAAGATAGATGCTCTTCTGACCACATCACCTCATCATCATGACCTAGAATCTGCTACTTCACAGAAGGCATATAGTGACTTACACAGAGTGTGCTGATGCCTTCTGACAGTGTTGTAGAAGTATCCACATCACATATTTACAAACCTGATCTTTTATTTTATTGAGCTATCTCTAGAAAACTATTCCAAGACAGAACTCCATTACTGTTGAACTCTTCTTCTGCTAGTAGACTTACAAGTCAAATTTGTAAGACACACACGTGGCTCTGCATGGTGATGAGCAACCTGGTCCACCTATGCTACAGTGTTCAAGGATGCTGAGAGCTACAGCCCACTTAAACTCTCACAATAACTTTATTTCTGCACAAATACAAACTTGTAAAGATTGCTTCTTCTGATATTGTTTTCCTGGAAATGAATGCCCTGTGTACAAAAGTGTACAAAAGACACTGCCGCTAACAATATTGAGAGGTTAATGTCATGAAGTCACTTCTTTTACTACTTTTTTAAATGCAAATTTTATCTAGAGAGCCAGAAAAACTATCAAGGCCTCACTTTCTGAGACAAAGGAACATTTTATGTTTCTCCTGTAACTCACAGCTGACATAAAATTAATTTCAGCATCCACTGCAGATAAAAAAAATTGAGGCAACAGATTTAATGTTAGTACTGTAACTTCTACCAGTCAAAGGCAACAAGTGAGAAGGAAGACATCTTTATTCTTACTGTTGTCTCTAGATTTTTCCAATTTATACAAGGGGCAGAGAATCAACCAGATCAAAACTTCAAAAGAAAGTTTAAAACTCCTCTTCCAAACCTAAATTATCTTTCCTCATCCAAAGAATTATGACCAATTCTGTAAAACAACACATATTCCTCCTAAAGGAATGAAAATAGGGGTGCTTTTCAGAAAAGTTAATAACATGTCTTTTGTAATGCATCCTTTCCCAAACCTGTTTGCAATACAGGTAAATGCTAACATTTTTGAAATTTTCTGTTTTAAAAAGTGTAATGTTACAAACTAAATTGATTTGACTAACAAGTTTCATAGTTAGTTTATTTTGTGATAGGATTAATAAAACTTCATAAATTAAAAATTAATTGGTCCTAGGTTCTAATATGACATAAACAAAGCCTACAAAATTTGGGTGGCCTTAGTATGTTTAGCCTTAGAGTAATGGGATTTTAGGATAATATTAGGAAAATATTATTTTAAATTATTCTGTGTAATTTTCTACCTAGCCAACAGTGATCTCCTTAGAAAATAATGACTTGTAATTTTTTATGTAATTTCTCTCCTTTTCCCTCTCTCATGCATGAAATTTTGCTTTATTTAATTATTCCATTATTTTATTGTATGAAATTAAATTAGACATGTTTTCATAAGTGAAAACAAACATGAAAAGAGAAACAAAAAAAGGAAAGGAAAATATATTGGTCCTTTGCTTGCTCCTAGTACACAGCAAAAAGGGAAATTCTACAAACAGCCGCAGTTCTCATGGGTGTGCCAATGTGAAATCCTACTGATCTCAGAGTGTATAGTCATAGTTTATAGAAGAATCATTACCATTAAATGCACTTTAGATCTACTTACAGGTCCACATTCAGATAAATCTTTACCACATTTCACACTGATATCTAAAACAGTTTTTGAATTATAATATCAATTCAGCCTTGTAAGTTATTGTCACACATATATACATATATATACACACATATAATATTACATAATGCCACAAAAGGGTATTGTGTTCAAAGATAGCATTATTTACAGGTATTCCCCCAAACAGTAAAACAAGATAAAATAGTAATCACATTTACTTGATCTTTTATGTTGTAAATTTTTGAATATGTTTACTCCTGAAACCACTGACTATAATATCTGGTTCTGCAAATGGACAAGGAAGTCCATTTTCTTCCTGTAAAGACTTGTTAAGTAAGGTTAATATTCCTTTAGAGAACCAGTAAAAACCTTATGCAATTCCCATGTTTTCCTTGACTCCAGGCATTTATGGAAGTTTAATTTGAGTTATTGTTCCATTTTTCTAGAATACCACAAACAAGAAAATACACATATAAAACATACTGTATGCATCCATATATGCAGAATTACCATATATGCGTAATCAGAATTTGTAGATTCAAAGTTCTGCTGAAGATTTTGTGGTTAAATATAAGGTATTTCCTACCAAGTTTATGTTTCAGAAAGATTAATTTTTGTACAACCAAGATCTGCATAACTATATAACTGACACAGAAATTATCCCATTGAAATGTCCTCACATAAACCAACAAACAAACTAGGTTCTATTTTCAAACTTGGGTGCTTAAAACAATGAAAAACTTGATAAACATTCATGGCTGAATTTTTTTTTTCATTTGGTTTTAATGCTCTAAGACAGTCTAATGTGAATGTTTTGGCTTTTATTTTTTCCTTTTCTGACTATGAAGATGACTCCTGTGTATAAGTGCTAATGAAGCAACTCTGAAGCTCTGAAGTTTTAAAAATATTATATACATTAATATTTTAGAGCTACTGCATCTGTAGTAATACCAACCCAGTTAATTTAATTTAAAGTTCACGTAATTTGAAAGGATGTTTTGTAAAAGTCAGTTTCAACTTTCAAACGCAGAGTACCCACTAACTCAGTTGTTTCCAGAAAGCTAGAAAGGTACTTCTTTCTACCATTTCCACATCAAAGTATTCAGCCTAACCACACTCAGAGACACAGAACTTCCACGTGACTACATGCTGCTCTGATCCACACATTCATCATCACGGGGTTTACCTCACCTACATTTAGATAGGCTGATGCCTTCATGTGAGCTACATATTGAAGTCTCTCTTCAGTAGAGAGGTGTCAATAGAAAGAATCAAAGGTTCTTCAGGATATGAGTAGCCAACTGAAGTAACTGACTGAAATAGGTCAGACAAACCACAGCCTAAAAATGTCTATTTCTTCTCTCTGGTGGATGACTACATCAGTTCTAAGTACCTGTTGGATATGTATCTATGTTTGATCAGGCTAATCCCTCCTGTAAAAGCAATTAGTGTTTGACCTTTAGGTGTGGTGCCTTCTGGTGCACTGAGTAATTGCAAAGGATGCTGCTGCAACTTCCTTTTAATAAGACAATAAGACTATTCTTAGTTACTGTGGGTGCCAAGTGTCTTTTCTAAGAAAGAGAATTGGCTAGGATTCAATGGAGAAGCAGAGTGATGGAATAAGTTTAGAGAGACTGGAGAGATATGCACCTTACCTGGGCATAAAGTTAAAGAGCAGCAAAGACTATTTTAATCACTTGTCTTAGCTGATGGACATCTGTATGAGACCATGAAGGCTGAAAGGGCATGGTCTTTCTGAACTGATCTGTAAAGCCATTACTGTCTTCTCAGCCCTATATCCTTTAGAGGACCTTTTCAAGCACAACATGTGTCAGATGTCACACAAACTGGATCCTTCTAGATGTAAAAGAGAAATTATTCTTTGCAGTGTTCCCAGTAAAGTCTCTTTAATCTGAAATAGTCCAAAACTAATGCCCTTGAGGGCATGCTGAAAGATATATCTTTTTCAGAGAGTTGCTGAAGTGGCAAACTTGACCAAGGAGTGATGTATAGTAAAAATGAAGAAACTTTCAACTTCATTATTTATCCGCTAAATGGTGATTGAACATTATGAGATGTAGTAGATTTCCATTCATTTCAATGCGCTGATTGGTTCTCTTTGAAAAAAAAAACCCTAAAAACTTATCAAGAACATCTAATGTGTAAAATGAAAGTCTTTTGTCATTTTACAATTTAAAATCAGAGGTGAGAACCCTTCTGAAAGACTATATCTGAATGTTGGTACAGGAAAACAGATTATATACCTCTAACATGACCAGAATCTGTTACTAGTACATTATACACCCTAACTTGACAAATAGTTATTTTTACTTTCCATCTAATTTTCCCTATTCTACCTCTCTTTTGATCCTACAAATACTTACATGGATACTTAACCACTTAAAGACTCTTTCTAAGCTCTAAAACTCTGCTTATTCCACTAAACTGAGAAACAGTCCCAAGTTCCCCTGAGCAAGGGGACAATTTAGCCCTACTCAAGCTCCATAATGAAGCACTGTCTTCTCCATGCACAGACTTGCACACGCAGATGTGGAGTGAGTGCCATGGGAAGAAAGTTTGTGTAATCACAGAGCACTCTTCCCATATTCCGAGGACATGAGGGCACCCAGCAGATGAGAGTAGACTCAGCTTTCAAATGTTTGTGTGACCAGAGTTAAGCACGTACATTTTCAGTGTGAACTGAATTGGAGGTTTAGTTTGTGAACTCTAGGCTGTCATAATCTACAGAGCCATTAAAATCTTTTCCCATTTTTACTCTAAGGCAAATTTTACGTGCGGATCACAATTTTCTTTCTATTGGTAGAGTTAAAGCCTAACATATAATGAGCTACTGAATAATAATAATATTATAATAATATTATTATTATTCAGTATTATAATAATAATAATAATAATATTATAATAATAAATGAATAATAGCACAGATTTCAACCATGGATGCCAAAAAAGCATTTCTTTTAAAAAATCACTTCGACTTTTCCTAAGACCTCCCTATAGGCATGGAATTGGGCTTTGAAAAAATACTTTTGTTAAGAAGAAAATGAAAGAAATTAGACATAAGAATTATCATGAAAACATATTACATCTTAAAGATGTTGCTGCCTAAAAATAAAGTGTATTTGCATGTAGGTCTTAATGATGGTTCTCTATTTCATTCAGTTAATATTTCTTGAAAATTAAATTTTATTAGATTAATTTTTATACTCAAGTTACATGTTTTAGCATTATGTGCTCATCCATCTTTCTTTCTTTCTTTCTTTCTTTCTTTCTTTCTTTCTTTCTTTCTTTCTTTCTTTCAAGCAACACCTGTAAAAGAAAGTAACTCATTCAGGTAGGATTTCCTGTCACTGATCCTGTGCTGTCCCTTTCTGACATTGTACTTACCACCAGGCTGACTGAACATCTATGCAGTTACTCCTGTAGGTCCACAGATCCCTGCACCTGCTGCCTTAAACTTCATGTGCAAGGACCTGGAGGAAGGCAAAAAAAGAGGAGAAACAGATACAGAAACAGAAAGCAGGTAAAAATATAAAATATTTGAACAATACTAAACTTATATTAGTAGTTAGTACACAATTGTTAACTCCAAATGGCATAATTTCACCCCAAAAAAAATCAATGGGAATGGAGTGTTTCTCTGTGTGTGTGTGTGATTGTTTTGTTGCTACAGTTTATTGTTGCTAAGATTTTATCTCGAGCTTCATTTGTACCCATACAAAGACACCATTGTAAAGTGTAAAGAGATTCATTCAAAAATACCAAGAATATTCAAGATAACTGCTTCAAAATAACACATTAATGGAGAAAAAAGAAAGAAAAATGTCTTTTTGTAAAATGGAATACTGGTGAGCTATTTTTCTGGAATTTTTCAAAAGTTGTTCATCTCAGCATAGACATCTGTCATGGGACATATCAGTCTGAACTGTTTAAATAGAGCAATTATAGGCGATTCAAAGCAGGGTCTTAAAGACAAAAATTTTAGTCACCCTTAGCTAAAAGCATTTATTGGAAGTAAAATAATATAAATCAGTAAAAAAATCTATATAAAGCATAGGTGAACATGTATGGGTTTTTCAAGACCTATCCCTAATTATGAGTACATGGTTAGGAAACTGCCTTTGGAAAAAAACTCTTTAAGAAAAGGCTGAAAAACAAAGCAAAAAAGCAACCACCCAACAGTTAAAGTTGCCATTTTTTAGAGCATGACATATCTGCTTCTACTAAATTTATTTTCAGAGTTCAAAAGGCATCTTTGACTAATTGTCTGCCAAATGCAGTACTATTGTTTAAATTGTACACATCTTAGTTGAAAAACACTTTTATTTCCCTAATGCCTTCTCTAAGCATTTTTTCCTGCCATTTTGTAATACACTACATAAAATCTCCTGGGTACAATGAAAAGAATTTTCCATTTATCCTAGAAGTCAAAGGTATTTCAAACTTTAAGACAGGAATACTGTGGGCTGATTTTCAATGGACATTTTTAGTAATTGAAAAAACTAGGATTAGTGATTTGAATCATTAATGCCATCATTTTCAAGGCAGTCTGAATCCTTTTCATTGAGGGGTTTCCAAAATCTCTTAATTGGGTCACAGAGGTACCTTCTGGACATTTAGGTCAGTTTCTGTGAGCACTACAGTTGGCAAGGAGTAACTTCAGCTGGCAAGGAGTAACATTCACTTCATTAGTTTCATGCCTATTTTCAAAAGCATAATGAAAATAAACAGTTATAAACTGAAAAAGTTTGCACCATTCCTCAGTTCTTCTGTGTCTCCTCCTGGAACATTAATCACAAATATAGCTGTGCTTTGGATACTTCTAGATGTTTTCTGAAATGATTAACCAACACGTCACCTGCTACCCACATTAACCTCATACTTATTAGAAAAATATGAAGCTACTGAACAGCTAATGCCTATTTTAATATTCAGTTCTTGTAGGCTGGAAATGTCTGTACCACAGATAATCTGTCAATTTGTGATATACAGCTCTTTAGCAAAAGCTGGTTATTTGTATTATGCAGAGTAACCTTTTCACAAAATATTGAAGAAATCTTCAAGACAGATTAAACAGCCACAGCAACACTGTCATCCTAAGTAAAATAACAGTACTCAAATAATGACTGACTCTTCAATTAACGTGGTCTCTAAGCAAAAATCACTTTTTTTTTTTTTTTCCCCTCACTCTAATATGAAGAAAGGCCGTGAAAAGTGAGTTTTGTTGTTTTGGCTTAAAGTGGTTCTACCAGGTAGACAATTACGAAATGAAAACCTAAATGTCTCTCACAAATCCTCAGCACGTTTTCTCAGCTTGTATTAAGGCTCTTGAAGCAAAAGAAATAGGATGACTGCTTCTCCCAATTTAAAAAGGGAAATCACCAACAGAAAAAGCTGTTTACTGGAGCTATAGTGAACCAGCTACTATACTGTGTAGGAAATGAATTTTAATTTTCACAAAATTGCTTAGTAGGTTGGTTTGCTCAGGCAAGTAATTTTTCTGGTTAATAGCTTTTCAGGAGATTTTGCCATTACAGCTATATTGGAATTCATATTCTGCAGTTATAATACAAGTGGGTTTTAATTCAAGACCTGGTTAAAGCAATTTTGGTACAGATGTAACTATTGCATCATTTTTTCAGTGATAATGGTGTGAGGTGAATCCCTTAAGATTTAAAATGGATCCAAAATAGTTGCCACAAGAAAAGTCATCAAGCATTTTCCATTTTAATCCATTGATATTTAAATATTTCATGGCACCCTTTACATTATGAAGTAGTGTATTATATTTTCAAGGTGCTATTAAATCTTCTGTGAAACCTCCTCACGGAAAGCTTTGCAGAATCTCAACTACTGAAACCCAGGAAATAATTGTTGTGCCAAACCTTAATCTTTATATGAATATGAAGGGGAAAGGATTGATATGAACTATTTTTAGACCGTAGTATATCTGAAAACATTTCATACTGGCATCTGGATTTTCAATGTTCATTTCCTACACCTTTCTTAAAAATTTTATAAGCAGAGGGGGAAATTTTCTCTTTCCCAAAGACACAATTCCATAGTCACAGTATGTGCTTTTACTTCCATCTTCAAATATACTTTTGGGTTTATATTCAGACTTATCCTGAAGTAGACATCCATTGTGGGTCAGGAGAATGCTAAATGTGCCTAAAATGATTAGCTCAGATGTGGATTTCTGTGTTAATGGTGTCTAAAGTTAGGAGAGACAAATACACCTCTGAAACAGGCTTACTAGATTCTCATATCCTATCAAGAGGAAGAACTTTTTCCTGTTATGCCACTGCATAAAGAATTATGGAATTCATTATTCTGACCACAGTGATACAACAGAGTTGGTACAACAGAGTGAATATATATATGTATATGTATATATAATAATGAGATAACACCATATGTTGGTTTTCCACAGTAAAATTAAATAATCCATTATGTCATTTTATGTGCTTAATTAAGGCCTTTCTTTCTTGTTTCTTTAATTTAAACTGCTTTTTTGCTGACAGTGATGTCAATAGTAGTTAAAAATGTACAGTTTGTTTAAGCAAATGATGATACCTGTATTTCATAAGAACTCAAGCTAAACACAGATCTGTTTCAGAAAAATAGCCTTTAAAACCAGCACAAACTGACAAAACTTCTTTTGCATTTCTAAAACTTTTAATCTTTCTTCATTTTTATTCCAGCTCCTTATAAATGATCCCATAATTACAAATGGCTTTGATGTCAGGTATTTTCTGTTCGTACATTACTTCATAAATTTACTGATTTGGGGTTGTTTAATGGCTATTTTCTTTCCACACATAATGGAAAGTGACCTTTTTATTATCCATGCATTTAATATTATTTGCTTCAAAAGAATAAGCCCAGATTTCTCAATACTATTATATTTTGAGTACTATCCACCTTTTGTAACTTTTTTCCTTGTATGCTGTCATTTAATTTGCAAAAAGTCTCAAGCACTGGTTTCTCCTTTCAATAGCACTGTAAAATCTCAGTCAATCTGTTTGCATGAATTATTGTTCACCAAGGGGATAGAAAATCAGTCACTTACTAACTCCTGAAATCAATCAGGTTATGTAATACCATTTTAGTTTAACTAAGAGTTTTAGAGCGTTTCAAGACACAGATGCCCTAACAAAAAAAATCTCTAAACTTTTGCAAGGTTTTTTAATTTCCCCAGTGGTCATTACAATAACCTTGCTTGACTTTAGGGAGCACCCTTCAAATCAGGTTTCAATCTTTCTGCCAGTGCAATGGCAATAACAATGCCTTCTTTCCTCTTATAACATGTTAAAAGTCAGTCAAGAAACAATAACCAACAGCAATAAATTACTAAAAAAAGTAATAGCTGTCTTCCACATATATTGATGTAAAAAATCAAAATGAGCTAAATTTTTTCCACTTCTAAAATTATTTTCCTGAAGTCTTAATTTGAAGTTTCAAAATGTTTTGTTCCAATTTGGCAAGACATTTTCTCCTCCAGAACTGCTATAACACCTGCCAGGAACTGTTATTCAGCTATCTTGACTATTGACCTCCATGGAACTGGGTTTGGAACTGGGTAATCTTTAATGTCCCTTCCAACCCAGGACACCATTCTGGACTCTATGATTCTATTACTCTATGACTCTGATTCTATGATTCTCTGATTCTATGACTCAATGATTTTATAATTGTATTTAATGATGTCATTCTCAGGAAAATTTTCTTGGCCAGAGTTACATTTCCATGGGCAATTTGGTCATAATTCATCCCAACAAACTAACCTAAACTTTTTCAGATATATCTACAGTGAAATGTACATGTTCATTAGCAGAGGCAACTACAAACAACCTCTTCATCTCCCCTAAAAATGTGTGAAGTCTACCAGTTAATATTGCTCCCCAAGGCACAGACTAAATTAAGAATTCTGTTCTTCCTCCAGTTTAGACTGAAAAAAAACTTATTTCTAAAATTATATTTTTTTATAACCTTGTCCTCATTTCCCTTGCCACTTTTGAGTCTAAGTCAATAAAATGGCTGTCAAAAGTCGCAACAAAATGTGTTGTCAGAACTCCCTGACTCAGTTCCCAGTTTACACAGTCCTAGGTCTGAGCGTTTTTTAAATATTAGGTACTTTGGAAGAACTAGGTAGAAGGATATCTTGTTGGTATCTTCATTCTATTTCAAGCTGATTATTGCTGTGGTGTTTTGACTCAGCAGAAGTTTGGCCTTTTCAGAGCTTTCCTAAAGAAAATATTCTCTTTTTTTTAAGTGATCCTCAGAGTGGCCTTTTTGTGTATCTAAATGGGAACAGTTAAACTGGCAGTCATACATCCCAGCTTTGGGCATCTAACTTAGGTGTCTAAGGATATCAGCTATCTGTTTCACTTAGAGTATTTTAAAAGCTATCAATATAAATCAGTCATTATATTAGCTGGTGGGGAGGAAATTCTTAAGTGACGCATCTAAACCCGTCTGAAACATTTATCTTAAGGAGGGGTGTAACCAGCCAAGACTGAGGCCAGGTAGATTGCACCTAAAATGAAGTGCTTAATCACTTCAGTTCGGGCATTCTGAGTCATACTCTGAATCACCTTGCAGTCTATAGAGATTAAAAGAACCTTAACAATTAATTTTTCAGCTTTTAAGTGCTTAAAGTCAGGGCAAATATATCAACGTCTGTGTAATCTTGTGTAGGTGGCATTTATTCACTTTCCCAGAGAAGCCAGGGCTTTGATGGTATCCCCAAGGAAGTGGGAGCAGAGGAAATGAGGCGCTTCATCACATTTATTTGAGTACCCAGGAAATTGGCACCTTCCAAACAAAAGACATCTGAGAGGAGGGTTGGGCCTGACAGTGGTATCTATGATGCCAGGGCTGCAGTACAATCCACAGACACAGGAATGAGTATGGATTCACTGTGACTGCTCAGTCAGACCATGTAGGCACTGACATTCATGGTGTTGTAAGCTCAGTAGGGGTTGACTTTTTTTGACTTTATATATATATATACATATATTCAGTGTTTTTGACTTCATTTTGTCATTTCATAAAAATAATTTCATAAAATTCTATCAACAGCTGAAATACTTACTTAGTGAGGTTTCCCAAATTGGGATAATTGGGAAAAAAATAATCAAATTCAAATAAATTACTATGGAAACAAAGAGCATTTAGACAGGATAAAATCTATAAACATGGAAGCTGTTTAAAATATGGCCAGGCATTAATTTGAAAAGAAACACCCTGTAACAGTGAGTCAATTAAAATAAAAGATCAATGCAATTTGGGGGCTAAATATGAATATGTGTGATTGCATGTCTGCATTAAACATAATTGTTATTAATAAGTTAGATATTTTATAATAAATGCCACATGCAGTTAATTACAAGCAGAAATCATAGAATGTGGAAAGGTAATATTAAATTGACAGTTTCATTAACCTCAGCAGTTTACTTACATGGGTGCATGGTCTGCTCAAGGGTAAGGATGTATATACAGTTGTTTCTTATCTCACATAGTATCAACTGAAGGAAAACTGGAAACTATTAGCAGTCTAACTGGTAGTACAACAGTCTCCTTGTACATAGAAGTAGAGAACTATTTAAAGAAAATAATGATTCTGCACTCGTTAGACATGAAAGCAGATTTCAGATAAGGATTTTTGAACATAATGAAACAATTATATATCTGTATCTAGGACAGCACTGAAGTTACATATTTACCAAGTAAGAAAAGTGAGAAAGACCGGTGTTAATTTCAGTGGTGTATCTTTCAGTTTAAAGGTGTTTAGAAAATACTTCATTTTATGAACAACGAAGATCAAAGGTATCAAAGTGTTTTAATGCACTAGGTCCTTTTTCACCCCTCAGGAGAGTAACTTTCACTTCTGATTTATGGTACACATTAAATTAGCTTGGTAGTAGTCTCCATTAATCCCCTTGTCTATATATATGTCCAGATCCCAAAACCACCAAGTAATTTTGTGTGACTGGCAAGATTTGCTCAGGAGAAACTCTGGTCAGGGAAAGTACATTGCAGGTCACTACTGACCTAAACTAGCAGAGAAAAGCTCAGTGTTTGCCTATATGTAGTAAGAGTCTAAGTGGAAAAAGGAGTGACTGACCAGAAACCCCTGCATTCACCACAGAGCTTCTGACAATAGCTCGCTGTATTTTCCCTGAAGTCTCTAGACATTCCAGTTAATTTCAGTAACTCGTGCTGACATAATAAGAGCAAATTGCTTCAAGACACATTCATAAAAGCAATATACTTCTGCTTTCTTTTAGGTTTTGTTACTTTTGATACTGGCATAAAGTATCCAAGTATCTGCTATTCATAAAACAAGTGTAGCTGATGTCACCTAGTGTCATAGTGAAATTACTTTGTTATTTTTATTCATGATTGTGCATATTGTATCTTTATTTTATCTGTAATCTTTCAAGGTCTATTTCATTTTCCAGTACAGGGAAAGTGTGCTTTGTGGTTTTGCGAGTTTTCTCTTGCAGACTTATGGAGAAAGTGTTTGGTGGAACAGAGTTTTCCATCTACCTTTCTTGAAAACTGAGACATTTTGGAGTAGTTTCTCTAGACATAAATTTTCAAGTTCAACTGCATTTAAATATTAATTATTCACTAGTTGCTATAGTTCAACCAGGTGTGTGAACAGCATTTATTCTTAATGAACAACCCCGGTGAAAATCAAGAACTTATAGATACCAAAGAATTTGGCTTGGTTCCAGTATTGTGTGTGTGTCTTCCTTTTCAGAAAAGATTAGTCTATTTCAGGTGTTTGTCAGTGTAAAAGATGCTAATCTTCACTAGGCTGGCAAAGCTTCTCTGTCCTTCAAGTGGCTCTGCTAATCTTATTATGCAGGTGAAGGAGCCATTGCCAGACAAGAGGGGTTTTTAGAAAATCTATATTTCAGCACAGCACCCTAAGCCCTGTGTTCAGAGCAGCTTCTGAACATGGAGCCATCCTCGTCACACAGAGGACAGACAAGCAACCCTGCACAGTTTGCATGTCTTGTTCCTAATTGTTTGGCTTTAATTAGCCCTTGCCCTTGAGTATGTTTTGTCAATATAAAATGTTGGGTTCTCTCCATAAAGAGCATTATTGAAGATACTAAGCTTGCCTTGCAGTCAATTTATGAGAGAGAAAATGTCTCTCTTCCTCTGTTGGAAAGGGCAGAGAGAGGCAGATAATTTATATAGAATCACTGCCTGGCTTTGGATACAGAGAATATGGCTATAAGAGAATCTCTGTCAAGTTCATCTCTTTAGAACTAGACCCAGAATGTCAGAAAGATCTGGTTTGGTTAGTAGTTTGGGTTTTGTCACAAACAAGCACTATAGCAGGAGGTGTAATAATGAAGTTAACACTTTTTTTGACGTTACCCCATTTGCTAAACAGTCAAAAGACTTCTAAAGGGCCTCTCTATCTCAGTAATAGAGAAAAGATTTCCAGAGATCTGACTTATTTTTGGTAGCAAAAGCCTGCTATTCTTTCCACAGGGAGGGACTGGTTATCTTAAATCTCATTATTTTCCAGTTTCTACCAGTTGGTACGTTGCATCTTTTCTTCTTTGGTGGAAGGCAACCAGAAGAATATGATGCTTACAAAATATCAGATAAGGTTGTATCTCTTGTATCCCATAAAAATAAATAGATAAGCTAAAAAGTATGTTTCAATACTGACTAAAAAGATAGGAATTTAGTCTAATACCTGCTGCTCCAGTATCATGACACATGCCTGTTGTTTTTTTTAAAATATATTTACAGCTGGCCTATGCCTACAGACAGAGCTTGGTCTGCCAACACCAGTAATAATGAACACAGCCACAAGTTTGTTTGGGGGCACAGCTGTTGAAATGCTCATGTTGCCACTGGCATGCACCATGTGTAGTAAAAAAGCTACACGAGCACACATAAGGAGGTCTGAAGGAAACCAGAGTCACATAATGTGGTGACACAAAGGCAGAAACACTCCGTTCAGCTGGGTGGAGAAACAGCACACTATAGACATTGCCAAGAGGCTAAACACTGAAAATATTTTATGTAATTCCAGCAATGATAGCCCCTAGAAAAACATATGCAGATCTGGCAAAAGATCATTTTACCCTCCTTATCCTAAAATTTGTGGGTGACGTACTATTAATTATGTTTGACAACTCTCAGAGAGAAACTGAACTATTACATCACCTGTCATTCACCTAAGAAATGAACACTCATAACTCCATCTTTGTCTCTTTTTTGAGCAAAGATGAGCAAAAAAAGCAGCTTTATCCATGCAAAAAGGATATCTGTCAACCACATAAATTGATAAATATCTCAGGTAAGGTATGTATCCCTCAGTAACAGTTTTGCTCTAAGAATTTCACAGATATTACAGGTGCCTTTGAAATACTGTGTCTAATAATTAACTTCACTGTTTCTAAGAATTTTGAATTCATAGGCAGGGTGTGTATGAAGAGCAAAATTTAAATTCAAAACTATGTACTTTTTAAAACACAACCCTCTTTTCTGGTTTATTTCTATTTCTTCAGATCTTGAGTGTGTCATATTAAATTTCCCACACATTTTATGTGTTTTGACTTTTGTATGGTTTTCCTGGAAAGAATAGATATTGAGATTTGCAAACTTCAGAAATAATTTCCAAACCCTAGAAATAAGTAGGAAAATAGCAAACAAAAGTAAGACTATGAAGTATTATATAAGGATAAATTAAACAAGTTGCACCAGACTATGATAACTGAAAGTCACTCCTTGTGGTACCCCAGGTCTCTCATATGCTTTGGTAATTGCCAGGAGTTTCCTATATGAGTATCAATAATATGTGTAGGCACTCAACAAGACATAAGAAATTATATTTAAAAAGTTGTATTTTTTAATGTACTCAACATCAAGCAATTGTAAAAATACAACAAACCTGATACAACATATTGATGTGACACAAAATAGTGTAATGATGGAGGAAGAAGAGACAAATTACTTTTAATATTGATGTAAGGTATGACAGCCTTATTATTAGGACTGTTTAGTCCCATTGCTTAGATACTTCCTTTGTTACATATCTAGCTTGGTTTTAAATTTCAGGGAAATTTAGATATGCAGCTTTCTTATATAATGGAACAAAAATAACCAAGATTGTACCTGTACTAAAGCTGTCACCAGTTGTAGCATTTTTGATAGAAACTTGACAAACTGAACCCTTATATTTGAGTATGGCAATGCAGTACAGTATATTAATATGTATAATATGCTAGTCAGGATTGCTGCTGTTCAAAAGACAAAATCTAATACATTGTAAGGTAATTCTATCCTTGCTAACTGATTAGTCTTTAGGTTCCATTTCCTCTCTTCTCCTTGATTGAGGGATATTTTGTGAAGCAACTAAGGCTTCCTGTTATACAAAATGGAGAATTGTTAAGGTACAGGTCTTTTTTGATTAATTGAAAAAAAACATTTGAAAAAAAAAAAAGAAACTGCTTGCCAGCATATATAACCAATCACATTAAAAAGAATTATATTTATGAATACAAATTTGACATGAGTCAAAGAAAGAAGACATAGAATAATGATAATTATCATAATGCCTCAAAATACTTATACATTAAACAAAACAAGACACAAGAAAAATTATTTAAGAGGTAGTAGTATGGGGATACCTTAACAATCCAGAAAGCACATGGACACACAAGAGTGGAAAATATGTCCTTTTTGATGTACCTTCAGAATATAATCAGCTGCAATTCTTTTCTCAAGTCCATTTAATCAGAAATGATTTTTCATAGCCTAAAGTCTAAAAGAAATCATCATACCAACTGCTGAGTTTTCTAAAGTGCAACTGGACTGCCTAAGGGGGGGAAGAATAATGTGCTCCAGTGGAGCAAGTTCTAAAATATTCTATGGCAGATGGAGTTTTCTCTGGAACAACTAAAGTACAAATTTCATTATATTTTAAAAGTATGCTCTGTCTTTTTAATTATTATATTTCTATACTGTTAGTCCTTCCTTGTGAAAAGGACATAGAAAAGATTTTAATTCAATGTTAGAATGCAAAACATATCAACACTTATTGAAAGAATGCAGCATTTTTTAGAGTTAACACTTCTTGTGACTTCTACTTTAAAACTCAATTCCATTTCATATATCTTTGCCAAAATATAACCTTGAGTTGAAAGCATCATTATTATTAGAATTCCTGCCATTATTATTATCAATATTATGAGAAAGGGGATTTCAAGACAAGAGTTCTGCTATTTTTCTGAGTAAGATTGGGCAAGTATTGCAAAGATTTTTCTTTATTTGCACTTTGTAGAGGAAAGAAGTCCATGTAATTTCATTTCTACAAAAATATCCCTAAGTTTGTTTTAATAGAAGTTGCTTTCTCTGTGCTGAATACAGCATGTATAAAGAGGTAGCATAAAAAAATTTGGTTTGTGTCGCCCTGATTTTGTAAGACTTTCTTAAGCCTTCTGATGTTTACATTCTTTCAACAAACTTTCTCACACACAGTTCTGTAAATAACCTATGTTTTGCATTCTTTCATGGAGGTGGAGAGAATTGATGGACCCTTGGTCTGTCCAGTGGCATTGGAGAGGTGGCACTGTCACCCTCCAATCCACTGTCACCTTTGGAAAACTAAATGTTGGAGTCAGAAAATAAAGTTTTTCTTTTTTGTTCCCCTCGAGAGCAGCAGTGTTTGTGTCATCATTTCGTGCCTTATCACAACAGGTTTGCACATTTGCAAAATTTTGGAACAATCTTCTCTGTCACCTTTCCTGGAATTTTAATGCTGATATATGAAAACGTAAAAGTCATTAAGTACACTGTTTTGCATGCAATTATGTAAAATAGTTTAGAGTTATGAAAGGGTGAATGATCTTCCAGTATTTTTCTCTCACATGTAGGTTCTGCCTCCCTATCTCATGGGTGGGCTATTAACTGTCTTCACTGAGTTGCAACCTGGATTCATTGAAATGCTCTTTATTTATTGATACTTCATAACACCCATCTTCACACCACTGTGAATGAGGTGCTAACAGAGTTGTGGGAACACCACTTCAGGTGGTGCCCAGGGAAACCAGGCTGTAGGAGGTTATCCAGAGAATTCCTAAGAAACAGCTCAAGCACAGCCTGGCATCTGCTGAGTGGTGCTCCTGCAGGAAGGCAGCAGGGGAACTAAAGGCAGCAAGGTAGTGGGGTTCATGTTTAGGGCTTGGAGAGGCATAAACACGACCACAGGGTTTCAGCTGTTTTACTGAGACTGGCAAAACTGATGAGCCTTCTACTATGGAACTGCCACTGCCAGTCACGGACTGTAAGCTTTCTACTGAGTTTGGAAGTCCTCAGAACTGACACTTGCCAGGTACTATATACATGAAACATTCTTCAGCTGCCTACTCTCTCTGTGATTTGATTTAGTTGACAGCAATTTCTTTAATTGACCAGGTGTCCACAGCAAATTTGTTTTGCTTTTTACTAATTCTGGGTGATTTAAAACTCATAATTTTATGCATACAGAAATAGTGGGGAATTATTTTATGTAGAATGAGGTATTTGCAATTCTCTCACAATTTAATGTGGAGAAAGGAAAGCCTGGCACAACAGTAGAAGTCTTGGGAAGGGGAAACAGGAAATGTGGTCTAGGGAGGAACAGGCATGGTCTGATCAAAGATAAGGAAGATGCTTGCCACGAGAAATCTCACATGTATAAACCACTCACCAATAATCAGCTAAAGAAATGCAGACCTGGTAGTAAATGAAACTAGTTTTGGAGGTAATAAAGAAATCAAAGCACTGCTATCTACTATGCATGAGACATCATATAGAACAAATTCAGATGTAGTTTTCAAATGTAAGTCTCCAAAACAATGAATAAGACTAATGAAAATAAGAAAATATCTAATGCATTTCTCTGAATATGAAAAATGTATAAAAAGTATGTTAGAGAAATTTTAAAACAACAACAAAAAAATCCACCCCTACATGGAACCAAAGCTGATGACAAAGAAAATTGCCAAAATAAACACCACATTGCACCCATCAAAGAACTAGATGCTCACAAATTGCTCAAAACACCTCCTATTGCCACCACCAGAGTGAAACCACCTACCTTAAGGACCTAAAGGAGAATGAGAAATATGACATTACACCAGGAAAATCTGAAAATTTAAAGCATGTGCACAACAGATTTAACTCCATTGTTACTTTTTCTCTTTCTGTAACAAAAGTTTTCAGTTATGTTATTAAACTACTTTTATATAAATGTCATGATTTAGGAATGGTTTATAGCTCCCACTGAAACCGTGTTCCTCTCACTCACTCTCTCCCTCTCCCTCCTCTGCCATGGTCTGGAGAGAATTGGAGGCATAAAAAGTAAAGATAACAGGTTGAAATAAAAAACAATTTACTGGAAACAGCAGTGAGACAAGAAAATGAACAGTTAAGGCAACAATACTAATGACAGAAGGTACAAGAAAGAAACAAATGGTTCTCACAGAAGCACTACCGGGTCAGTCCCTCTGCCATACTGGGACAGACCAGAAGGGACCTCTTCTCTCTGGAATAAACTCCCCATCACCCCCAACTCCAGCAACAACATAAGGTAGTATAGAATAACCTCCAGGTCCCAGCCATGTCCCCGCCCGACTACTGCAAAATCAACCCTATCCAGGTCATACAATACAATATGCTGTATCTTTATTGTCAATATTTTGAGCATAGCCCTGCAGATCCATTGATTGTGGTGAGAGATACATAAAAAGCAACCTGATTCCCTGTACTTGGGAGGCCAACAGGTACTTTTTTAAATCTGAATTATCTCTGCCTTTAGCTAGCTAGCAGATGTGTAGTTCTTTCCCCGTGAAGTGTGATGTGTGGATTTTTGCCTTTCATGTTTGTGGAAAGGAAAACATTGTATGCCAGTCTGTCTCACTGTATTTCTAATAAACTACCCACAAATATAAGAAACATAATTTATGATGACAAGGAAATTAACTTCTTTTTCTTGTTTGCTTTTTTTTTAGTTTGAGCACGGATCAAAAGTCAAATGGAGTCATTCAGGATAATGATCCTTCTCAGGGGCAAAATTCACTGCAGTTACTTAAAGACCAGGTAATTATGCTTGAAAAAGCATAGCATGAATTTCAGCCCCCAGTTCAACAGCAAGTCCCAGAGCAACACTACAGCCCCTGTGCTATCACAACTTAAATCTATAAGCCAAGGAGCTATTACAGTCTCTTCCATGACACTTTAGAAGTTTTCACTTTTATTTTCTTGTCTGGAAACCTACAAAATTGGCAGTCAACTTCTTCCTTTCTCCTTACTAGCCATGCTACTGTGAAGTATATTGGTAAAATATGTACTATAGTCTGTGTTCAAATGCAATTTTTTAAAATAAATGTAAAATCTTATAAGAGTGGGTATAATATTCCAATTTTAAAAAAATCTGAAATGTTCTAAGATTTGTTTAGAAAACTGGAAAGAGAGTTTGTTTTGAGATAAGATTGGGGGGTTTTTCTAATAAAGATATTCCACAAAGAGGACTAATGCTCTCTAACTTAGTTTCTGAGACCACTTCTCTTAAATGACTGTATTGGAGCTCCAAATTCATAGCCCTAGGTAGGTGGCAATCATAAACAGTCAGCCTTCTCTTGGAGTTTGGCCCACAGTAAATTAGTCATAAATAACAACTATCCTGAATGTAGATCAAAGTGACTACCTTTGAGATTCTTGAAAAGATAAATAATTGTCTGAAAGATTAAAAACACATTAAAGGGTATCAAGTTTGCTGAAAACTGTGAAAAACTACATGCCTTTGTTGCATTTTTATGTCAATAATTTTTTCATGCAAGTCATCTAGAATAACTGCTTCTAAGTAAGTTATCAGAGAATAATAATTTGTTTCTCTTCAGTGCCATATGTTACCCTTCTAACTAACCACAATGAAGCAGACTGAGAATAGACAGTTATAAATATCCTGCAGAGTATCTCATTCCACCGTCGTCTCTCTAAATGAAGGACAGAGCTCTTATAATTGGGGAATGTAACCTCTAGAAAAAGAGGCAAAACACATTCCCTCAGGTAACTCCGACCCTGTTATTCAATCACTGAAATGAGGCAATATAACTTTCAAAGCACCTTTGTACCTGGCAACAGCAGCATCACTTTCCAGCAGGAAACAGCAAGCTTTAAAATGTGCTGGTTAACGTGTGAACACATTAGCATGAAATGAAGCTTGTGGAAAAGAAGTGACTAACTGGAAAGATACAGTAATTTTTAATATAAACTTAGCACTTCAGCTCCATAACAGCAGACCTTCCAAGATGACATTGTTTTCCTGTAAAAAGCACAGCAGAAAACTACAGCCTAATCCTGTTTCACACAGAAAATATGTCACCTCTGAACTGGAAAAGTAGCCATATTTTATCACCGAAATAAGGGTAAATCAAGGACAGAAATATATTGTTTTGACTAAAACAAACAAGAGACTATCTCAAACAATGAGATAGCTATCTATATCCATGCCTTGATGCGACCAGTGAAGGTCAGCTTTGTGAGTCCTTCTTAAGGTTTATCTCAGATTGTGGTCTGAGGTTAACGCTAGCTTGTCTCTGTTCAGATTTTACATGGAGATCACAATCTTTATTTAGCTTTCCTGATCTAAAAACACCCTTATTTTTGCTGTAAACACTGTCTTAAGCAGTGTTTTTCATTTATCTGAGTTGTCCTTGCATCTTCAAAAGCCATAGAGAAAACTAGTTTCTTGAATGTTTGATCTTTATCTGGTGAACAACAATAACATTACATCATGCACATTTTTATATCTGAAATCAGAATGTTGTAGGACCCCACAGATCCCAAGCCAGGAATTATACTCAGTGCCAGATGACTGAAGTGTGTGAATGTAGAGGGAATGTCAAGGTTATTTCTCTGACCATATATCCTTTTTTAGATTGAATCTAGAGGAGGCCAACAAAAATGATCAGAGGGCTGAAGCACCCCTCCTATGAAGACAGGGTGAGACAGCTGGGGTTGTTCAGACTCAAGAAGAGAAGGCTCTGGGGATGCCTTAGAGCAGCCTTCCTGTACTTGAAGGTGGCTGCAAAAAAGTTGGAGAGGGACTTTTTCCATGGGCATGTAGTAATTGGAAAGGGGGAATGGCTTTAAACTGAATGAGGGTAGAGAAGAAAGAAGTCTATTACAATGATGGTGGCAAAATCCTGGAACAGGTAGCCCAGAGAGGTGAGGGATGCCTCATCCCTGGAAATATTCAAAGTCAGATTGGATGTGGTTCTAAGAAACCTGATGTACTTGAAGATGTCCCTGCTCATTGCACTGGGATCCGACAAGATGCTCCCTTCCAAACCCTTCCAACACACTGGCCGGTGTACAACCATTCTGATTTTTGAGGTGTACATTTTAGGAAGAAGAAAATAAAAATGCTGGGTGTGGAGTTCCTCTTATCTGAGTTCCTCTTATCTAAGTATTTGTAACATAGGCATCTGGCTTAAATCTTGTTGTCAAGACTTCTATAATCAAGTGAAAAATAGAATTAATTCAGAAGAATATCAGAAGAATATATAAAGATATTTAGGATAGAGAGGACTAGAATTTTGGAGGATTATCCCTTTCTCCATCTCTGTCCTCCATCTAGACAAACCTAATTTTTATCTGAATTATAATCTGGTTTCAAGAAAATCTGCATTAGACCTAATCCACAAAAAAAAAAAAAAAAAAAAAAAAAAAAAAAAGGTATGCAGGTGGCTCCATTCCTGTTCTGAGATGCTCTTTTTCAATGTAAAAGGCAATATGCAAAGATTGGCATCATGTTTGTCAGTATTTCTATGATAATGCTTTTTTTTGGTGGACTATTTTTTCTTTTTGACAAAGCAAAGTGAAAGCGCTAGTTAGCTGGTTACAGTGTCCCTTGAAAAGTAACATACAGTGTTGGAGAGCGACAATTTTGCTTTCAAAACTTCAGACTCAATAGGGTCTAATACTCTTACCAGTCCAAGAGCTGCATATCTATTTAACATGATTGTCAAATTAAAATAATTTTTCTGACAGCTAAATTAAGAACAAATAAATTGCAATTTAATTTTAACTCTTTTTCCATTTGGGAGATGCCCATGAGAGCCTGTGCCTGCAGCCCATCAGACAAGCTTACCTCAGACAGTGGCTTAAACACACATCCCCACAAACAAAATCTGTAGATCAGATAAAACAAAACACCCTTCCTTCAGAATGCAGAAGAGCTCCTAGGAAAAAGTTTTTAGAGGCCTCTACTGATCGCTGTGAATTAAACACAGGCTTTGTCATATAAGCAGAATTTCAAAACAATTGGCAGCTATTAAACACTTCAAGAGGTTTCTTAAAGTGGTAAGTAGATGGAGCTGAGCTAAAATGAAGATGAGTCCAAATTAGGGAATTTATATCTTGTGAAAACTTCAGGAATAGCAAGTACCTAGTGGGCTGAAGTTATTTAATAGGTTTATATAGCTCAGACTCAAACATATGGACTCCCCAACATGAAGTGTTGGATGAAGTGTGAAGTGTTTCTCAAATCTGACTCTATTCATCCACATTTTCTGGGCAAAATTATTTTAACCTGAATTCAGGCTGTTTTCAGGCAGCACATATCATATTCCAGTCTTTTAAGAAAGAAACTCCAGTGATCCCCTCTCTCTGACATTGGAGCCCTGATACTTCCTGAGGACACTAGAAGAAAAATGGGATGGGTAGATGAGGCAGGCAAAGCAAAAACTGGGATGCGTGTGCTGCATCTGCAGCAAGTGAATTGCATCTTAATGTCAGATTTACAGAATAAAGCTTGAGTTATTCCAGGCCTGGACTGAACATCTTCCCACCAAGCAAGAAATACATAAAAAATGTCTGCTTCTGAATTTCACTACAATAGTTACCCTAATGTCTTGAGTGGCAACAGGAAACTGTGACTTTCTCTTTTGTCACAGAACCTGAGCACCCGTGTTGGTACTATACCCTGAAAGAACAAACTTCTTCAGACATCCTTCTGTTTCAAACAGGTCTTTGCTCTAAGATTGCCTTCCTTTCCAACTGCTGTGTCTTACCTTCAGCTACCTATCTTGGAGCCTGCTCAAGGAAATGAGATATCCTTCAATTTTCACAACACAGTAGTTATTGAGATGATTTTTTTTTAACAGGATTCACCTTGATTTTACAGGATTCACATAGAAACATCCTGAGCTTTTAATTTTTTTTTTAATTTTTCTTAAGTCATTGCCACTACCCCTGGCTCTTCTTCAGCATCTGGAACACTTAAATCTAAGATATTTTCTGTAAATTATTTGTCATTATAATTACTAGATAAACTTTGATGGCTCATTCTATGAGTGGAGGCATTTTTAGATTATCACTATAATTTATTATTCCTTTTAAATTTATGAGAAATAAAACTGTTACAATAAAATGCAATATATACTGGCAGAAATCTACCTACACTTTTAAAATTGCTGGGGCTTATGCTAGAGACAATTTCATATCTGATCTAATTATATATAACTTAATTTAAACTGCATACTGCAGGTGAATCTACAGGAATGCAGCAGCTTTCCCACGCCACCTCTCCAGTATGGCCTTAAACAGGTGAAGGTCTCTAAGAAGTGACTTTCCCTGGTGTACTCTCTACTCCCCCAAAGCAGAGCTTCAATTTTTCAAGGACATGCTCTAAGAACTTTTAGAGTTCAGGAACATAAAATATTTTGCTGTGGGCATGCCTAATTTCCTCTCACAATTCCCAGCAATCTGGACAGACGACAGCTTACTGTGAAAGAAAGGGGGCTGTGCCTTCCACCTAAGCAAACTTTGATGGATTACATCAGGAAACTTTGCATGGGAGAGTTACATGCAAAACAGTACCTGGGAAACAGGGTGAATGAATAAAACCAATATCCTTTTGTATGAGTAAGAAGCTCCTGTGCACAACAGGCGGCAGTCCCGTAATTTGTAGGACATTTCTGGGAGCACAGTTAACATATGGCAGACAAACACCCCAGCTGTCACTCCTGATTCAGTTGCAGGACTTCACAGAGTGGACATGCTGCCCAGGACCAGCTTTGATAATGGTTCATGCCTCAGTACAAACCAAACAGATTAGTACCATAAAACTCATCCCAGAGAAGTGCTCAGATTGCTGACAACTCCTACCTAGGTAGGAAATTAGGGACAAGTTTTAATGGTGGATTTGGCAGTGCTGGGTTAATAGTTGGACTTCATGATCTTAAAGGTCTTTTCCAACACAAATATACTGTGATTGAATAAATAGAGTCATTGAGAGGTCCTTTTTGCCAGTAATAAGATTTTGAGTCTAACAGCTGAAAAACTGAGATGCCACGGCTGGGCTGTGGTAATTTTCCTTCCATGAAGGTTCAAACTTTGTGGAGAAGTGTTTGTTTACAGGAACCTTGGGGTGGATATACCCCAAACTCTTCATCCCAGCTCTACCTGTAATTCTCACTGCTGGTCTTCCTTTAGAAGTCTTAACCAAAACTAGACTGCAGCCATTCACTCTTTTGGCAGCACACACTGCTGGGCAGCTGAGAAACTTCTATGCAAATTGTTCAAAAAAGAAGAGGAGTTAGGGTATCAAAAATGTGTGACACTTTAAAGGAATAACCCTGCAGCATCTTTGTCTAAATGAAGAAAATTAATGGGTGTTTTGATTTTGCTTTTTCAATGCCTTTTTGCCCCATCCATAATACCTGCAAATTCCTTACATACATTTTGACCTTCGGAAACTGTATGATTTAGTGTTATAGAGGAGCATTTGACAAAGTTAATATTTTATTTTAAATAACATCTACAGCCACAAATAAAACAGGGCAAAATTAAATTATCAAGAGCTCACACCACTCAAAATATGGAATTACAGTCCTTTAGAATAAAATTATATATTATCTTATTAACATAAGGGAAGTCCAGGCTATCAGCTACTAGTTGATATTAGCTGGTAGCTGTCACAAGGCTATTATTATAAAATATATACAAAGTAAGCAAATGAAACAAAACTTGAATCACATGAAGACTGACTTTCAAATCTTAATTATATCTTTTTAATGCAAGATTTGCTTTCCAAACTACTTTTTTCTTAATTAAGCCAAGAAAACCTGCATTTCTTTTCTGGGCTACTGCACCGCAATTCTTTAGTACCTCTTGGTTGTATTATAAATGCTACAGACACATTCCACAGTGCAAGTCTGTAACTGGTTTGGCTTGAAATATATATACAAAATTTTAGAAAATTTTAGCATATGCTTTTTTCTCTTTTGTCTCACAGTATTTTTTATTCAGTGGGATTTTTAATTAGTGTCAAGTCATCTTTCCATGGTCACAAACTATAAAATCATTCGGGAAAAAAAAATCTACTAGGTGGCAACTCTGAGAGTACTTTCATAAATACAAATCATATTCTCCCTGGGTTATCAAGCTACATCCTAGATGATAAATTCAATGTCTTTCACAGATAACAAAAAGTCTTCCAGCTCAGCAATTCTACGTGAGTCTATGATGTCTGTGACCTCTGAAAATACTTGTTTCTGGCACAGTAAAAAAAAAAGACTTCTGGTCTAACCTTGAAGAAATGCCATAGGTCACAAGCACTGATTTTTTTAATACTTCTGATACATTAAAATAAAACCAGGTTATTTCCAAAAATACAGATGTCATTTTCATACATACCTTTAGTCTCCAGAAAATAAACTGTAATTCAGGGGACCAGAATGAATTAGAAACTCCAAAAACTGAAACTGGTCCTGAACATGTAGCTAGGAAGAAAGTAGAGCAAGAAAAACAGTTTAATCTATCTACCAATTGCCATGAGACTTACTTGTAGCAATGCATGTACTACAGCTGGGTACCAGTTCATGAAGGGTGTGTGTCCAAGGGAAATTGGATGATTGGATAGCCCCTGCATTGACTAAATAGAAGAGTGAGGCAGAAAATTACCTAATGCTTTAAGGCAAAAAAGAGAGGATGGAGAGAAAAGAGGGGAGTAAAGGTCCAGTCTTCTGAACCAAATTCTCTTGAGGTTTCTGGCATAAGAATTTTTTCAAGGTGTGTTAGTCAGCTGCTTTGTACAGCAGCATGATATACCAGCATTGATCATGCTGCTTACCATTCTGTCCTACAGACTCAAGAAGTCAAGCATCCTATTCTGTCTTCATTTTAGGTAATGATAATCCACCACAAATTTCTCTACCCAGTTCCCTTGTTCCATCATTCACTTCTGTGAATCCTCCTCACGTCCCTTATTTGCCATTCTCACTATTTCAAGTGCCAGGCAGCTGTTCCTTGCTGCTACTCTCACTTTTACAGTGCAATTCAAGTCATCAAGCGCTGTTATGCCATAAGTCATTTGTGACTTCTGTAGTCAGCCACAGGCAGAAAGTTGTCACAAGAGCAAGGCTTTTTATTAGGAGGCAAATGAGTCTCCTTAAGACAATAACTGAAAATAGAAAGAAGGAAACACTCATGACAGTAGGCCTCAAAGCACTGGGCATGTATCGAGGCAGAAAATTCAGAAGTCAGAGAAATGTGGCCCTAGCAATGAAATGAAACAAAGCTTATGGGAGAGAACAAAATGGATTGGAGGAACAGATTTGAAAACAGTGAACATGAGAACTGCAGTTAGGCAGGGAAAATAGGGCTATGACCACTCCTTGCAAAGAATCGGCTTATGTAAAAGAGAAAAAACATATCCTGATCTATCTCTGCTTCTAAGCCACTTCAACTTTCAATGACAACTTGAACTTTGAATTGAAGAGAGAACATTGCTACTTATGCTGCCTGACCTAACAAGTAAACACCATTCAGTAATAGCTATAATAATTTAATTAACTATGCAAAACCATACAGTTTGGTAGGTAGCAGATTTGAGCAGCTTCTACCTACAGTTAAAAATTTATGCCTGAAAAGCCCAAACCTTCCCTTACAGTTATTTTTCCAGCCATAATTCTGTTTTCTTTTCCAGTTATCTTCTGCACTAAAAATGACCATCCTTTAGATTAGCTCTGAGGCAAAGGCTTAATCAAATTTTGAGGAACAAAGAAATGCCACTTACACAGCTGAACTTCTCTGTGATAAAAATCAAAAAGCCCAGTGCATACATTGCAGAAACCTCAGCTTCTCAAAATATTAGGTATGCAAATCCTTTGCAATGCAGGTTTTGTGCAACCTAAATCTAGGGCTTACAACTAGCTAGACATCTTGCCTCCTCTTAAAAACCTGTCTCTGTATTCTATTTTTTCCCCCATTTCCTTAAATTATTTTGGTGGTGACATTGTGAATTTTTCATTAAATCATTTGCTAGAATAGTCCACACTTCCATATTCTTTTCTCAGCTTGCAAATGTGAAATGAATTAGCTATTCACTAAGTAGAGAAGATGTCATTCTCTCAAATCCTATCTTTCTTTTTGTGTTTTATATATATATATATATATATATATATATATATATATACACATATACACATACACACATTTTTGTAAAGAAATCAAAACAAAAAAGACAACTTTGACTTGAACTAATATGATTCCTCTAATTTTCAGGGAGTCCTCTGCGGCTTAATCTTGTTCCAGTTTAGTTGAATACTTTCTGGTTAATTTATATGAATGAATTTTACCTTCTTTACTAAAACAATATTAAAATAATATATTTCTCAAGTATTCACACGTGGTTGTTTCCAATGAGTTAAACAGTGTTATCCGGTTTTGACCTAACCTTTTTCCCTTATAAGAGACAGCACATTTAAGAGAAACAAGTGTCATGAGCAGGATGCCTGCTAAGCATATTTTGCTTTATTTACCCAAGAACCAGTATTTAAAATCAAGACCTATAAAGAGGATTTAAAAGGCTGTCTTCTATGAACACAAATCCAGAAACAGTGAGTAGCTTCCAGAAATAATCCTTACCTCCACTGTAGCCAGCTGGAGCCATAGGCAAAGAGTGGAGATATCTTGGCTCTGGTGGCAACTTTCCCCCTGCATGAGTCCTCACAGTACAAAAGTGTCACAACCATGGTGAATGGCACCATATCATGTCTCCATTGTTTTAAAATATGCTCCTTCAGTGAGGGAAGAAGGACAGCAAAAATATGACTACTTTTGATCTGGTACTTTGAAAAATATCTTAAAGGTCTACCTGCTGATAGAAACTCCCTTAAGGTCCAGTCCTTACTTAGCACAGAAGGTTAAACTTCTAGTTTTAATGGGTCTAATTTGTAATAATTTGCAGGAAAATGCTCTATTTTTGTGGGAATGGAGAAAATTACTATGTTGTTGATATTGTCGATACAAGATGTAAATAGTGATTCTGTGGATTGTACACAAAAGGCTGACCATTTTCTTTTTCAGTTCTAAATAAAATGTATGATTCCAAAACACACAGAATTTATCTCAATTTATAGAATGAAGATATTGTACTCTCCACTGTCAACAACAATATTAATTTCATTGAGACTTTTTGAAAAATTATAACCATTCTTAAACTAGTACAAAAGGGTAACTGATCCGGTTTCCCTATCCCTGTGTATGTTGATAACTTTGTCCTCTGAGACTGAAGACATCCATCTAGATCCTTCCAGAACCACAACTCCTAAGTTTCCTGAGGTAAAATAATTTAATTTAGCACACTGTGAGATCCATGCTTTTAAGAAACAGTCATAAAAACAAGGTACAGATTTTGTGCTTGGGTTTTAAAAAATACAATGCAACACCTGTATTTTCTGTAATCACAAAAACCTCCCACATGATTGTTATTCTGTCCTCTGACCATGTAGGTAAGGACATAGCAATCTCCTCTCTCTATATCCGCACAGAGACCAGCAGCAACCTCCAGGAGTTGTAGAAATGTAAGTCTGTTCCAGAACAACAGGAGAGAAATAAAAAGAACATTGTGTATCCTCTCTGAGTGCTGTGAAATATGAACATGCTACTACAAGTTCTCTTTAGTATGCCATTTTTTCAAAGCTTGTTTCAGTCCAGTAATGAGGCAGGAATCTTAATCTCATTTTCAAAATCCCAAGACATTTCTGTTTTGTTTTCCCTTAAGTCTACAAGAGCTTGTGTTCTTGGGTAGTTGTTGTTCTTGTTTTGTAGTGGTTTTTTTTCAATCTTGTAAGATGACTGTGCACAGCCTCTCCTCCCCTCCCAAGAACATATTAGTATTTATTTGTATCAGCAAACAGTATCAGTTCTTTGCACTACAGAGTGAGAAAGCTAATACTTCAGTAAATTGTTGCTGCCTCCTGTTACATCTGTTCTGTTCTGTTCGCTAATTGCCTGTCACAACCACTGAGCCATGGTGCCAGCCATGCTGCCACTTCCTCTTTGGTCAGCTTGTCAGCTCCTATTAATCTGAGCCCTGTTGCTTTTTCCACAGCCAACGTTTTTTGCACTCTGGATATAATGAAAATCTATTACTTTAGTGTTATACAAAAGTGACAAAATTATAATTCAAAAGAAAAAAAAAGTTAATGACTTTTTGCGTGAAAGTTGACAGTTTCTTACTGTAGCAGTAAATTATTTTCTTTGATCCTGCTTCAATTTCAGGGCTATATAAAAATGTTTATGTATCTTTCAATCTGATGTAATATTAGTCATATTATTATTCATTATTAATCTTTATTATTGTATTATATGGAAAGAAACTTCTAGAAAGAAACTTGGTGAATGTGAAAAAAACTATATCTGACCATAAGTAGTGATACCTAGAATATGACAATTTTAAAAGAAAGTAATCTGATTTTTATGCTGAATTTTGTTAGATTTTTTCCCTTGGGAGGCAATGCAGTTGATCTGAAACTGATCAATATTTTCTAGACCAGATAGTTTTTTTGCAAAACTTTTATATTCTCCACATTTTAATTCAGTAGCCTGTAGTACAGAAATGAAAGATCATACCTTAACAGATAGAGAATGAGAACCATAGAATCAGGGAATCACCTACACTGGGAAAGATCTTTAAGGCCATCGAGTCAAGGCATCCAAATTTACTGCTAAACCATGTCTCGTGCTTCATCTAAATGTCTTTTAAATAGCTCCAGGTATGTTACCTCAGCTGCTTCCCTGGGTAAATTCTTCCAGTGGTGGAAACTCTTTCCTGAAGAAAGATCACTGCCCTGCTCCTGCTGGCCATACTAGCTTTGACGCGGGCCAGGATGCCACTGGCCTTCTTGGTAAGCAGGACACACACTGGCCACTGGCTCATATTCACTTGCTGTTGACCAGCGCCCCCAGCTCCTTCTCCTCCAGTTTCCAGCCACTCTTCCCTCAGCCTGAAGCACTGCACAGAGTTGTTGTGACCCAAGTACAAGACCTGGCATTTTGCCTTGTTGAACTGTTCTTATTCCCAACAGGATTCCACAAGGTGAGGCACGGACAGTTACTTCTGGGCAGCTCAAATGTAGCAGAGCAGCAGTGTACTCCCCTGAAATTGTTTGTCACTCATTAAGCTTTTAAAAAATATAGATATAATATGTCTCTTAAGGAAATAAGAGCTCAAGGTGACACATAAATTACAGACTGAGAAACAGAGTGATGCTCTCACAAGCAATTAAAAGTGGCTATGGCAGTTCTTGCTTTTTTAGGATAAAATACCCTTTTAGTTTTTAAATTATGCACAGGGGGAAAATAATAGAAATATCATTTCAGAATAATCAAAATCATTCTGCTGCACAAATTTCTGAGTGTGACTTCATATGGGAATCAAAGTCCTAAAGCTTCAGGGCTAAGCATATGCTCTCAGATTATACAGATCTGAAGGACACTTTCCCCAGCTTGGATAATTTGGCTGTCTATGCTATCAGTTCCTCGGAACAACGCGTCCTTGCTGTGGTCTTGATGAATTAGCATGCTTTCAAACAGTTCCTGGGTGCAGTTCAGGGGTTAGGATGGGTAAGAGACCTTTAACAAACCTGCTGACGGAGCAGAAGCTGCATGTTATATTTACAGGCAGGTTTATGCCTGTTTTGCCCTCTGTGCTGGAGAACAGCATGGAACACCTTTATTTTATTAGCAGGCATTTATTCTCAAAGGCCTATTAGCAGAATGACAAGGCAAAGCCACCTCTCTGTTCACCCCATTTCCCTGAGCTGTGGCCACAAACAGGAAGACCTGGCACTGGAGTTTTGGGATTCTTGGGTCTGTAGCAAACTCCCCAGAGCCCATGAGAAGCCCTGGACCCACAGTAATCTGCCTGACAGGTAGACATTTAGGATGCTTTCCAGCCTGACATGGAAATGTAATGGGGAGTTACTCTGGATCAAAGAGTTTAGTCTTTTAGGAACATAATGACTTTGTGCTCTCTCTTTATTTGCTCAACAATAAAAACCCAAATATATGAAAATTCTGCAGTTAGGCACCAAATACAAATGAGGCATTTTGCAGACTGGGAAACAGCTGCACGCCATTATGGCCAGTGGTCATGCCATTATTGACAAGGTTGGCATGGATTTTGATATTCTGCAACACCCAAAAAAAAAATAAACCAAAAGAAGACAGAAATTAATCCAAACCCCACAGCATTTATACAAATAAAATACAAATAAACACATCATAAATATTAACATCTGCATAATTTCATAATTACCTAACTTCTGTTTGAACTTCTGATGCAAAGGGCATACACATAGAAAGAAAAAAAAAACATACTGAAAAAAAATGAGCATTTTTTCAGAGACCTAGGAAGAAGTAAGGCTCATTACATAAGTAATGCATTCTCAATAAAGAATCCCATATGAATGAAAACATGATGTAGTAAAGAAGAACAAGCTGCATGACATGACACTTCATTTCTGAAGGACCTGGGAAATCAATAACTAAGTCTGTGTAAAATTATTTACATCTCTTCAGAAAATGTAACCTGAAGAATGAGTTGATGTGCTCCACATTTTCTTTCAAGCAACTGGGATGTAACGTAAAATCTGTTGACAAGATCATTGATTTTTTTTTTCTCCTTTAAAAAATGAGATTTTAGGATGAATTTTTTCTGAAATATAACATCAATGAAGTTATCATTGGGATAAGCTCATGCCCGTGCACTTACTTATTTAAATTGACATGTATATTCTTTTAAATGATTCTTTCATTCTGCTTTGCAAGTTGAAAAATAATTGCCTTATACTTGATTATTTCAGTTTCTATGCTTTTGTGTATTTTGAAAAGAAGAATCCCCAAATATTGTCTTTCCTATTTTGTTGGTTAAGCACATAGATTGCCACAGGGCTGGACTGAAATTGTTCAGACATGATGAGACTCTGGATTTTCCTGGGCTTTATCAGCCAGTCAGAATTCAGGCAAGGCAGCCGATATATTAGAATGAAATGTCAATTACAACGCTCTTCAGTGTTACAAGTTTCTGAGGATGACTGGGAAATAAATGCATGATGGTTGGAGAAATTACTTTCTTTGTAGTTTAGCTGTAATACTGGCAGCCAGCAAAGAGGGAAATCTTATTTTCTGTTCAATTTATTTAAAGGTCTCCACATTTGTGCAATGCTCAGACAACAAGACACGCTTCCTTAACCAGGCCAAGGTACCCAGCCAATTCCTACAGTAACAGCCCCTGCTATATTTTCAATACATCTTTCTGTGTAAGAATTACTTCTTCTAGTAAAAAGAGAGCAATGCCTTTAACGTTAATTTCTCTTGCACAAATTGCTTCCACAATATTTATTCTCCCATTGAATTAACATTATCTTGGCTAGAAATTAGAATTTCTCTCTATTTTAATGAGATCTCTACAAAGACAAGGTCTTAATCTGGAATGACCTTACTACAACATCTCTTAATTGTTGATGGCAGCAAATGAAATGCAAGTGGACACAGAACAAATTGCTTCATTAACAGTTCCTCTATACCTGAGGAACTGTAACCCACATTTTCAATTCATGGATCAGTTCATCTAATCATTTATCTCCCACAATGAGATTATGCTGCTCATGTAAGCTAACAGTATACTTACTTGTCACATTATGAGAATATGCTGTTTAGCAGTTTATAGTAGGTATTATTAACCATTTAAAATATTGTCTTCACTTCCAAATACAGAAAGATCATAATATTTTAAAAACATGTTGTATCTGAGAACGCATGAGAAGGCCACATCAGCAACTGGATTTCTACTGAGAGATCCTTGCATTTGTCAAGTGTCCTATTCAGAAGTTTGCTTTCTCACATTGGCAGTAGGGCATCACAGGTCTCATTGAAAAGTGAAAGTGTCAATGATAATAAAGTTATTTGCTAAAAAACCATTCCAAACACTAGAAATGAAGTAACATTTGGGTTCAGAGTCTGCTATTTAAAAATTTGTTGTTGAAGTGTGAAAATTGCAATATTAAAAGCTCTTCCTGGGGTATTCAGCTATTTTGACTATTGAATGCATTTATGTGTGTGATGCACTGTGCAGACTCATCAATTTAACTTTCTTTTAAAAGTAATTAAATAATGGTGCTCCAAAAACAAAATGGCAAACATACAGAAAATGGGAAATGACAGAATCAAGCTGTTTGCAGTTTCAGTTCCACATCTTTGCACTTATGTAAGTTCTTAAAAAAAACTATGTAGACACTGGTGGCAAATCCAAAAAGGCTAGCCAGCTTTCCTCTCAATGACAAACCATATTTGCTTTTATTACTGTTTTGATTTTCATTAGGCATCCAGGCTGTGCAATGAACAAAGGAGACAGAAAAATATAAGAACAATTAATATATTTTCAGCATGACAAAAAGGCTGAAACAAAAGGGTATATTTACTCTCAGTTGTGTGAGCAAAATATCTTTTAAAATAAAAGATAAAGGAAAAGGATATTTTAAAAATAAAATCTACCTCTAAATAAACAAATAATTCATTACTTTGGGGTGACTTTGGAGATGATGTCATTTCAGGTCCTTTAAACTCGCACTCTGCACCAAGAGCTCCTGATGCAAAGTATAGCTGATGAAAATAAGTTATTCTTTGTGTGGAAAAACCAGCAGAGAATGGGACGGGAAGGAAAGGACAGACTAAGTATCTATGAAGATACTACTCTGCTCAACCACCCCCATCTGACAGTGATGAACCCAGAATTAACAAAACCCCAGGAAGATCTGAAACCCCCATGTCCCCTCCCAAGCCCTGCTGCACCAGTTCCAAAGTTGTGGTTTCAGCTGTTGTACTTCATCCAGGATCAAGGTCTGTGAGACGTGTGAACTTTCTCTGCACCTGAGCACACAGAAAACTCAACAGCAGGCTTCTTGATGGCATGCTTCATTGTATGTGAACCTGTGGCTTTTCAGAGTCTAATAATTTTTCCCAGTTAACTGTATTTTCATAAGCATAGAGGAAAAGCACCCTGACAAAGTAGTTTTTCTGCTCCTAAGCCCAAAGGCACTTGAACACTTCAAAGAAGCAAATTGTAACATTATTTTTAAAAGAAAAATGTTTTTCTTCTCCAAAAGTAATTTGCATTTTATATGACAGAGACATTTTTACTGAAGCATTAAAATAAAATAACTACTTCAAATATGGAAAAACTTACACCAAAGTTATTAGTGTTTGGAGAAGTTATAATAGGCTTATAATAAAAAATATTATACACCAAACTTTACTCATAATCATAGGTGTTATTTCTTTTCTCCAAGCTCCACATAGGAGGCATCTTAGGATCTGAATAACCACTATGGTACCATTCTTTTTTTAAGACACTAGTATTTTACATGTATAAAAATTCATGTGCCCTCAGTTTGATAGTTCAGACAGACTACTACTCACTGTCCTCTCTGCACTCAACACATCCTCTGAGACAAAGCCAGGTGTTAGTGAGGGATAGTTTGCTCTAGTCTGCAGGACTACAGCTTGTTGTGATAAGGCAATTAAAGGTGTGCATTGTCCCACACCCCCTAGGATTATCCCAGGCACCTTTCTAGGCTCAAACACACTTATGTGCCATTATTACATTTTGAGACAGTGAGGGATGTGCTCCTACCTTTTCTACATAAAAACCTTATAAGCAGACTGTGATATCTCCATCTTTATGTATTTCAAACCAAAATTACCTAGTCATTAAAGGCCTATTGGGTCACAGGGCAACAGAAGAGACCTGGACCAGCTGATAAGTAACATCAACATGCCGAGCACTTTTCAAAGGAGAAGGTTGCACTGGGAGGTGGGTCATCCTGCACCACCCACCTTGGGACTCAACAAAATCAACCTCTGAGCAGGGACTTTGGTAGCATTAGCAGAGCCAGAACCAAACCTGCATTGATTTAGAGAATGGATGAATGGCAAGAATACTCATTTTTTGTTTGATCAGACCTATCTGCATTGATTCAGAAGGCAAACATTTTAAAGTGTCTCTCATTTTTTGAAACAGTTCTGTTAGTGAGATCAAAGGCAGCATAAGTAATAAAGTTTAGCAGGAAAAATGTAGATGAGTAATTACACAAAAATCTATACACCTCCATGCAATCTCATTTGAAAACACTATGGAAAATTTCTTGCAACGGACATCCCTCTCCATCTCTCTGCTGGGGATAATAAACCTTGGAGATTAAATGAAGGAAAGAGGGAAATGAGCCATTTAGTTCTATTAAGTATTCTAACCTGACATGTATGGAATTATATGATAATTACTATTGAAAGGTAGAACATGCCATATGGATAGGGCAGAAATGGTCAGGCAGTATCAAACTACAGTTCATTTCAAACTGGACTGTAATCTCTTAGCACTGCCAATTTTAACAATCTTGCCAAGTCACTGAGGAAGCTGAATCAACAAAAATGAGGTTTTGATTGATTAGGATTAAATCACGGTATTCCATTTTTCAAACACAGAGATATTGAGGTTATTTAAAGGTTATTAAATATATTCTTCTGTGTATATTTAAGCATCACCCTAATCTCATCAACACTATTCAAGAACAGATGTTTCTGAAATAGCTCAAGAAGATTTTGAAGTACAAACTGTTTATTTAATGATCAGTTAACACTCGGAAGGTCAAAACCCTAAAAGGCAAATCCAAAATGCCACTATTTGCAGTTGACAGTGTGTTTGATGGTGTGTCCTATTTTTACACTGCTAGTAAACCAATACACTGTGAGCTTTAGATTCATAATACAAATTCAAGCAACCAAAAATTTAAATCTTTAGAGGCAAAATCATTAAAAAATGCCCCAAGCAATTTGCACAAAAGAGGGTTTACACACTGCAGGATGGGAGAATTTAGCCCTGTCTAAATAGGTGTCAAGTTGGTAAAGGTAGTTTCAGATAATAACCCTATCTCTGTGCAAGTTATAAAATTTCTATTAAATATTACAGTGATCCTCAGGTACAATAAGAAATTAATAAAAATAAAAGTCAGAAGTGAATATGCAGAGGAGAAAATGTCTCATAAATGAAAAATTACCTAGAACTTATAGGCCTTGAGTCATTTCTCTAACAGCTGCAAAAATGTCAACAGCAGTAAAACATAAAAAGCCAGCAGTGATTTCATTAATAGTACTCAGCTACACTGCAGAGGGAATCGAGTTAGCATACACTCGAAGGACAGACATTGCCTTTAAAATTCAAATACATGAATTGGAACTTTTCTGCAGCTTCAACTTACCTGCTGCTACCTACACAAATGAACCTGGCCAACAGGAGATCATTAATCCGTGGTCCCTATGAATCTCTCATTTTCTCAGTGAGTGGAGCACAGCATGCTGGAGCACATTCTACTCACAGCAAGAGCATCACAGAGTCCAGAGACTCTGGAGGAATGATTGCTGATTATGCTAATTCTGCACTTAGAATATCCATTGAAAAATATCCCCCACACCACTGCGGGTTGAGAGCTACTATATGTGTGTCCTTGAGCTTTTTGCTTTCCAAATACTAGTGGCTCCATTTTATAACTTAGCCTGTCTTTAAAGCAGTCTCTAAAAAAAAGAAAGCAAATATACTGTCTGTGAAAGAAAAAAGTCACTGTGGTTAAGATAATAAATGAGGTCTCAACAAATTGGGTTAAATATTTAGATTTGCTCACAGAAGCCTGGACTGACCCTAGACAAACCAAGAGAAGAAGTACAATAAAATCACTTAAGTGAGGCACGAGGCCACTGTCTTGTCTATTTAATACCAAGCTGTCTGTACAAAAAGGTTGTCTTCTACTACCTGCAGGTATGGTACTCGTATACCAGGGCATCACTGAGGACTTATTGGTGCTACAGCTTTATATTATAGCAAAGGTCAAGTAATATTTTGAGATGCAATAAATTTAATGCTGTAATACCCAGACTGCCTGAAAGCAGTAGGAAGCTTACTGTTGTCAGTTCACATAGTGAGGAAGAAGTGGATTAGACATGGGGCTGACTGCAGTGCTCTGGCCACACCTTTCCCCTGCCTTTCCCCTGCTCTCTCATGTGACACTACAAATCCACTACGCTGATAGAGGCTGGAGTAATCAAAAAAGTTGAATACCTGAAGAACAGGAATCCTAGCACAGCTTGGAAGGATTTCTAATAGCTAAGATCTCATTAAAAGATAGTGTTTGCATGTGAAGCCAGACAATAGTGAGATAGACCTCGTAGGCTGTGATTGACAGTGCACCTGCACTCTTCATCCACTAGAGACATAGAGGTTTATGGATCAGCAGCCAAGGACATGACACTGCTTAATTTTGAACTGCAGAAATGCAGCACGATACTACACTTTCCTTCTCCTGTTTTTCTTACAGAACAGGTGACCTTATTCCATTAAGATATTGACAATGAATGCAGCAGTGTCAGATATTGCTACTGAAGTTAATTTTTGGAAAAAATCTGTGTCCTTCTAGGTAGGAACAACTGTTGAATGTCAAGTTAGATCTGTAGCAAATGTTGAGAAAGTCAAGAGTCTTGTAGTGGCAGTTTGACAGGCAGAATGTACATTTCATTACATTTTAAAGGTATTAGAGTAGCTGAGAGGTAATAATTGCCTTGCTACTTTATCTCCCAGTCTTTTTGTTAAAACAGAATCACAATTTTGTAATCTATTTCAAACAGACAATAAAACTCAGGTCTCTAGCATTCTCTAAATCTTAATTTTTACCAAAGAAAGAAAACAATGTGAAGGCCTTTATATGGTAAAGGTCTTAATGCTCTTTTGCTCAAAATATATTTGAAAGCCCTTGAAAACACTGCAGAAAGCAAATAAATGAATCTCATAAAATTCTTCAACAATCTTCTCAGATCCCAGAAGCAGTTCTCTTTCTCACTGATAGAAAAGCTATGTAAACACTTATCTTTTCTTCTGGTCTCTCCAGCAAGTCATGTTTCTCATTTGCCAGAGCTTCAAAACCTGCAGTTCTTAAAAAAAAAAAAAAATATTAACAGGAAAAATTATTTATTCCTGAAAGAGCTTACTTGTAGCTTTTCTGAGCTACCCTCAATGTGGCAGCAGGGTCTCTACAGGCCTACCCCCAACTATGGTGGTATAGCCCTAGTGTGACCCTCTACATTCTCCTTCCTTTATATCCCTTATATAAAAAACAGAAATCTGTTATCATCAAGGGCTTTGTAAATCTAATTTTAGCCTTCATTTGCTTTTAAATTTCACCTGATTTCCACATGTTCCATTTGTCTCACACAGCTATGCAATTACTCAAACAACTAATTACTGTGTGCATTTCCCAAAGGAAATATGGAAAGGCCATCAGGATCTTCTTAACCGATCTCTACTTTCCAGCTGGGAAGCATAAAAATCCTAATCTATTTCTTATTCCATGAAACAATTCTATTCTATTTCTATAGGTTTCTGTTAAACTGAACCAGACTCACAGAACATTATGGAGAAATTTTCCTGATTTTTACCCAATCTTCCTCTATAAAAATTCATGATGGATTGACTCTGGCTACATGACAGGTGCCCACCAAACTGTTTCATCATTTCCCTTCCTCACCTGGACAGGGAAAATATAATGAAAGGCTTGTGGATTGAAAAAAAAGACAGCACTATCCACCAGTTATCCCCACAGAATCACTGAACATGTCTGCTGTGCTGCTGTCCGAGTTTCTCTACTCCCCCGGGCAGGGGAGGAGGTTACACCGGCTGAGCTGAAGGCACGGCAGCCGACAGCCGGGGGGGGCACCAAATGAATCCTGCAACACAACACATGTCAGGTTGGAAGGGACCACAGTAGGTATCTGGTCCAACCTCTCTGCTCAAGCAGGGTCATCCTAGAGCACATGACACAGAATTGTATCCAAATAGTTCTTGAACATCTCCAGTGCGGGGGACTCCACAACCTCTATGGGCAATCTGCTCCATTGCATGGTCTCCTGCACAGTAAAGTTCTTCCTCGTATTCAGGTGAAACTTCCTGTGCATCAGTCTCTGCCCATTCCTCTCATACTATTGCTAGGCACACTGAGCAGAGCCTGGCTCCATCCTCTTGACATGCTGCTGTAACATACTTAAAGACATTGATGAGGTCCCTTCTTAGATGTTTCTTCAGTGGGCTGAACACCCCAGCTTCTTCAGCCTTTACCCATAAAAGAGATGCTCCAGTCCCATATCATCTTTGTTGCCCTCTGCTGGACCTTCTCCAGGAGCTCCTGTCTTTCTTGTACTGAGGAACCCAGAAGTGGACACAGCACTCCAGATGTGGCCTCAGCAGGGCTCAGTAGAGTGGCAGGATCACCACCCTTGACCTGCTGTCAGTGCTTTTCCCAGTGCAGCTAAGGATACCATTAGCCTTCTCGTCCGCAAGGGTTCATTGCTAACTCATGGACAGCTTTCTGTCCAACAGGACCCCCAGGTTCTTTTCCACAAAACTGCTTTCCAGCAGGTTGGCCCCCAGCCTGTCCTGGTGCCTGGGATTATTCTCACCCAGGTACAGGACCCTGCATTTTCTTTTGCTGAATTTCAGACATTCTTCTCTGCACATCTCCCCATACTGTTAAGGTCCTTATGAAGGGCTGCACAGACTTCTGGGATATCATCCAGTCCCCACATCTTTGTGTAGACAGTAACTGAAGGGAAGTATCCATCCCTTCACACAAGTCACTGATGAACAAGTCATACAATACTGAGCCCAGTATGGAACCTTGGAAGGCACCGCAAATTACAGGCCTCAAACAAGACCCTGTGTCACAGGTTACAGCCCTCTTCAATCTTCCATTCAGCCAGTTCTAAGTCTACCTCACTGTCTACTTATCCAGTCCACACTTCCTGAGTTTGCTTGCACGACTGTTGAGAAAGACAATGTCAAAATCTTTGCTGAAGTTGAGATTTTCTGGGTCCTCCTTCTGGCCCTTTTTGAAGACCAGGGTGGCATTTGCTTTCTCCCAGCACTCAGACACCTCTCCTGATCTCCACCACCTTTCAAAGATGATAGTGATCCAGTTAGATGTGGTGTATCACAGCTCTGTCATCACTAGTGGAGGCATCCCATCAGGGCCCATGGATTTATGTATGTCTTTTTTGCCTAGGTGATCTCTATCCCAAGCCTCCTTGACCAAGAGAAAGTTTTCCTTCCACCACTGCTTTATCCTGGTCTTCTTGATCTATGAATTCTGACAGCTGATCTTGCAAGTGAACTGAGACAAAAAAGATGTTCTCTAAGTCTGCCTTCTCTATGTCCTCTGTTGACAGGATCCCCACTTCCTTTAGTAATAGGCCCACATTATCCTTTGTATTCCTTTTTCTAATTATATGTTTGAAAAAGTTCTTGTTGTCCCTGATTTCTTTGGCCAGATTTAATTCCAGGTGGGCCTTCGCCTTCCTTGTATAATTTCTCCTTACTCTGACAATTCTCTATACTCATTCTGGGTGGCTTTGATGCCTTAATAAAATAAAATTATATCTATGAACAAGAAACTTCACCGATTTGGCCAACTTAAACCCTAAGACATACTCCAATTCAATAAGTTTTACCTCAAAATGCTCATCTCCAGAAGCACTCTGTTCTGTATTTCCTAACTCAAGTGCATGTCACTCACACACAGGTCACTCCTTCTTACTACTCTGTTCAAGGCACTTGAGATAGCCCCACTATGGCAAGAACTTCAAAAGCTTTATGCAGTTTGAATGGCTGCAGATAAAGTTTAATTGCTATATCCTACATTTTTTGCTATATCTTCTGCTTTTTTGCTTTTTATATTTATTTACTCCACAACTCAAAGATTGCCTGTGTCTAAAGTTTCTGCTGTAACCAGTTTGCCAGCTTGTTGATTGCGATTTCCACATCATTAGTTGTAGCAAATGTTTATTCCCTGCTTCTTTTAATCTCTTCTCCCTTTTAATAATTTATGAGACCTTCTGCACATTTTTAATGCTCATTCTCCAGTCCAAGTATGTCATGGCTCTCCATCTTTCCACTCTGCTTAACATTTTCACAGTTGAGAATCATTAAAGGATGAGATCTGTCCTTCCCTGAAAGCTGAAAAGGTCCTGCCACTCAAAATATTGGTCCTGTTGAGGATGAGGACATCACTGTATTTTGCACAGGAGGCAGAATCTTGTGATCAGAAATTCAATTTTTTTCAATATTTTGTGCCCAAAAAGACTGTCTATGAACTAATTACTTTGTGCACATGCCATTTCTCAGCATCTTCTGTGCTCATGTTTGTGAAACACAAAGCACACATTTCTTCTCCCTGAAGGGCTTGTATCTTGAGGCTGCTGTGTGCTAAAAGCCACTTATACAGGCCCTCAAACCATGCAATGCTCAGTATTAGGATGTTCAGAAACACCACAGATATCTGTCTGAAATATCCACAGTAACAAAACTGGAAAATACAAACAGGGAGAATGGGGAGATGAAGTTGTGTTACTCATCTAGAAAAGTTCAGAGGTACCTTTTAAATCATGCTGAACTGGACACCCTGAACCTCACACAAAAGTAGTTCTGAGACTACAAAGTGTTAGCAGACCCAGTGAATAGTATGTTTTATGTCTATTTTAACTCTAGAAGAAAGTTGTCATAGGCTTAATAGAAAACTGAAATACAGAATTTGATGCTATGTCAAGAACTTTTTCTAGATTTAAAGCTTTCCCAAATAAATAGTCCTTACTGTAAGAACAAAAATTGGCACTGATTTCTTAGGTAGTTGGCAGATAAATCACAGATTTTGCATATGTTTCTCTACACTTCCAACACCTGGGACTGCATGTATACTGTGATATTCTAGGAAAATATTTTCACTGTAAGAGATTCTGATTGAAGCCTCAACTATCTATGGGGTATCCAACTGGCTATAGATATTTGCCTTATTCATCTCTTGGGAGACACATCATTGGCATAAAATTTCTCCAGGTTATTATCTTCTGATGTTATTCCTCAAGTACTCATTTCTTAGATCCTTTTGTCTTGCCAAAACTGGGGGTTTCCTTTATATTACTAGAAACAAAAGAATCTCTACAACATTTAAAAATTGATCTTTCTGAGGAATTCTTTTCCTCTAGAGCTGATGCCTGCACCAAGTACACGATTAGTGTGATGCAGATGACACTGAAGTCAAAGAGATGGAGGAGACCTTTCATGTCTTTCCTCTTTTAAGAAACAGAATTCAGCTATGTGACTACTAAATTTGCTTTTATGTTTCTGTAGCATGTCACTTCCACAGTTGGTGTCTTGACAATATTTGCCCAATTAATCAGAAAATTCCACTTCTATTTCATCGGAAGACTTATTGAATGTGCTGTCTGCTTTATTGCCCACATTAATAATGAATATATGAAAAATACCAGCAGCAGTATTAAATTCTGTGTTACACCACTTGTGCCTGGCATCCAAATGGACTCCATACTACTGCAAATAACCTTCTGAGCCCCAAAATTCCATCCATTTTTTAAATTAGTTTTCTTCCATTTTTCTAGCCCATGTTTCATAAACTTGCTTATGAGGAAGTTGTGGTAGACAGTGTCAAAAACCTTGTTAAAGACAAGACAAACAGGATTTACCACTGAGCCAGTCATCTCACCGTGGGAGGCGATCAGGTTGGATCGATGTGCTGTTTGTCACCAGTTCCTTTCTCTATTCAGCACCTGGCCTGCATATACCCAAGTCTTTCTGGTTTTAACTAGTTATGGACTGGTAGAAGATATTCTTGTTGTCCTTCATATTCTTTGCTAGATTTGGCTCCAAATATACTTTAGTGTGAGCATGAAATGTCTTCTCAATAAAATTGACAATGTGTTAATTTTAATGAAACTTCCCTTTTATCAATAAATGCTTTGTTGGAAAAAACAGGCTGCAAATATATTAGTAATTTTACACTGTCTGTATACTCTGGCCCTGAGACCATTCAGCATGGTTTGGCTTCATCCATACCATCAAGCTCTCTCAGTCTTCAAAAGAGGCGATCATATGTCTGTTCTAAGTGAGCAAATAAGATAAATCTAAAAACATTACCAAGATTTTTCTTTTAACAGCAAAGCAAAGCAAAGGTATGGCAGAGTTTATTCTAACAATGCAACAACATAATAAGTAAAAGGCTTCCAATGCCTGGATGTTTCCTGGTTTCATTTAGTCTGCGTCTTAAGCATAGCTTCTGTGACTCAATACAGAATATGTACCTGAATGTTTTACAGCACAGCACTGAAGTGACTCCATAGACCTCTGACTACAGTTCCCAATTGGGACACATTCTTTACTTTGCAGGGTTTAATCCAGGTCCATTTGAATCTACCCCAGCATGTTTATCAACATTGTACTCCTGTCCTAAACTGAGGCGAGGCTTACATATATTGTAACACTAATCACATAGTCTATTTTCTGCTGCTTTTAGCTCTCCAGACCTGTCCTGCTCTGAGGTTTGCACCAAGATGTGTAAGATGACCAGAGAAGAGGATGAATAAGACACCTTCTTGCCCTTTTTACTATCAGGTTAAATGTTGAAGTAAGACAGGTTCTTGCCTCCCACTTTGTGCTTGGACCTATATTGACAATGAACTCTTGTAAGACATCACAAAGCAATGGCTCAATATTTTAACAGGCTCATACAAACACCATTACATTCAACACTATGGCACAATTACAAAAATAAAAATCCCAGGTCCTCTTGGGTTAAGAATCTTTCAAATGAAAAGTGGAATGGTCAAGCTAACTGTTACTGCATGTCCTATATGACCTCACTGAAAATTGAATGTTACAGAGAGTGAATGCCAGCATTGAGCTGAGCCTGGCATGCCTTCAGGTGCAGAGTTTACATTTGCCCATGGGTCACCCACAGATCTGCTTTAATTTGAGCTGCATCTCTGCTGCTTATCCTAAGCTTTGTGAACAAAAACATGAATGAGACTAATTCTCCCTGCATCCCTTGTGAAGGGCTCACAGCACAGCCAGCATGCATCCAGGCTGCATCAGCCAATAATAGCATGTAGTTTAAAAGTATGAAATACAGACTCTGTTTCCATGGAAGGCAGACTGGCACACTGCTGATGGAGGTTTGCCTCTTATGTGTATTCTGATAAGTGATTACATTCTCTTAAAGAAACCTGCTTAATTATGTAAGTAATAAATTACTCCATGTGATTTTATTTTTAAATTGACTTCAGAGTATTTTACACGTATTATGCTACATAATTAACATCTTAATATCATAAATTTTTACAATATACTGCTCCTGAAGCTGTAGGACTGTACTGAAAATATGATGAGCTGTGTTAGCTGAGCATTAAGGTTACTTAAATTTAGTAAAAATAAGCATTAGGAAGTTTGATTCTATACTTTCTCCTACAGAACTTTTTATTGGTTTACATCACATACTTATTATTTCCAATGTATTTCAAGATATAATATAAAAGGTCATTCCTGGATATATTATTATGACTGAGGACAGAAGAAAGAGGAGTTATACCTTTTTTACTGATGGGCAGACCAGACATAAGAAAAAAAAGATCAAGAATTATATCTTTGCCACTACTGCATGTACACAAGATGATTCAAACTGTCCTATAGTCAAGTGCCACATTATAAGATAAATATTTCCTAGGTGGAATTCTATGGCTCAGTAGTGACAGCACTCCTTACTCACTTGCAGCTGTGTAATACAACCTCACTTTGCTCATTAAAGTTGTAGAAATAAAACTGGAAGATCATTTGTCCGTTAGTTATTTCATAGACATACATAGAACATACATTTACAGGATCTAAGTATTGCAGGATTTTTATTTATGAGGGCATGTGAAGAGGAGAGAAAGTGCTTGCTTTTCGGATTCGTTGAGGGCAAACAAAGTAAATCCTGCTCTCAGGAAAAGCCAAGAACTGTTATTTTCATACTGTCCTGAGAAAATTGGTAGAGCAGGTGAAGTTAACACCCTTTCCATGTAGTAATAATTTGAGGGAGTGATCTGTTTTAAAGCACTCAGTAGCCGTAAATCTACTTTAAATTTAACCACTTGTTTTTGTAAATACCAGAAAAAATATAATAATTCCTTCAACCTCTCCTGAGAGTGAATATTTTCTCTTTTCTCTTTGTGAAACAAATGGGCTATAGCTGAGCCATAGAAGCTCTTTCTGACTTCTTCTTGTGGATGTAAGCCTCAGCCATATCTCAGAGTGAAATCCATTTAGCCAACCTGACCAGATACTATTTCCCCAAAAAAATAAAAGGGGATACTGAGTGGACATTGGTATATTCCAACAGTGCACATGAGTGCAGATGCAGGTAGAGCTGGTGCCCTAGAATATATTGCTTTAGGGAAGTTCAGCATGGTAAGGAAAATTATTTTTTTTCCACTTGAAGACAAACTTATGTCTGCATCATAACAAATTACAGCAAATTATAAATGTCTTGCCTGGTTATATCAATTAGCTGTGTGAAAATGTACTGTGATTGGATAGCTAGAACTGCAGTGTGAAGACAAAGTCACCAGTGACTTAGTCCTGTCTTCTTTGTTACAAATGTACTGGGTTTTTAATATGCCCTTCTTAAAGGATCAGAACATCACAAAATGACCCTAAAAATCAGAATCTGAGAAGAGCATGTTGAGCAAAATAGCAGTTTGTTGTTTTGGATGTAGAATTCAAGATTATTGTAGTTATTTCAAGTTATAAAGTGGCCTACAAAACCATGATCTCCGCAGCTTTTTTGCACTTGAATTTTATAAGCCACCTTCAATTTAAGAAAGCTATTTCATCAGCAGAGGCATCTCTTGAATATAACAGAAAATATGAGACATGCTAGGAGCAATGTGTCTGTCCCTCAAATTAGTCTGCTGTCTATGGGAGTCCCTCCTAGACCTAACAGTTGTAGCAGTTACATGCAGAATCCACGTAGCCTTTGGTAGTTACAGCCTTTGCATGTTTAATTGTAAGCTGGGGCCAATTGGAAAGCCAAGCGACGCAAAAGTCTTTAGAAAAAATTTTGCAGGCCCTTATACAATACTAATTATCATCTTAAAGAGAATTCTGCACTCAGAGTAATGAAATTATATAAAATAATTAGCAAAGTGGAGATGGTTTGTGGGTTTTTTCCACTATACTATTCAGAACCCATTTTTCCTTTTGGGTGTGTACAATAGTTTCCAAAATATCCTGTCTTCAAGTAATCTTCTGGAGTGTACTGGTTTCTCTTTGAAAACATTTTGCAGACTTTTAAGAAGCTCAAAACAGATATTCATTCCATCCTAACTAGTTGCACTCACATTTCCCATGGTTGCACAAAACTTCAGCCTCAAAAAATGTTGTGCCACAATAATGGATAAAAAGCTCTGCTGTTATGTGGCCGGTTCCCCATCACAAGTTGGAAACATATGCACAGTCAGATGTTATACTAAAGGGGAATGAAGGCTACAAGGACACTGATGTGCCTTCCTGTCCCAGACCATCTGCTGAGATTGCTTTGTAAGATGAAAGGATTTAGCTTGGGTTATGTCTATTTACTGTGAGAGGATCACAGACGTGCTTGTGGCAAAGCAGGAGAAGACCCCATTAACAAGTACACACAAACCTGAGTGGCTCTAACTTTTCAAGGGAAGAGTCAATATTCACAGAAGATATTCTGCCATTGGTACTGGTGTGTTTTCAGGCAATCTGACATTTGTGGAAGGCAAAGATGTATGTGTACCAATTAATGGAAACAGTATACACAGTACATATTTTCATATTTCACTTCACTATTTTTGTCAACCAAAGAATATAAAATATATTTCAATTTTGTTCTATCTGGCATGCTAAAAATGCTGCCATGGATAAAAATTATTTGTCACTGTGAATCTTAATTTACTAGTGCCAACTCTGCAAGATATTTCTGTCAACAGACTGATTAGGCACCCTGATCAGGGCACTCAAAGGCAGAAGGGCTATATTTATATTTAGAATTACTGTACTGTTTTTCTTTAAATAGCAAAATAAGAGGAATTCCTTAATGAAGCTCCTAATTCACACATTCTCTTTTAGGAAACAGTTGTGAACATTCAGACAGCATGATTTACCGGAGGTAGCCTATGAAAGCAAGACTTTGGACAGGGTCAATTGCAGCAGCTGAGTGCTTCTAATGCAGTCTAAGTAACTTCACCCTCTTAAATCCAAGTAATGCAGCAACTTCCAACTTCTCTGTGAAGACTCATTAACCACAGGCCTTGGGAATCACCTTGATGAGTCTCCATGCTTCCACTTTATAAAAAAGTACATGGCTGGAAACTTTGGTAAGAGAACTCTATGACACATTCAGCCTGGCAGATTCAGAAAACCAATATGTAAGAGGTATGGATTTATTCAGTATTGTGTTTTTCAGTCATGCCATGCCCTCAGATAACCCTTCTAGAATGTTTACAATCACAGTAGTTTGTGGGCTCCACACCTGCTGTGTTTTTCCTACAGATCCATCTTTACACCTGGACAAATATTCAGCTTGAGCAAACCAGCTTAGTTAAGAGAAAGCCTAGAGTCTTGATTTTTATTTGAGTTAAACCATCTGAGAATCCAGATCCTAACTGGTCTCTGAACCTCTTAAGAAAGGCAATATAGCTTGATATCCCTTGCACAAGATGGTTTATCTGTTCCCAGATGAATGTCTTTCTGTGCTGTTACCAGAATCCCCTACCCTCTAAAAAAATGATCCTACTGACTTTCCAGCATAAGGTCTACTCTCCTATTTCCTTATAATTCACATGCAAGTACTTGAGACCCTCTAGTGAACTGTACTGTTTGTATATTTGTTCTAACATTCTATCAGACTGAACTATATATCCAGTTCCTCCCCCAGTGTATAATAGCACTGGAAAGATTAAATATTGATTTTCCCATATTACTTTAAATTATTTAGGGAAAAATGCATTCTTTTGAAATTATGGGTTTCAATATATTGCAGTAGGTTTTATTCAGACTTATTATGCACCATGTTGTATGGTATGAAAATACTGTGGACACTGAACATTGGAGTCTCAGTACAGCCTTTGTATAACTCTGTTTACCATGTAGTAGGAACAGCCAGAAATAATCTGCTAAAGAAACAGCATGAGTTTCAACCATGGAATTACGAGGTTGGATTTTTTTCATTGGATTCTAGTGCAAGTTAAAAAATATTGCAATTAAAGACTTGTAACTTGAATGCCTTTACTTATTAATTAAGTTTTTGTTACATAGCTTATTCAGTGTAATCTCACAATAGTCCTCATTTCCAAGTATGCTTCATTTTTATTCAAAGAATATGTCTTGAAATAAAAGGCTGCTCTACTCTGAAAACCATCTCCTCAAACTGACAGTCAGATTTTGGCTGGTGCTGATCACTAGGATGTACAATAATTTATAAATTTAAATTTATATTGCAGTCAGTCCTACTTTGTTATGAGATCAACAAGGGAGGAAAACCAAATAGAAGGAAACAATTTTCAGTTACTCTTGGCCTGGGGATAGATTGGAAATGGTGACTGTGAAAAGCTTCTGATCCTATTACCAAGCCCTCAGCAACACTCCAGGACCACACTCCAGGACAAAATTATCACCTACACTGCACTGAGGATTTTCCTTCCCTAGACTGTAGGGGTTTTTTTTAAGATGTGGTAACTAGGGTGTTTATTCATCACAAGAACAATCTAAAACTAAATACTGTTGCTACTGTTCTATGAAATATATCATAATAAATATGCAGATATACACAAATTAAATCACAAAGTAGAGCCTCAAATAACAAAAAGCACCCTTAAACCCCATCTAAATTCATATCATAAATACGAATTTCCTTTTAGGAAGCCGTAATGACTATAAAAGGTCCAGAAAGGTAAGTAATTTCCATAAGCAAGGGGTATATTCTGTAAATTCATGCTGGTCATGCCCTCTAAGATACATGTATCACATTTATTTAATGGGATTTTTTTTTAATTCTTTCGTCCAATATTTTATAGGAGTTTTAATTTGCACTACAAAGAATTAAGGGCAGGGTAATGGCGCGTGCTTAAAGTGCAACAAAGAAGAGAGAGGTTGTTAATCTGTAAGATATGGCTGCTCCCAAGACCTCCATCCTTGAGGAAAAAAAGTAGCTATAAGGGAAACCCTGATGGGGAAACTTTTCAGTTATTTGGCTCATTGGTTGCCCAGAGGCAAAATCACATGCATTTTATACACAATATTTTGGTCATGGCTCCCTCACTCCTTGCTGCTACAGCCACTCTGCTTGCGTAGGAGAATTAAATATTCACTGCTCTAGAAAGTTTGTGTAAGCCAGTCATTGAAGGTCATTGAATGGTTCCCTCATGATTACCCTCCATCCAATGATACTACAAAATACTTAAGCAACTCCAGACTCTCCTTGAAATAAGTATATTTAAACTGTTTTTAACTCTGTTTAAAGAGGATTCTATGTAAAAATGAGCATCTAATTAAATAATATTTATTTCAATTTTCAATTTCAAACAAGAGGTGTGTTACTGATTTCTGAGACATCTCTGTGGCTGTTGCTGGTTCTGGCCAGTGAAACAACCACTTTGGAAGACAGGAATGGGAATACCTACAAAGCAGTTATACTCTTGGACTTCGAGTACCCTGAGAACTGCTTTAGGAAAAAGTCTCCACGATCAAGGCAGAAGAAGAAAAATGAGTTGCCATTAAGTGCTGGCTGCAGGAAGAAAGGGGCAAGAGGGTTGGTTTTGGGTTCTTTTCCCTCATAATTAAAAAAAAAAAAAAGTTAGTTACCTTTTTATAATTTATTATTTTTCTTTTTGAATTCTGACATAACTTAGTGCATTTTTTTTGTTTTGGTTTGTTGGGTTTTTTTGCCAGTGAAAAGCACAATTTTCTATGGAAGCAATTCTGAGATGAAACAGTAAATAAAATCTGTTTCTAATTTTATATGGGCAGAATAGGCCAACAAATATTTGCTACCACATTTTTTGGTCTATACTATAAATCTTTTTCATGAGAATATTTTAAAGAAAATTTTTACAAGTCAACCTTAGATCTCGTGGCCAGAATACTGCAGTGTTCACAACAGAGCTTTGTGTTAAGCATGAGCAACGGATTCCAAAATGTGTCCTAAATGTCTTAACATATCAGTACAAATAATAATGAAGACCAAAATCAAGGAACTCATCAACAGACAGGAAACCTACATAAACTGAGGAAACCTTTCATTCAAAGTGATTCTTTCCAAAAGAAATCTTCTCTTTCAAAAGCATGGAGACATTTTTTTTCAAAGTTGTCACTTTCTTCTGCTGTTTTTTTTTGTGAAATCTTTTAATTTTAATAGAAGTTAAGGAAATAAAAGCTTCTATCCAGAAAAAAAAAAGATCAAGTGGTACCAAAGTTTTTGGTCTTTAAGGGTCAGTGAGCCTAGAAAAAGTACCAGACTATGGGTGAAAATATTTTTACAATTAACCCAGGAAAGTATAGGCTACCTATTTTTCCTGTGATCTCTTAAAAAATAGCCTGGATTAGAAAAGTAAGACAGCAAATTCTGCATCAAGGTTGACAGCAGTGTCTACATACTCTTGATATTCATCCTGGTCTGATAGATTTCATAGGAGATAATAAAGCCACATGTCTTCAGGATTCGGTTTGCAAATTATGTTAGATTCAGCAATGACATTTTTCATCTTGTTTTTTCTTTTTACTGTCTTCTCATCTGCTGTTCCATTTTCATCTTCAAGCATTCAAAGTTAGCTTCTATTTCATGGACATGAGTCCATGAATTCTAATATTAATCCTTTTTAGGTTCTGAAATACAGCTGTCTTTACATACTAACATTCAAGTAAGAAGACCTTATAAAACATCTCTTATCCACAGCAGAAATCTCCTGTGTCCAAGATGACAGATACATCAACGTCAGCATTTCAGACACTACTAGTCACAGGTAAATCTTGGACCTCCTACCAAGATTATGCTTCAGACAAAGTAAAAACAAGGTTCTTCAAGAACCTGCTCTGCCAAGAATTCGCATACACCAAAAAATCAGAAAAGAGTAAGAGTTTAGGAGGGGGCAGAAAGAAGTGCAAAGGAAAGAATTTTTTTTTTAATGCCTTCAGACTGCTGAGAAGCTCACAGCTGCACTGAGTTTCCAGATCTGCATGGACCCTGGAAGAGCATGTGTGCACCCACAGATAGTATGTCTAGAGCTTGCCACTGCAGAAGAAGAAGTTTAATCCCAGCCAAGGAAGGCTGCCTGGGGTATGCAGAGTGTGGTAATTGACATGAGTTTCAGTGAAAGCAAGCCAACAGGAACACCCAAAAAATGAGTGCCAAGAGAATGTTAAAAAAGAAACTTAGATATAGCTATAACTCTAGGGAAGCATGGTTGGAAGGAAGAGGTAATGTCTTTTATTAAATCAGTTGATATGGTTGAAAAAGCAGGGAAACTCTCAGTCTTAGAGTCCTTTCATCAAGTCCTTACTTGTCCTCCTATATTCACAAATTTGTATCATCCACTTGCATGAAAACAGTTCAAACGAACTTTTTTGAATGTCAATGAGGCATTCTTTTTCCTTTTCACCACATTTGGGCTTGTGTTTTTAACCATAAATGAAGGGAAGTAATAAAGTAGACTAGGACAGTGGTTATAATAAAAGTATATTATAAATTAATTTAAATATTGAAAGGAAAAGTATTCCAGTTTTGGTTTTGGACCATATCAAAGTTACATCTGAAACATACTGACCCAAAGCACAATGACCTGAGATGTATGAGAACATGTATGAGAAATGCATAAATTAGATAATAAAACTAGAGCAAAAAATTACCTCATCATTTTAAGACTTTTTTTCCTGGGATTTATTATAAGCCTTGGCAGCTTGTGCTGACGAAAAACTTGGAGCACCTGTGCATAAATATATTCACACATCTATCCCTTCTCCAATCAGTATTCAGTTCTGCCTGTGAAGTGGTTGGCTTTAGCTGACATTTTAATATTTCAAAACAAAAAAGTGCCAGCTAGAACATAATCCAGAAATTACCTCTATCTCTCAAAAGTGACAATTTCATCAATAACTGAAATATGAAAAAGTCAGTGGCATTTGAAGAAATAGCCAAGATTTAACTTTTTTTTTTCTTCTGCATCCAGGAATTGTAAGAAAAGTACTTAGTAAATCAGTGAATCTTCCTTATAACAGAAAAGAAAAAAAGATTACAAAGAAAAATTTACAAAGTTTTCAGGAGTTTCCTGGTGACTGAAGAGTGGAAATTTAATTTTAAGGGGGTTTTTTGTTTGTTTGTTCTCAAAATAAGACAAGTCACAGAACTGCAAAGAAGAAAAATTATCCCGAGAGAGCTATGTGGGAACATGTGAATAAGCACATCAACTGTGGCTAGGAGACATGAATTCAGACAGATTTGGACAGGTAGCATACCTGAGGTTAAAGGTATTTTTAGAGGTATAAATATCTGGGTCAGTAAGCAAAATTCAGATTTATTTCCTTCTGTTCAATTTAGCAAAATATTTGACATGGCTTCCTTGTGAAGGGGTGAAGATGCTGGCAACAGGGTAGGAGGAGGGAACTCCATGATTCAGTGTAGAACCACATTGATAATGCCCAAGTTTGGTCCAAGTAGTTGGATCCACCATGTAGACCTGACACTTCATGGGTCTGCATGACACTGCTTGGGGACATGCAGAAATAATAGCTAAGCTCCCAGAAGCAGTAGTGTGCTTCCTGTCACTGTGCTCTGCCCACAGCTGATTAACCATTTCCTTGTCTACTCTGCCACCCCCCAATCCAAAAACAGCTTGAGAAGGTCTGCCTATTACTTTGTATGAGAATGGCCTGGAGACACAAGATAATCAACAGATACTTTAAACCAGATTATTATGGAAAATTACCTGAGAGGGCGGTTTCTCGGAATGTGGCTTGTATGTATCTGAGTGGAAGATTTGGGCACATACATGAAAAACACAGAATCAGAGATAGTTTTCTTGGAAGCAGGCAAACTCTTCAGTCTTTATGAAGGTAGACTGTGTTATAGAAGTACTTAGTCCTGAGAAATATTTCTTACAAGATGTTTTAAGAGAATAAGGAACTTGCTTGCAGCAGGAAGTAAAAGAAAAAAAAGTTGATAGAAAATGAAATATTTCAGTAAATTATATCAACACTTTTTTTCTTGTATTGATGGAATTACCTATGACTATCAGACATGAAAGTAAGAAGTGCTGTGCAAACTTTACAGGGTTTTTGAAACATTTCTTCTGTTTGTCCCACTGTTGAAGGCCATACCACTTTGATAAAGAGAACGCAATATAAACAAAGCAATGTTTCTCTCCCAACTTCTCCAAAAAAAAAAAAAACCTTTCAGTTTTAAATAGCATGTGAGGGCTATCTCATGACAACCATACATCTGAAAAAATTTAAGAAGTCCAGAACTATATCCATCTGTATTGCCAGAAATCATTGTAACCATCTGAGAAGTAACTTTGCCTTATATTTATGTCATAATGGAGACAAAAATAGCTTGTAACATGGTCTGAAAGTCATCCAAAGAGATATTTAAAATTATCATCCAGCTTCATCTGCACTTTCAAAGCTCTTTCTCTTTAGCCTATTGGTAATAAATGTCAGAAAGAAAAAGCATCTTGTCTGCAGCAGACTTAACACATTTTCATCTCTTGAATATGATAGACATCTACAGCAGGAGATGACAGTATCAACAACTGAAACTTAAATCCATCTAACTTGAAAAAAAACTTCTTTTAACACCTGAACAATCATTTTTTGCAAAGAGCAAAGATATCCATATATAACTTCTCATACTGGTAATAACCATGTGTTATACCTACCCATAGCTGTACCAGGTATGGAGTTTTCAGCATTTCTTTGGTGATATAGGCAATGTCATTTAACAGCTGTTGGAAATACTAAGTTTTCAGTTGTAAGCAGTGTGCCTATCACCTAGCACTCATCACAAGATCACTCACATAGACACAAAGATCCATCACAAACTCTCATAGGATTCAAACTCTAAAATATATTTTTAGAAAATAATTGAAAGAAAAAAAAAAAAGTTGTTGCTTTTCTGTTGTTTCACTATATCTCTGACAGCAATACTAATACAGAAAAAAACACAAATAGACTTAGCAGGAGCAGGGAAGGAGGGATTCTTCCCTGTCCTAAGAAGAAAAGCATAAAGCCTGAATATAGAAAGCTATTTTGGAAGTGTCCTCAAGAATGTTGAGACATTTTCAGACTAATGATTCCATTCTCATAGTAGCTAAAAGAAGGCAATGACATTTTAAATGTATTGTGTCAAATGGCAGGGTAGTGAAAGCCTTCAGTGACACTTCTTGTGTCTGATCACTCAAAACCTGAAGGATTGAGATTATTTACTGGTGATTTGCCTCTGCAGTGGTCCTGAAACCAGTACTCATTGTCTCTGATAGAGGCTGCTCAGGAGACAGTACAGTCATACTCTTTGACAAAAGGTTATATCATAATCTTCTGTCATTCTATATTTCATTGCTACTTTATTTCCTGTCTTCAAGGCCCAGCAGCAACTATGATTCACACTGTGATCTCGGTGGCATTAAATCTCTTCCCCTTACAGTGCATGTCTTCAGCCTTCAACCAAACAGAGAGCAGCATCCCAGGTATTTGCCATGGCTGCAGCAGGCCCCAGCTGGCTCAGACGCTGAAGTGCTTCCCTTTTGGAGTTCAGACCAGCATGAGCATTCAGTGATTCAACCATATTTGACTGTATCTTAATTGAAACAAAATGACCATGAATCTCATCAGGAAAAACCAAACGTAACACAGGCAAGGTTGATAATGCAACAAACAATCTGTGAGTGCATCTGTCTCTCCTGAGACTGAGATTGATGTCTTCCTGTACAATTCAACAGCCAATCAGGGTGGGCAAGACTTCCCTGTCTTCCTGTTTCCCAAGAATATTTTTTTTCACACATCCAGGTTCATGAGCCTGTCCTCTGCATTTTTAACTTGCTAAATATTTTATGTCCACAATGTCTCACAAATGTGACAGTGAGGCTGGAGACCTTGCTTCACAAAACCAAAACTTACAAGTGACTGGGTTTATAGTGACTATGCATGTAGAGCAATCTGAGCTTCCTGCCCACTTCCCAGGTTGCTTGATTTTTTCACTTCTCAGAATTGCACTTTATACCTACAGAGCAAACTACATAGCAGCAAGTAGTTGAGTGTGCAGCAATGACAAGATAGCACAACCATCTCTCCATCCTTCCCACAGAAAACAAAATGGAGACAGTGTGTGCTGATCAGTCTGGCTAAAGATTCAGCCTTCTCTCTGCCTGTAGGGAAAGTTGCTGCAACAATATACAACTCTGACCATAGTCAGTACGTTAAGTTGCAAAGTAGGAATGACACCAAGCTAGCTAACTACTCCTCAGTCTCCAAAAGATTTAATGTTCATGATGATTTTACTCTGTCAGCAAATGAGGTTCTCAAAGCACTCTGCCTTAAAGGAGAGGAGAAAGGATTTTCCTTTCAGCTCCTTAGTCCTATGTATTATTTCCAGATTTCCTGATTAGATTTGACAAACTTCAGATTTGGGGTTTTTTTTCTCCATGACTTTGACTAAAGTTAAGAACCACCCTTTGTCCCAATCAAGTCACCTTGTGACTTTCCTTCCCCAAGAACACTTTAGCTGGCAAATCCATGCATTTTCCTAATACTGTAGTAGTTGAAGTCAAAATATGATGCAGGCTTTGATTTTATTTCCTATTTTCAGAAAATGTGTCTAGCTTTCCCCACAGTTTACATACAAAGAAATAAAGGATACCTAGCCTCACAGAAGACACTGTCAGTTTTTAAGGGAATGATTTGTCCCTTTCTGAACAACTGCCCATTACAAGCACATTTCTGCCCTCCATCTCCACTCAGTGACCAGATCTGTGCTAACTATTGTGATTCTGCGACTTCAACAAGCATTCAGGAATTGCACTGGAAAATGCTGTCCTCATCTTTCTGAAATACTGATGTCAGCTTACCTCTGGCACTGTGCCTTCCCCCAGGATGTATCAGACCAGCAACAAAATTTTGATTCAGACATCACTTGTTTCCCTTTGAAACCACCAGAAATTACATTTGACCTATCTGTAAGAAAACAAACTGTTTCTACAGAGGATGCCAGGAGCAAAAAATCCTTCTAAAGAAGTTTCCTTTCTATTTCATCTCTGTCTTGCTCTGACAACCTGTTGAAGGAAGTGAGATCCTCAAAGTCCATTTTACTGATGTTCTTATTATGGAAATTAACAAAAATAGTCCCAGACCATGACTAGAATTTCTCCATGGTATAACACAATTATCTCATTACAGCAAATTCTAGCCAGATTTTTTTCTTTAGTCTGGGCAACTTCCTCATTATATCACGTCTTTTCCTATTGGTCTTGAAAATTAGGAAGAAAAATGGATAGTTAAAAAAGAGCAAACTAAAACTAGACTTCTAAATGAGATTTGCAGTGGTGCTGAACACTTCCAGTCTGTGTCTTTGTTTTCTTCATTTTTTGCTGATGCATTTTAGCTACTTAGTATTTTTATAATGATATCCCTAGATGCTTATCTTCAGAGCCCCCTGCTCAGTGAAACACACTTAATTGCATTTTCCCCTGCTTTTCTCACAAGAAAGCTACTAGTAATCCTTGCAGTATATTCTTCCTTGTTGTATAGACTATAGCATAAAAACCAGCTACAGCGACTCAACAAAGAATCATAGAAGGATGGAATTGTTTGGGCATTTGGAATCTCCGTTGAGGATCATCTAGTCCAACCCCCCTGCCATGGGCAGGGACAGTATCCACTTAATCAAAGGCATCAAAACCCCATCCAGCCTGGATTTGAGCACTTCCAGTTATGGGATATCCAAATTTCCCTGGGCACTCTCTATCTCATCACCTCTACCACAGAAAATTACTTCCTTAAGTCCAATCTAAATATACCTTGATTCAGTTTAAAATCACTGTCCCATGTCCTGTCACTACCAGCCTTGGTAAAAAAAAAAAAAAAATCTCTGTATTCAACTTTCTTGTAAGATGTCTTTCTATACAGAAATGCCACAATAAATTCTCCCTGGAGCCTGCTCTTCTCCAGGTTGAACACCCCCAAATATTGTATTTGCGGAGAAACCCCGATGAAGGAAGGAATGACGAATCTGACTCCAAATTCTCAGAAGGCAAATTTATTATGATACCACATCACATTAAAGAATACCATAATATACTATGCTATGCTTTACTATACGATACTAAAGAATACAGACAGGATACTTACAGAATGCTGGAAAGATAATAATGAAAACTCATGACTCTTTCCAGAGTCCTGACACAGCTTGGCACTGACTGGCCATCGAGTCAAAACACTCACAGCAGAAACCAATGAAACAATCACTTGTTCGCGAACAATCTCCAACCACATTTCAAAGGAGCAAAACACAGGAGAAGCAAATGAGATAATAATTGTTTTTCCTTTTCTCTGAGCCTCCTCATCTTCACAGGAGAAAAATCCTGGGCAAAGGGATTTTTCAGAGAGTGTGAATGCCACACCCAAATCTCTCTGCTGTCTTCTGATGACTTTTGTGGTTCTCCACTGGACCCGGTCTAAGTCCATGTCTTTCCTGTACTGCTGATCCCTGACTTGGATGCTGTACTTCAGGGAGGGTCTCATGAGAGTGGACTAAACATACATAAACATACTCTGGAAGCACACTCTGACTGCCAGATATGATCATGCTTATTATGCCTTTACCAAGCTATGTTTAGCATTTGCATGTGAATGCTAACATGCTGGGACCCAAACAAGGAATGCATTTCCTTTTCTAGGTGCACGTTTTCCTTATACCTGTAAAAAGTGATTCCAGATATGGTTTAATCTGTTTTTTCTCCTCTTCTGAAGCTAGACAAATTATTTCAAACATAAAACATACTTTACTGACTTTGCCCTTTGCACATTATTAGATTTTAACAGATATGTCCAGGTCTCAAAAATTTTGATGAATAGTTTATATATTTACCTGTGTGGCTGGCCACAAACTCTAACAAATTTGTAACTTCTGATACATTCTCTTCATAAATATAGGTTTATGAGTTTTGATTCAGCCTGCAAATAGCTGCACAGTGGTGAATAAGAAAGTAGGAGTACATATCTCTTCCATAACCTAAGTAGAAGCAGATATTTCATTCTCATGGTGTAATAAAATGAATGTTTATTGCTGCCACCAATGCTTCCTTCAAAGAAGGGGGAATATTTCTGAATTCAAAGAATAAAGTTTCTTTCTTTATGAGTGACCAAGGTGCAGTGTACTCTCTGTACAACTTAAGAACAGAAAGTGAATACCCTGAAGACATATACTGAACATATGAAAGGGGGCAAGAGAATGTGGTTCCTCTTTCATCTGCCTTTCACTTTGAATTTCCAGATAGGAAATACAAAACTCTTAAGCAAATATGGAACCAGAAATTCAGTATCTCTTTTTTTTTTTTTTACAGGCAAAAATATTATATATTACTGAACATTTAAGTTTAATTAATTAACTCAATCCAGAATTACATCTGACAAAACTAAGTATCAGTTGTCCTGGGTATTTAAAAGTTAGTTTACTTATTACACAGGTTATTTATTGGCCTTTATACTCTGGAATACACAGATTTCTCTTTAATGCTTACATACTTTGTAAATATAATGAGACCGAGCAGAGAAAATAGGTAGTTTATTTTGAATACATAAGATGGTTGAGTTTTTTTAGAAGGTAAAGGTAACCCCTATTAGCAGAGGCTGACATTATACATTATGCAATTATGCATAATCCATTTCTAATATTGCAGAAATTACACAAGTTAAGCATTTCTACATTTTTTGTGTTTATTTTCTACTAAATTTTTTGTTTGTGGTCAAAGGATGCATTGCAACAGTATAAAAAGAAGAAAAATGGTTTCACAGCAAATGCTTTTGATTGATAAGCAAGAAACTTCCTTACCTTTGAGGCCTTTAAATCACACCAATTTGTATCATAGCCAGATTTGGTGTCATAAGAAAATACATAGCCACAAATGTAAAGTGAGAATTTCCATAGAGCAAAGATTCTCTACACTTAGAGTAACATTTCATTACTTCATGATCAGCATCCATGTAAACATATGCATAGTAGAACTGAAAATACCTCCAAATCCTTTACGATTAATTGCAGAAAAGATAAATTTTCTCCCTCAAAATACTGAGACTTGTTTAACATTTTGCTGACATTGAAAATTCATGCCTCCATCATAATCTTTCAACAGTTAAATATTTCAGCTGAATTGAAGAAGCAAGGCTGAGAACAACTATGTGCAAATCTATTATTAACCACTATGACTGCTTAATTTTGTGTTTAGATGCTGTATTAATCACTAAAATATATTGTAATTGACAGACATTATCTTAGTAGGGTTCCGTTCAAAACAATATTTATTACAGATTGGAAATACTTCCCCACTGCTAATATGATGTTGTACTTGGGTATAATCTAGTACAATTATCCCATAAATAAAGTGAATGTTTTATCATTTTTTACTATATGATGTCTTGATCCAAAGATTTTTCTAAATAGTTGTGAAATAACAAAGAGTTTGCAGCTCAACAATATTATTAATTTATTCATTTTTTAGCACAGACACATTCATCAGCAAGTAAGCCACCAGTAATGCTCTTTTTGTGAGAAAAGTCCTGATCTAGTCCTGTCAATTTCTAAGACCACTATCTCAGACCTCTCAAGTGAAAATCAACTTTAAAAAAATAAACAAACAAGCAAACAAATTAATTTTTTAGATTTGCGTGTCCTTTTGTGAAAGGACACACAAATAAACTTATTACAACAAAGTAGATTCTCTTTCCATCTCATGTTTTTCAAACTAATCACAATCAGTTTCACTTTTAGGTAGTCAGAAAAACAGTGGTTATGAAATAGTTGTGGTAAGAGTCATAAGTAGCATCACAAATTTTGAATAACGGATGAATAATCTGAACTACTTTATGAATTTATTCTTATATGCTGAAAGGATCCAAAAAGAATCCCATAAATTCTTTTTCATTTAAGTTTTCTAAACAGAAGTTTACCTGAGGAAAACATAGAACATTTTAAGTCCCTTAAGTTGCTGAAATTAAAGATAAATAGGGAGAAATTTCTTGTTACAAAACCAAGAGCCAAAGAGAAAATTTTCTTCAGTTCTGGGGAGAAAGAGCAGGAAGATGTTAATAGAAAGAGTTTTGCAGTTCTATTACTCAATCACATCTGGAAATACCTAGCACAAATCTGTTCTTAAAGAAAAATATGTAGCTTTAATAAATAATAACCCTAATTAAAAAATATTAAACTGGTCAGTCTCAACAGAAATAAATACATTGAAAATCTAATGGAGTTTTACTTTGGAAAATTCTGCATATTACTGCTCTTAACTTAAAACTTTGAGTAAGTTCAATGCTGGACTAAAACAGCTGGGACCCAACTCACTACTGAATGTCTTTGTCAGAAAATGTAATTTGTAAAGATTTGTATAATAACCAAAAGGATAACTTTTCACCTGTGTAACTTATGGTAAATAATATTTAGTTTATTATTTTTAAAAATCTCTGTAGACTATAATACTACTTTTCAAAAATTTCAGACTGTAGAAATAGAAGTTAGCATTAAACCTAGGAATTAATTCCTACTTTAAAAAATACTATTTATTTCAGACTTGCTCTTTGGTGATTCCAAAGTCTATTTCTATAGAAGTGAGCAACTTTATCATTAATTAATACTGGCTGTCAATTTAAAACAGCTTCTCCACATAATTTGCATTACCTATGTACTCTAGGCTTGGAGTCTTTTTTTTTTAGGATTGGCTTTTGCTCTTCCCTGGTCTTGATCATTAACTTTTTATATATGATGATGGGTCTGATGGACACCAATATCTAATTTGTGTGTAGTTTTCATAGTGGAGGAGGAATTGCAATATTTATTACTTTACATGGTGGTTATTTTGATTTTTTGGTGTTTGTCTGTCAATAGTTGCCAAAGCCCGCGAGGCCTAATTGAAAAAATGTTCTCAATAAGTATAAACAAATGCTCTGAACATAGTATTTGACCTCCAAGTCTGTGCTGGCATCAACACAAATAGGTCTTAATGCAGCTTTTTTTTTTGGAAGAGCAGAAGTGGTAACAGCAGGATCATTAGCATGAACAGACTGTAACAGGTCAGTTCTCTTGCTCTGTGAAGACAGTGCTTCTTCCACTCCACTATTCAAGGGGTAGGCAATATTAAAATTATGATCTCCCTAAGATCTTCCACAGTTGTAATCAAATCAAGGGACCTGTAGGTCAGCATACTTAGACAAATGTTAAAACCTGATATTGAGTTGGAGCTGAAAACCAGGAACCTTTTCTGCCCCTGTATGAAAAATGTTCTGAAGGTATGATCATACTTTTGTCACATTTTGACCAGTTGCTACTATGACATCCTATGATTTAAGATGCGTTTATGATGAGTGAAAATCCATTCATCCATCCATCTGGATGCACAGTATAATTATGTGAGAAGAAGGACTACTTTCCCTGCAAAGTTTCTTGGTTTATTTATTGAAATATTTAAGTTAAAAAAAAAAAGGGAAGATAGGGGAGGATTAATTTGCTATATATTTTTCTTTATTTGCATTGTGCTGACCTGTTGGTCTAGGAAAATGAGTTGAAACTGTGTGGAGTAACATAATTACTTATGAATGTTGGTGATATAGATTCATATAAATCAGACATGTTATTTAATTTTAGTAAAGCCTTTATTCTAACTAGACTGTCTCTTTATGGTAAACTAAATGCATATTTAGGGAGTTAAATATGGAAAAACAAGCTACTAAATTTTTAGCAATATTAATCATTCCTGCTCGTTATTTTAATTTAGAAAAGCAGCTGAAACAGCACCAGCAGCCCCTTCTTCCAAACCACATAAATATTTCCTTCTGTTTCAGGGATTTGCACACAGCAAAAACAGCAGTGTGTAAATCAAAGGAAGAGTAGGTGAGTGAAAATGATATACACCCAGTCTCTCCATCTCACTTAACTGGAGCCTTAACTAGGAAAATATAATAAATATCAGGACATTGTGTTTAGTAAGGATTGTTCCTGGTGAAAGCTACTATGACACTTCAGGCAGAGTAATTGCCATGGAGCAAACTGTCTTCTTAGATGTTGCTATGATGGAAACTGGTTGTTTAGATGGGGTTAAATTGTTAAGCAGCAATTTGAATTGGCATGCTGGTCAGAGACACAGGAATTTCCATGAGGAGAAAGTCATAGCTCATAATAAACTACTTTTCATGCTTACTTCGATTAATATAAATGTTGTTTCCAGCATGATAGGTACTACAGCATGAACATTTCCTGTTGGAAGCTTAATGACCTGGAATCTTGTAACAGTTTTTAAATTATTTTTTCTTTAATCAGCAGATTTTAACATTTCTTTGCCACTATGAACTTTATTCATTGCAGGACAGAACTGGATGGTATAATTTCAGTGACAAAAGAAAAAAAAAAAAGAAGCTCTTCTAAAAGTTATAGAGCGCCTGGATTTTTTTATTTACTTTTAAATTGACACATGCATAAAAATAATTTTCATTTTTGTGGTCTCGTTCCATTTTTGCTTCTTCTTTCACTTTCTTCAGAGTACAATACCTCCACAAAACAAACAATCCTTGACAAACTGCAGACAATAGCTAATTTCTTATCCAGCACGTGAAACACGTTTTTCTGGAAAGGTGTTCCAGAAGTTATTGATGACATTTATTGAAATGCATGTTTTATGAAATGAAAAACAACTTTTTCTTGTAAAACTACCATCAGTTATTTTCAATTTTCTAAATGTGTATACATGGTGGATAATAACCATTTTATTGGCCTCAATATTTTAAAGCTGGAAAGACCTTTCATTTAGCTAAGAACTTTATGTTTCAAAGGTTACATTTGCACTCTAGACTGCTTCCATACTGAATAAATGGGGAGTATATGGGGTTTTTTTTGTTGTTTAACAGTTCTCCCATATCGCAGATTCCAGAGTTTGCGTGCAAACTCAGTGTTTAAATCCACTCAGCAATGTCAAAGAATGATCTGCCTGATATATTATATCATTTATTTATTGTTCTCTGTAAAAGAACCACAGGAAAGATAAGGATTTATAAGAATATAGCATATCTTTTTCTACTAAATGATTGTATGTAGTCAAATAAACCATCCAGCTTCACTGTGTCCTCATTTGAACTGTTCAACAACTGGATATAATGAGTAGAGAGGAAAGGATTGAGAATAGATTTGTACAATTGAACTGTGAATTAGTAGCATTTGCCGCTATAGCTGTTTTACGTATGTGTAATTTCAGGATAACAATGGTGCCTTCCTTTGCTTAGAAGAAGAGGATGAAATGAGGTGAGAGTCTCAAACAGGAGCAAAGAACTGAAGATTTCATTAGTGATTAGTGGTCTCACTATTATGCTTTTCTGAGGATAAAAAGAGGATTCCTGGTACAGGGCAGGCAGATAAGTCTTTTGCATAACTAATGGAAAATGAGCAGAAACTGTTCTATTAAGAAACCTGTGAGATTATATTTACAAGTTGTAGAGAAGTAGCTTAAAGGCAAACATTCTTCCTTACTTTGCACTTCACTTTTTATATTTATAAGGCACTTTGGAAAGTGTGTTATGCACTGCACTGTACTATTGTCAGAGGTTGATTTGTGGTGCTGTATTGAGCCTGTTTTGCCTTTAGGGTACAAGTCCTCTAAAGCACTGTTCTGAATGTTTGGCACAGTTCAACTATTGTAAAATCACCATGTATAGGTAACAATAAAGTTATAATAAAATAATGTTCTGGTTTGCTCCTAACTCTGTGCTCTAGGCTGACTCAATAAAAAATGTTACTCCACATTCAAGTGAAAAATACAGTAATATAAACACTGAACATGAAGCAATACAAGATTACTCAGTCTGATTTCAGACTTTTCTTTGTTATTGAAATGCAATCTTGAGAGAGAGTTCATTAAGATTGTGGTGTTAATATTTCCACTTTATCATCTGGATATATTCAATTTACAGTGAAGAAGTTCCAGAACTATAAATCTGAGAGTTTTTCTTGCCTAGTGAGTGGAAGCCATAGGCTGTGATTTTTCATTACTTTCTGATGGTCCATTAAGCAACTATTCTACCTATAACCAAGATGTGTTGCAGTTCAAACCAAAATTATGGGTACAATGCAGAAATCAAGGTGAGGTACTTTGCTCTATATTGGATCAGGGATCAAATTAGAAAAATCTTATTGGCCTTTTGTCCCAGACAGACATGAGGGGCAATGAGATATGAAGGGATGGCCTGACACAGTCACAGCTCTGTGACTTAAACTCATCTAGCAATTAGTTGGCCCTTTCTTTGTATAACAGAGGCTATCATTTCCTTTTTACCCAGCTCTCTGGGAATGACTGCTGTTAATCCTCAACATTTCTCTCCTTCCAGCTCTGCTTTACAGTTGGTCCCTTGCCCTCTACTATGACTGCTTTTGCCCTCCTTACCATGCCAACTCAACGCCTAGACTAATATTGGCCAGATCTTATCAGAGATACCTAATTCAGATGCCTGGGCTCCATCCTGGACCCCAGACTCCAGTCAGCAGAAAGAAACTCTCCCTGCTAAGCCATCTCCTAGAAGTGAAAGTGCCTTTTTCTTTCTATCCCCATGGCACTGAGGATGAAAATCATAAGCACCTCAGCTAAAGTCATTTTGTGTAGGCATGAGCCTAACACCAAAAGGCGTTTTGCATCACTTTCTTAGGCACCTTTTCCTAAGAATGCCTAAGAATGTTTCTATCTGTATCACAGACAATAAATGTGCTTGTAGAAAATACTTGCATACAAAACCACAAACATGACCTAGCTGTTCAGCTCTTGATTAATTTTTCTTCTTGTGTCTTTCTTCCCCTTGCCCAGCTCTCTCAGCCTGGAAGTGAAAAGAATAGCTTCTCCCAGACCTGAAAATATCATCAACTGCATTAACCAAACAAAATAAAGTCTGACTTTTATTCAAGCCACAGATAGAAGATACTGATGAAGAAGAGGGGGAAGATAGTTTAGGGAAAAAAAAAAAAAAAAGAAAACAAAAAAACAAAACCAACTATATATATATTACATGCAACTCTGATGTTGTGTTCCAATGCCTTCTTCCAGGTGCTTTTGCCCTCTCCACTCCTGAGCAGAACACACAGAGAAAAATCATTGAGGCAGCCATAACTTCTTATATGAAGAAGTCATATTTTTCCATCTTTGACTTTGCAGGTGGTAATTCTGGCCTTTGTACCTTGTGCCTCCTTTTCTCTACTTCACCCCGTGATGACACAGAAAGTGCTGAATATTGTGTGCACATATACATTTATCACAATTGCAGTAGACACACTACTATTTGGGAGCTTCTCAAAACATTTTCACTTTCACCAATTTGGTTTATTGTTCTCTGTTGCTCTTCTCTCCTGTACAAGCCCTGCAGCTACCATCATGAGCATCACTGTAATATGTATTGCCATTCCAGCCACAGGGTAAGTAATGTGACTAACATTTGTCACATACACTGTAGTTTAGTCTCCCATCTCCAGCTCTCCCAGGTACATCACATTAAAAAATATATATATTTTATGACATTCACAAAGAATATAGACTCATAACATATACATTGACTTTTTTCGCTGTTACAGGAAGATTTGCAAATCTGTCATTTTATCCTAAATCTTTGTTATGCATGTTGTAAAATTTAAAATAACTTTGTAATCTCAGGCTTCACAACTACAGCTTAAATACACCTTGTTGGCACTGGTAGACCAGAAATATTTTATGTGACATGAAGTCAGACAGTAGTTTTTGCATCATAATTCATGAATGATATCTAGAGGATAGTATTTCACAAGGGTATATAAACAGCATGCTCTAAATGCTTTGTTCCTTTCAATATGAACTATTTAAGTAGGAAAAGACAAGTCCCAGATAAGAATTCAACTACAATTCTCAAATTGCATTAGATTTGAAACCCAGCTATCCATATTGTAGTTCATATAGCATTATACTGTATCTGTCTATTTAGGAGGACTAGGAAAATCTTATAAACTGCCTATGTTTCTAAAATGCAAAAAAAAAAAAAAAAAAAAAAAAGGAATTATTCATATGAGCAGCCTTGTTAAGTCTGAAATGAAAGTCTAAAAAAAAAATCTAACATGGTGCATCCAAGCATTGGTGTATTGCCATAATTTTCATAAGGATTTCATATATCAGCAGAATTACATTGCAATGCTATGCATCCTAAAGTCAGATCATCACTTTGCTATGAAGGAAAAATAACAAAATTTCATTGCAGGGTCTGACATAAGGTGCTGTCAAACACAGGGCGTACAACTGTGGCAATGGCAGCTGTTCCCTTTGGCAAAAAAAACATCTGGAAAAACCACACAGAATGAGATTTTATCTTCCTCACACACCATGATTCAAATGGGCATATGCCCAAAATATTAGCCATGTAGATGAAGGAAGCTTCTAGAGCTGGTAACCTCTTTAAGTCTGTATTGTATACTCAGTCTGCACTTGTTAAATGCAGAATGCTAACAAGCTGAGAGGAAAAGACCATAATATTTATTTTATGAGGAAAACTGATCTGCTTGAAATTTATTGCAACTGCATAAGTATGTTTCATAAACTCAGCCTGACTAGTCCAAGGGCACCCTGACCTAAGCAGGTTAGATATTTCTCTGAAGAAGTTTCACTCATATAAGCAATCTGGTATCTCCTGAAGAAACATCAACCAACATAAGGCTGTAAGAACTAAAGGTTTGGGGTTTTTTCCTCAAGGAAGTACAGTCAAAGATGGAACACTGGAGAAGGGGCGCAGTGCCAGACATTTCAGGAATGCCAGCTCAAGATATATTTTAAACTACAGTTTAATTTCGAGTTTCACCTTCAAAAAAAATTATTTAAAAATTTTGGGAGTACCAGAACAAAGTAGGGGCCAATCATCATGATGTATTCCAACAGAGACACAGAGCATTTCTTCTTCATACTCTTCTTCAAAGAGTATTTTGAATTTGTACACAAAATCCTAGGCTCTTACCTCCCCAAAATACCCATCACAACCTGTTTAAAGAAAATTCATTTTGGTGTTTACAGGTAAAACACTAAAATTTCAGGGCATGGAGATTCAGAGGTAATAGTATAACCTTGGGAAAACAGCACCAGAAACCCTGTCCATAACGTATATGCAATCAACTGGTTAGCCAGGCAGATTTTTCACAAGAGAACAGGATGTACAAATTTCTGTTTGATTTGGCCATATGTAGAGAAAAAACTTTCAGATGTGCAACTTTGACTGCCATTTTCGTCTGCATATTCTGGCTCTTTTTGGTGTGCACACATCATATGATCATAATTATGAACATAATTATGCACATAATTATGTTCATAATTATGCATGAAGTATGTAAAACAAAATTATTATAACCAAAACATTGATTTTTAATAAGAAAACTATTATTGCAAATATACATAAATATAACAATATTTCACATTTGAAATTTTACATATATTATAGATATGTAAAATATTTGCTATGAGTATTAATATCTGCAATTTTTCCATTTTTCATATTTTACATAAATTCAATCAAGTAGTCATTAAATTAATTAATATTAACAATATAATATTAATCTTAATAATTGATAACTAAATATTTTAAAATATGTATTGAAAAAGAGGGAATCTGTTTTTTAAAAACAGAAGGAATAGGGTTTTTTGACCTTGTAACTCTTTTGATTGAATGCCCTGTCTCTGCCTGCTGTTCTACAAACAGGCTGTGGTCTGTAAACAGCTTTAAATAGTTGGAACCAAATAATGCAGCAGTGCAAAGATCAAAGCAGCCCAACTCTCAACTATTCCATCTATGAAATACAGGTCCTTTCCACATTAAAAACGTTAAGCCAGGTGTAAAAAATAAAAAAGCCCATAAAGAAGAGTAAACTGTCCTCTATAAATCATCATTCAGAACAACTTTGAAAAGACAGACGAATAGTCCCAATTTCACCACTGTTTGTTTTGATACACAACCAAATTATTTTAAAAAATCATAATTAAAAAAACCTACATGACCTTTAAAAAATTAATCAGAAAATTAGACGCACCTGTGAAATGGTTACTAAGGTTTAACACAAATCTACAAAAACAAAGGTCAAGAAAGAAATATGTTTGTTATCACAAATAAACTCTAGAATTGTTACAAGTTTTTTTAAGAAAGAAATAAACCAGAGCAAAAGGGTACAGTGCTATTACAATTTAATTACCTTTTTACATAAAGTATGTATTAACTATCCAATCTGTCAGACCTGTCTTGACCTCATCTAGATATATGCAGGATAGCCACATATAAACTTTGGAAAAGGATTGGGTTTAGAAGTCCAGGGCTCTGTCAGCAATTTATCCTACCTAATTTTATCTCCTAAATCTATGTGTTTAAACGAAGTAAAGAGAGTGGGCAAATGTTACATACACTGACAGCCATATTATGATAACTTATTTCCTGGCATTTATCTATAGTCTGCCTTGCAGAAGTCAGAGCAATTTGGAAAAATATATAATTTGCTTTGATTAAGGTGATCAGAAATAAGTTCCCAAAAGTTGCATCCAAAAGACTTAGTCACAAAATGTAAAGCAAGTCATCTTTTGATCAGCCTTTGAAGAATAAGAGAGGCATATTTATATCCGGCTTATCATGCAAAAAAGAACAAAAACAAATAAACAAAAAAACCAACTAAACAAAATATACAAAAAAAAAAACCAAAACAAATAAACAAACTAAAAAACCCCCACAAATAAACAAACAAAAAAACCCCATCGCCAATCACATGGAAAAAACAGAATCAGGAAAAAAAGTTTACAATAAAAAACCTGGAACTGTGTTTTATAGCTTAAATCATTCTCTACTGTAAAATTACTTAAGTCATAAATTTTTTTACAGTCTTTTCTGATGTTGTAACATGGTCATCACAAATTATAACCAAACAACAACCATTTTTAGAGGAAAAAAATGAAAACCTAAAATTATTACTTGCCATAATTCAAACCAGTACCAGATCCTTCATTTAGATTTTTTTTTTCATGATCATGAAGTTCAAAACCAGCAACGAGATAACAGATTCACAGCAGACCCAGGTCTCTGTACAACTAGAGTGCTGAATAATCTCCAGCAATCAAGACCAATGAGAGAATAAGGCTAGAGGAAAAAAGAGATACTTCAAATTAATATCCAGACCTAACTTTCACAAAATTTCTATTAAAATTACATATAATCTGCCCTTCAGCATGTACAACATTTATCTAAAGAATAAAAAGTTTTTATTAGCTTTTTATAAGTTTTATAGTTCAATGAGCTATCCCATGACCCCTTCCAATTTATTTCCACAGTGCCAACTGTGTTTACTGCACTGAAAATATTCCCACATTACGGGCCATTCCATGGAAAACATTAGCAAGGACTTTGGCACCATACAAATTATGAGTTCTGTAGTTTATTTTGTTAATCATTTACTCTGATGGTAGGCAAACTAAAATAAGTGGGAGGGAACAACTGGTTACTTTTTGAAATAAGAAAATGAAACAAAACAACTCTCAGCAATTATTGCACCCCAGTTTATTATTATTATAAAAACCTTTCTAGGTATGACATTAAGATGCAGATACCTCAGTGTTTTTATTTCATACATGCTTATTTCACACACATATAAGTGAAATTTTAGTTTCAAAATTAAACTCAGCATGTCCCAGAAGTTGCAGCTCTGAAATTAATTTCTTCTTTGGATTTCAGTGTTATGAATATAATACATACGAAGCTCATTTGTCCTAACTCAGTCTCTCAAAAATTAGATATTCGTATATAATCTGAACATTTCTATAACAGAAGCAGCAGATAAGGGAAAAAAACAATTCATCCATAGATAGACAATAAGAAATAATTCAAATGTTGAGTGCAGATTTAGACGTCTGAGTCTTACATGACTAAAACTGAGAAAAACACATCTAACACAATGTGACACTACATGCCTGATGAGAGGATAAAATAGGTTGCATTTGGGAATAAACAAATTTAGGGATTCATGTGTACAAAAAGAACTGACTTGGTTAAAAATTGGCTCACTATCTACAGGCCTAATTTTTAAAAACTTTCTTTTGAAGGATATTTCAAAGTACCTGAAGTTCCCAGATGTAATCCATGGGCTGAAGATTTTAACTCCAATTTGATAGTTAACAATTTCACTTGTTTACAATTTCATCAGGAATGTTGCCAAAGCAGCCATCTTTGACTCTTCGTCTATAGAGGATTATTAGGAGCAGTGGTTTCCAAGTATTCCTAAGTATGAATTCTGCACCACCTGAAAAGCTGGGTCTTTAAACCTGTTCTTTTGCATTATTAGCTCAAGAGACTTTCTAAGATTAGATTAGGTTGAAGACTACCTATATGACGCATGTAATTGTCTTTAAATGCAATTTTCCATCTGGAAACAGGAAGGTAATTTACTTCCCAGGCACCATGAAAATTTTTGTTGTCCAGCAGAAAAAGTTTCACAAAATTATCAGTGGTAAACATATTACAAGTTCAAGAGCTATGTGGGTCGGACAAATGCATTCATCTCAAGGGGTGAGTTGGCCCACTTATAAACTAAATCACCCTTTGAAACTCCTTTCTCTCTCTTCACCATAGAGGAAAAGTAGGACAGCCACCTTCCTAAAGAAAGACCAAGGTTAAGTACCTGAATATAGTCACATAAAATCCGTTTTGAAATAAATGTTTTAATTATGAAATTATTCCTTAATAAATAAGGAATAGCTATTGCTATCTGTAAAGGATGTTATAGTGTTTTCTCCTGAGAAATAAGGGAAATATTAGCAAGATCAAAAGAAGCTCTATATCTATTAAACAAGAAACATCAGATGTGAGTGAAGAATAATTCTGTGTGCAGGCTGGATTTTTTAACAGCTAAAACAAGTTTGTATGGAGCTGAAAAAATTTATTGCACCATTAGCTTGTACAGAATAATAACTTACTCTACAAGAAGTGCTTTGATAAAGAATTGTCACCAAGAGTTAGAAATCAAGGGCTAATGGAATTCAGCATGCTCACTAAAATACTTCAAAATTGCATTTAATCTCCAAATAGTATGTCCAGAATATTATTTTTCATTCTGAAAAATATATTAATTTTGCATCAGCTGTAAATCAGTGATTCTCTTTCTCACATTAAAAATATTTTAAAATATTTTATCTCTTTAGAAGTCTTCCTACAACAATGAAAAAACTCAATGAGTTTAAATGTACTCTTGCAAATTGATTTGCACTTTGCTATATTAACAGAAAATCAGAACAAATGGAAAAAAAGGCAGTTTATGCCCATCTTGGCAATTCACTTCATCTTGGCAATTTGGTTAAAAGCATAGAGTTATAATTGTGTTTTTGCAACACTTTCCTTCAGTTGATTTGCTAAATTTTAAACTTTTGTTCAAGTAAAATACTATTTACATTTGATAAGAAATATTTTACAGTGTTTCATGGATATGTGAGACAACAGCGATTCACATGCATGTCATTAACAGAAACCATTATTTTGACAGATTCCAGCACAGCTGACCATGAATGTATTTCTTAGTCCACTCTATAGAATTTACTAGACCAAAAATAAAGTACTGCTTAGTTTGGACAAAGATGGGGGGAATATGTTGCCTCTTACTTTACATATACTTTATCATATTTAAGCAGAACGCAGATGCTCAAGGAGGAGGCTGGGGTAAAGAATTTTAGCTAGAAGTGAATTTCCATAGGGTTAGTAATCACAGAGGAGAGTGTGTTTGTCATGTCTGTCATTCAATAGATTTTCAAACATAAGTTTGGCATGGAAAAAAAGACATCACAAGAAATGAAACTATTTCATGTCAGAACTATTCCAAAACTACTAGGCAGTGGCACTTCATTTATGAAGGAAAATAAGTTAAAATACCACCTCTGCAATTAAAACAGTCTCTGAGACTGAAATAAAAGAAAAAAATGCAAAGCCCTTGGCTAATGCCTTTTTGTGTTCTGTTCACCATTTGCAAAGTATGCTTAGCATCATGCAGCCTTACATTTAATCAAGTTCCTTTAATGATTGTAATCAAATAATCCAAAAAATAACATGTGACAACCACTCATAACAGTAAATAAGGAACAAAGTAAATAGATATTAACAATATAAAAATAAATATTAATTAAGAGGAATAACAATACTTTATGGACTATCACAAATTCAGATGTGACCAGAATAATTTTATTATAATCTTCAGATGTTATGAAACATTCAAGTGTTGATTCTTATGAAAGGGGGGTATAGCTTTATCATCCTGAGGGAGAAAATGCCATCCAAAGTAACAAAATATTTATCCAAGCTTTCCCATATATATTCAGGTAGCCAAATGCTTGTGCTGGTGAATGAATACAGGCCTACCTCATTCATTTGAATGAAATCTCAATGCCTTTGTACAGAGATATTATTATACATGGGTTGGTACCCTCCTGGTTCTTGCCTGGCATAAGAATTTTGTAACTTATTCAGATATGTGTGAAAATGTTTTAATGCTCTTTAGCAGCGCAAACTAAAATCTCCAAACTTACAACTCTGTCTCCATAGCATAAGAGATTAATTATTTGCCTTAATGAATGAGTCTATGGGTTAAATGTATAAATTCCAGATAATTGTGTATACTTTTTTTTAGTTCTCATTACTGGAGCAAGAAAGACACTTCTGGAGAACATTTATTCCTGTCTGAAAACAGATATCTAAGATGAGCAAAACCAGTAGACTTCCACTGGCTACAGGAGTTGAAGTGACTGCCTTACACTTAATGACTAACTTTCAGACAGCTAAAACTGGAGAAAGTAAGTACCATCTCCCAAAAACAAGAGAAGACCCACAGACAGAAGCCTAAATAAACAGTTTCATTTTTCCAGATCAAAATGCTCCAAGTTGCAAATACATAATATCTAATTAACAAAAATATTCTGAGATACCACAGGTAGCTGTGCCCCTGAGCATGCTTTGGACACCACCCCTTGCAGTCAGAAGGAAAGTGTAGGTGCCAGGGAAGGTCTCAAGAGTTGCATTCTAGACAGGAAAATGAATGGAGACATGATGACCCTCCAAAGGCCTCCAGACACCCATCCCAGCGCTATGGAAATATTTTTCTCCTCATGGAGGGCTTCACAACGAGCCTGAAAAACAGATTGCTAATTTAGGCACACTGGATCCTACCACAACAGTGTTCAGTAGTAACAGTTATTCTTCACTTTCTTGTACTCATCCTTGATTGCACTACTGCAACATCAATATTGTTTCTATAGCAGAATTATCAACCCCTTAAAAAAAAACCCTGTTTCAGCAATGGGATTGGTGATAGCATCTCAACCAATGTAGCATAACACTGCAATGATAATTATCATTGTAGGAACAGATTTTACAGCAAGGCAGAGTGGTTAATTCATTTGCTTGATGCAGCCAGGAGTCAGATACAGCTCCAAGTCTAAAGGTCAGAAGTCGTATCAATCTGCTTCATAAATGTTGATTTTAGTGAGATGCAATGTCATAAGGGGAGGGCAGCAAAAAGCTTCCATGTTTAAACAGTGACCCTGAAGCAACAAATTGAAAATGTTAATATCCATTTAGATTAACTTTCTATAACTTTTATTTTTAATGTAATTATGATAAAAACACCCTGAGGAAAATTCCTGCAATTAACACCTGATTAACAGATTTAGCTGTGGATTTGTTGCTGGTACTGCATATAGAGAGTTTGCTTGAAAGAGCACATACACTGAAGCTTTCTATTACTTACAAAATCAGTCGTGTTTCAATATCCTCACTTTAGGCAGTAGTGACAATATGCAAAGACTTTTTTTTTTTTGCTCTGTGAGCTTAAGCTCACAGTTCCTATCTTGCTTCAGAAATGTAGGTTGTCTCAAAGCTGGTGCATTTAAGCTGTGAGACACTCATATAACCTGGACACCAATTAATGTTTAGTTTGCTGTGTATCTTAAGCAATGTTTACACAACAATATAGCCTCTTCCTTTTCTTTATCTGTAGGATGGCAATGAGTGAAGATTGCCAAATTCAACCGTGATACAACATTGTACTGTTTGAATAAAGATAAGCACTGAAAAAAACATTGAAAAACTATTGGACATCAAACACCACACTTACCCATCCATTAATATATATGTTTTCTTTCCTTCTGTGTCTGTGCCTTGTCTAGAAGCTTTGAGTAATTGAAGTTAACTTTTCTTACACTGCCATTAACTGACTGAGTTCACAAGCTTGATTAGCTTGAATGATTGAAGACGAAATATAGTTGAAAGCTGTCATCATTTATGTAGTGATTTATTTATTTATGAGGACTATTGTTCTTGAGAGGACTGGAAAAATCTTTCATGAATTAGTTATGCTTTTCCTCATCCAATATGTTTATAACTTAACATACATACATGTCAATTTATAAAACTAATTGCAGATGCTGTGTCAGTGTTTTCTGTCATAATCTCCTGTGTTAACAAAGTTTTAAAGTTCAGATACATATAAATCCGCAAACATCATGCTGGTACATTTCCTTCTGTTTCAAGCTTATTTTTTTGACTGACAATGTTTAAAAGCCTCCTCAGAAATAACCTCAAACACATGATGTACACAGAAATGAGGCTCAAACAGCACCCAAAAAAAGGCTACTTAAAATGTTTTTTTTTTTTCTTTTAATATAATGCATTACTAGCAAAACAACTACTGCTTTCCTACACGAAGCAGCACAATATCCCAGTCCTGCCTCCAACTATGACGCTGCCCTGAACAAATGAGCTCATTGTGCACATTTCAAGAGATAGAAACCCTTCAGGAGATATTCTAGAAGCAAAATATTTCGTTCCTCTAGGACAAAACATGGGTGAACTCACAGAAGGGTCGCAAGCTGAGAGGTTGATTATTGCTGCCTGACTTCCAATAGAAACTGGATTAGAGGCAGTGTAGATGGTTTTGGCCACTGACTTGAATGGCCTTTGCAGTTAATCACTGCTGGCTCATTAGCCAGCCCAGCCCAGCTGCCTGGATCAGCTCTTGGACAGGTAGCAAGCAATCAAGACACAGTAAAACATGAAGCAATGATCATTACAGAAAATGAATGGGGAAAAGAGAGAATATCCCTCATAAGTAAATCTGAGAACATCATTACATGATTGATGTTGGGCAGTTTGCTCATTTTGTATTCTTTCAGACACAACAGCACTGGCAATTGGAAACCAAACAATAACAAATCAATCCTATTGTTCCCCAGTGCAATTAGGCACTAATATTTGGAAAAGACTGCTATCTTGTTTTCTAGAAATAGCACTATTCTCTGTCATATTTTCCAAACCTATTAAACAACACAACGACCCTAGAATATAGACTGCATTCATCAAATCCTATCTGAAACACTGAGTACACTGGAGATTAGAAAACAAAACTTTTTTTTTTGGGCAAAACTATTTTTTCTTGTCACTCCTCGATGTTAAAGTGCTTTGAACGAAAAACTAACAATGAAAAATCAGTCATTATGCACCCATCCCGCAGGCTTAAAACTTCCACCCTGTGATGTTGAAGCGAAGCAACATTGTCATTAAGTATGTATGTCCTTAAGTGTCAGGAAGTCTAGAAAATTGTATTACAGACAAGCTCAAACAGCAAGAGCATTCAGATTAGTCCCTCAGAAAACAGAGACCCAAATCACTGTAATAATACCTAGTCCTGCCATAAGGAAAACGAAATAGACTAAATAATTCAGAATTTTCATGAGCAGTAAAAGTGTGGTGTACTGGGTAAGAAAGAAACAAAAAGGAATCCACAGTTTGGAATGATTTGTAGTTGCAACATCTCCTTCCAGCATTAGTATAAAAATTCTGAAGCTGGGTACCAAAGGTCAGCATGGTCGTGCTGGTTAATACATAGAGAAATAGAAAGATGACCTCTGTACATTAAATAACATCTCAGAAGAGAAAATTATTACTTATTACACAATTTTAATTGGTTTTTTCCTTGGTTTTTATTAAATTAAATGGGTTGTCAAAATTCCTTCAGTAGCTTTAATAGTTCTACAATGAAATTATGTGGAAATTACAACACCACTTTCTCCATCATAAGCAAAAAATAAAAGATATGAAAGAATGATGACAGTACATGCAGACAAACTGTATGTACACAAGTGAATTGTAAAGTGGTGTTAAACTGTATTTTTCAAGAAAAATCATAACATAGGCAGGAAACAATAAATTAACCATTACCAAGCAAAAATTTTAAGCAGCTATGTTCCCACAGAAAAAACAGAATAATAATGATCCCTCAGTTATACATTAATTAAACTTACATTAGGCTTAGCATTTCTGTGTTTAACAATTTTTTCACACCAAACTTCATTACAATGATCCTCTACTTATATTAAAATACTCAAAACCCATGAAGCTCAGAGATAGATTGTTGACCATGGTTTCAACTAGCTTCCATGAAGTTGACAAAAAGAAAAAAAATAACCTTTGCAAGCATCTTTTACATATCAAGTAAATTCATAATACACATAGAGTTATTGGTGCTTATGTGTCTGCAGCTATATCCACAGAAGGAAAAATTACAAAGCCTACATGTTTATACCTGAAAATACCCAACCTAACTAAATCACTACCTTTAAAAAGTCACTTACCTTGCACTAATCAGAGCTTTTTAAGATTTATTTTTCATGCACCTGTTCCAGTGCTAATACAGGTGTACCTTATGGAAAACAGCTTAAAGGTTTGAGACCAGCAGCAGCCTTTCTGTTCACACTTGTGCCAAATCTTTATATTTGAAGGGAAAGGTTTACAGGTGTTCTCAGTAGCCACAGCCTAGCAGCTCATGGACCCCAGACAAATTACTGTGCAAGGCTACAAGAAAGGGGTGGATACTGGCTTAATTATACAATGCAAATAAAGCCAGTGTACCTTAGAGAAATCCTGTTACTCTAAGTAGCTTTTTTCTCTTTTGGCAACTACACATTTATGCACATTCAGATTAAAGGACCATTTCAATTCAGTTGTGTAATATCAGAATACCAGAAAAGATAACAAAGCACCATCGTGAATGATGCTCTGGACCTGGACATTTCACCAAAGAATTAGGTCACCACTAGAAATATGAATATATCTTTGCACATTTGCTTCTTGTCTGCTGTTACAGCAGCTGCTGTTCCATCATGCTGTTCCACCAGCCTAAATAGTCTTCTTTCAGCTGAAAAACATATGAAGCCAAAGCACTGAAAACCCTTTTGCTCTTCCTTTTCTTGGTTGTTAGGCAGCTGGCACTCTAAGTGGGCCAGACTTAGGCAACTTTCTTCATTGTTATTCTGAATTCTTCTGGGTCCATTCACTGAAAATGGCAATATGAAAGAAACTCTATTTTGGCAAGCTCTGTGGACCTTCTCTTAAGCATGACAGAGGAGCAGTCTTCAGCTTGGTTTACCTCCATTCATGGTGAGAAGGAAGGTTTTCAGATAAGCACGCCCTGAGTTCTTCAAACAGCAATTTTCTACAAAAGCTGTGGAAATCTGCAGGCACTCCCCTTCTCTTGAGTACTTTCTCTGACAACAGCTAACACAGTTTGCAGTTGGAGCTTTGCAAACCCATTATTTTTCCTCACCTTTTTGCTAAGGGCTGATCCCAGCTGGGCTGCCAGCATTTGGAGGCAGTCTGCAGGTTTAGTCTCACTGCAGCCATCATGCAGGTAAGCCCAAAAGCTGAAACATATCAAAGCTAAACTACTCCCCAGATATTTTCCTTCCTTAATTAACTTTTTTTTTTCTTTTTTTCCTCAAAACTCTCATTGTATTTCCACTGCTTTCAAAGAGTAATACAGAGAGTTCTCTTGTGAGCAATTTCAGCCCTATAAAATTTGCTCAATTACCATGAAGTGCCATGTAGGAGAGAAGAATATGTCTCTGTATTCAAAGGTGTTTAGTTTGAAGCCTACCAAAGTTCTGTTTTTCATTTAGAAATGCTGTCACCTCTCCACCAATTACATTGGTAGTTCTACGTTTTTAAAGAACGAAGTGGCTAGGAAAAGGAAAGAAAATACAAAAAACCCCTGACTTCTTGGTCACATTTAGGAATATCTTCAGCTGCAATACCCAGAAAATCTGCTTGCTACTGTCACTGCTACTCAAAAATAAAAATGGGTTGTGGAGGAGATGCATTTTCTTCAAAATGAGAGATTCTGTCTCCATTAGTTTTATCTGACCCCCAAAGACAGGATGGAGATATATAATGAAACACACAAAAAGCTTTAAAAAATATTTCCCACTTGTTTTCATACCAGGCATTGATGCATTTGAGCACACATTACAGTAGACCAGTAGTGCACAATTGTTTCACAGACAGAGGAAAACTTATAGCATAAGGACAACAGAATTTGACTTGTATGAAGTAGATACATGCAAAACATTTTTTGATGGCTTTGTGACCGAAAAAGTAAAAAGAACAAAGAAAACTCTGAAAATGTTTCCATTGATTAAATTACAAAAATAAATTACAAAATTGTTTTAAATCTTGATGATGTTGACTTTAATAATAGTTTCTGTTTTAGTTCGAGGCAAATTCTACAGACTGATTACAAAAGTAATGAAAATAAGGTGCTGACACAATGTCAACTTTAGAGTAATAATTGCACTGCTATAATAATCTGTTTAATTGTTGTTTATCGTAATTAAATTCTCATAATTCTATGCACACCAGACTTGCAATTTTCTTTTCCATGTCAGCAAGGTTTCCTTTTATAGAACAGTTTGCCCAAAGCAACCAGTGACGTTACTAGACAGACATTAATCAAAGGACCCTGCAAAGCTACACCTGGTATCCTTGAGGCAAAACGTTTGCCAAAACACAAAACCCACATAAATCGATGCATGGTGGTTATGGTGGCATTGTTATGCTTGAAAGCAAATATTTTAGAATTAATTTTTAAGTATCTATTATATTAAGTAATATTCATGGGCCAATATTTTTCATTTAATGACCAAAATACCTTTCATTGTGAAGAATGACAGCTAATTATAATTTAAAAGAATGATAATTTTCTCATATCCATTTTCCAGATGTTAATGTAAACTAGATTGACAACATAGATAGACATAACAAAGGAGTCTAAGAGAATTCATTTGCACCTGCTCAATACCAAAACATCACAGAGGTCAGCAGAAAATTCAGAGTTAATTTTAAGATTTTGATAAGTTGAAATGACTTATCATTTCAACTGGCCTCGAAGGAACATTGAGGGCAAACTCTATAAAAATTTATGCCACCAAAGAAGCCTGGATTAAAAAAAAAAAAATCCCTAAAGATAATTAATATTACTTTCACATAGAGCATCAGTAATGTTGAAGCTTAATGTGAAATAAACACTTGAGTCAAGTTAATCTGATGTTAAAATGATTGGGCAATTTATTACAGCTTAAGAAGGACATTGCCACCAGAACAGGAAATAAAGGTTTTAAAACTTGGGTAATTATTTTCAATCAGAGCTGTTTTCAAGGTCAAATGTTTAATACTAGCCATTATTTTCTCTCTGCTAACTTTGGCAGGCCTTTCACATGTCTCATCCATAAATAATTAAAGAAGTAACTGCTGTATCAGCTTAGCCTTTGGATTACAATTTGAGTGTGCAAGGTAAAGATTTTATTTTATTTTTTCCCTCAAAGACAGCAACACGTAGTTTATCTGGCCTAAAAAATATTGTCTACTGCTTTCTAGTTCAACAATATAAACATTTCTTAATAAGCTTTCTCTATGATTTATTTTTCCTTTTGGACCATACTCAGCTACTTCAGCAAATTGAGACAAATAAACCTGAAAGTTCTCTGTAAAGGCAATCTGCTAACACACACACCAAAGAAATTTAAAAGAATTTAAGCTGCTGGCAGGCAAAGATTAAGTAATATTTGATGTGGTTTTATTCTACTAGTATTGCAGCTATTTGTGAAGGGAATGGAGGGACTAGATTTGTTTTCAATGTACTTGCTCTTATACAAAATTCTAGATTTAGTAATGACTTTCTATTAGTTAGATACTTATATCAGATTGAACCCCACAGACTGGAAAGTTGGCATCAAAGCAAATAAAAAGTAAATAAAGGAAATTAGTTTAATATGATGTGTTGATAAATTCTGAAATGCACATTACTTTCTGAGCATCAGCATCTTTCACTAGAGTTGATGTCCTCAGTATTAATCATATTTGGTTTTTCAGACCAACATTAGCAAAACATTCTAAACAGCTAAGTACATTCAGTCCAATTTAGTAATTGAAGTACATGCTTGGAACTTTCTTTAAAACAAAATTAAAGAAAAGAGAGTTATAAAGCATGTTAGTTCTAACACTAAGCAAACTTTTAAATATTTTCCTGTCTATTCTTTCTTTTTGGTGAGTCTACTTGATTAAAATAATTTTTCATTTTGGGGGTACAAGTAATTTGGGGAGACAGCCAAGGAATCGGTATTTTACAAATGATTAAATATAAGTTGAGGTAATTTTTTACATGTCACAATTTCAACAATAAGTTACAAACTGAAAGGAAACATTGGAAATAGTAAGAGAAGTCACCCATAAATTAGAAGAAGAAATCAAGCACAATATTTAGGTATATTAATATAAAATAATGTTTTAAAAACAAGGGGGAAAGTGAGCCAAGGAAGTAGGATCACCTTTGTCATTGATGGAAATATGTGCCATTTGAACACAAAAGGACAAAAAGTCTGTGAAACCAAATAGCTATATTTCTTTCAAAAGTGTTTTTGAAAATTTAACACAGTAGTATTTTCACTGAGGCCCCAAGTCACCAAAATAATAAGCAATTGCCTAAGTTAAGTCCATGTACTCCTAATTTAAATGTAAGAATATTAGAGCTAAATCATTCTCTTGTGAATACTCAGCTTTAAAATTCTACTCATTCTATTTGCTTTTGATTATTTCAAAATTGCTAAGATTTTTTTAAAATGTCATTACACACACGTAAGTGTGTGACAGTCTCCCTGACAACGTCTCTTTGTGTTTACTCTAATCCTACATTATTTCCCAGTGCTTCTTAAGCTCAGCATTTCTTCATTAATGCTGCAATTAATAAATTTATACAATATTCGACTACACACAAAGCGACTACATCACTGCCTACAACAACAAAAAAAGAAGAGTGGGGAAGGTGTATCTAATAAAAAATTCCAACTTGCACAAGCACCTGGTTTAATTGCCTTCTGCTAAAACAAAGCAAAATAAGGTTCTTAAAACCTTTCTCTTGTTTTTTTTTTTGGGTTTTTTTTTGGTTTGTTTTTTTTTTTTTTTTTTTTTTTTTTTGTTTTTTGTTTTTTGTTTTTTTTGTTGTTTTTTTTTTTCAATATGAGCTTATCTTGAGCAATTTTCACACTTACAGACATTCTAATGGACATAATAGCTTCTCTATTGCCTATCATAGTAGTCAGTTATTATTAACTATTAAACCAATTACTGAGGATTGATTTTGAAAATTAACTTGTACATAGTACTCTAAAACTAAATGCCTACAGGTTCACATTACAACAGACACTGGGGAATATATGTTGGCCTACTACTGCCTAGATTTATAAAAGAACTTCACATTAACATGGTGTCTGTTGAGCTATTCTGTAGGAAGCATTACAATTCCAGTCTTCGGGACAGGGTCAAATACAGAACCTTTTTTTCACATCTTTCCTCTCTGGGACATGATAATTTAGAAAACAGCTTGCTTTGCCCCAGGAAGAAAAGAAAATAATTATCAGAGTTTTCCATATGTCACTCAATGTTTTCTTAATTTAAAATGGAGTCCTCAAATTAAACTGAAAGGTGTATTTTGGGAACAATGTCTACAAGGATGTGGGCTCCCTGGAGAAACTGCTCCCATATGGAAGACCTACAGTTTTCTCTAAATCGGTTAGAATTGCTGTCACCTGAATGCACATAACATTTTGAGCTTTCAAAACAGGCACAGTACAGAGGAAAAATATGCTAAAACACTTAATAGAGTTATAGTTTATCTTGCTATTGGGAAATTAATAGTCATAGATGAGCTACATCTTTGGTATCTTTTTTTCTGGAAGCATCAGCCATTCATAGACTAGAACACACAAATTAGACAACAACCTTATCTATGCAGAAGATCCTAAATTTTGTTTATAAAATGTCATATCACAGTATGCTGAAAAGGCAAAGGAAAAAAGTTTTATCATCAGCTCTACAGTATACCTCTTCATTCTTCAGGCAAATTCAAGGTCTTGAATAAAAGGATCCCTGGAGGCTCTATTGTGATAAATTTACAATGATCCATCAAAATTGCTTCAGCTTGTAGATAAAGCAGTGCAAAGCCTTTCCTATTTTTCCAGCTCTTCTTGTAAATCACAAGCTGCACAGCTGTAAACAGCTGGATGCCAGGTAATACAAAATTCCATGTTGACATGAGAAACCTACATCTTTATGTACTCAGATAGGTGGCTCCATTGGCCATAAATCTACTTAATAATTTCACTTGATGGTAGAGTGAGGATTGAGAGGAAGAGTGAGCTCAACATTTTAACTTCTGAGTTAATATTAACTTCTAGAGTAAACTTACCTGCAAACAGATAAACCCCAGCTATAGGCCTGCCATTAGTCCCACCCTTCAATGGCACCTCTACAGTTCCTCAGAAGGGAAATAATTTTGCCTATTCCTTCCAATTTCAAGCTTCTTTATTTTTTCCAATCCCAGATGCCATATCTTTCCAGTGCCATGGAAGAACAGAATATTTTTACATCATATTTTAGCAGATGGAATACGTCCCAGCCAAATTTATCACTGCCAGATGGCTGACCCTTATTTACTGATGAAACGTTAGACACAGAGATAAACTTTCATCAGTTAAAACATCCAGATTTTCTGCATGAAAATGGCTGGGTAACTTTTCCCTCATCATATTCAGCAGAATCAACAGATTTTCTGTTTCCAGCACATCACTCTCAAGCCATAAACCAACAGACCTTCATGTGAGATTCTAACATCCTCTGGACTAAATCACAAGATTAGCCAGTAAAGGGCTTAGGCCTTTGATACTTCAATTAATAAGGAATATGCTAAATTATCTTTCAATGGAATTAATGCTATCTTTGAAACTAATCACTTTTCAGTATTTGTAAGATAAAAACCCCATTGTGCAACAGAGAATGAAAGGGTTAGTAGGTGCTACAGACAAAAGTAATATATTACATGCATTATTTATTGGCTACTTTCTTAGTTGGAGAATAAGTTCAGAATAAGTACTTAGTTAGAGAACAAGGTTCAGAATAAGTTCTGAACCTAGAAATTTTATGTGGAATGAAAATTTCAGTATCCAGGCAAAGATCATCAGCATCTTACCAGAGGGTCAAAAAAAAAAATAATATGAGCTTATCTACTGAATTTGTAGGCTTTGACTTCATCCCGGAGTGGTTCTACAATATGTTCTCCATTTTAACAGCTTACTAGTTGTGTTCTGCTTTTGAAAATGGTGTTAAATTGTGCATAGGAAGAGATTCAGAGAAGTAGAAAGAAAAGATGTAATGAAGGATAGACCCAGGAAAGTAGGTAACCCTAAGCTTATGATTCATGGACCTGAGTTAGATAGCAAATGTGAACTCCAAGGAGAAATATAATTCTGCAAAGAGATTTTGAACACTTTGCTGTGTTAAACAATGTTGCATTACAGTTCCCTGAAATAGCTCTGATTGAAAAATAACAAACCAATGACAAAATGTGGTGTAACACCAATGTAAGCCTTATTCATTTCTCCAGGTTTTGCCTGTAAACCAGTACAATATTCTTTTAAAACACTCTTCCTGTCTGTGGCCTACCACCTACATACTATCTGTAATCACCTATCTCCTGTCCCATTTCACAGAAGGACAGTTCTTAGAATCTCATATGGTAGCCAAGGTAATGTCTTAATAGCTCAACTACTCTCCCCAACTAATGAGAGTAAATGCACATAGTATAAGTACCTGTTTGCTGTAATTTTTCATGAATGCATTTTAAATGACAACATAAATCTATCTTCCAGAGTAAAACTGGAATTCAGTGTTTCAGTTTCCAGTTTGTCAAAATGTGTTTCTGTATTAAAAACAATTTCTATTGGTGTCCAGTCTGAACCTCCCCATGCACAGATTAGGGCTGTGTGTTCTCATCCTGTCACTGATTGCCTGGGAGAAGAGGCTGGCCCTCTTCTGGCTCCTTTCAGGTGATTGTACAGAGCCATAAGGTCTCTCCTGAGCCTCCTTTTCCCCAGGCTAACCACCCCCAGCTCCCTCAGCTCCTCCTCACAAAACTTGTGCTCCAGACTCCTCACCAGCTCTGTTGATCTCTCTGGTCAGCACCTCAAAGTCCTTCCTGAATTGAGGGGTCCAGAACTGAGCACAGGACTTGAGGTGCAGCCTCACCAGTGCTGAGTTCAAGGGGAAAATCACTGCCCTGGTCCAGCTGGCCACACTATTGCTGATACAGGCCAGGATGCCATTGGCCTTCTTGGCTGTCTGGGCACACTGATAGCTCATGTTCAGTGGCTGCCAACCAGCACCCCCGGGTCCTTCTTCATTGGGCACCTTGCCAGTTACACTTTCTCCAGCCTTTAGCACTGCATGAGGGTTTTGTGACCCATATCTAATACTTTTACTGGACTGTTCAAGAAGCACTTTATGAATCTTTGAAATCCAGCTATGAATTGATCACTAATAGGAAGATCTGCTTCCTACAAATACTCAGTTTAACATCCTCAATCATAGCTCTTTTAGCAAAGAACACAGCATTTCATAGTATGGTGACATAAAGTACACATCATGGGACACATTGCTTTAAATTTCTGAATCAATGTGTTCAGGATTATTTCTCTTGCTCTCTTTCCCTTTACTTCAGCAAATAGAATTAATTCAGGCACATGCTGAATTATGAAGAATACTGAAATATTAAAGTACTGGAAGAAAGCTATCAAAGAAGATCCTAATTGTTGCATCATCAGTGGGTGGTTCTTATCTCAGCAGCTTGTATCTGCCCCATGACTATATCCATATCAGCTTGGTTGGAAATTTTCCAAGTGAAATAATAAAGAATTGCAGAATCGAAGCATTCAGCAGTGTGAAAGGCAATAGTTTAGTTATCAAAGGGAGATATTTCAAATCTTTTTTTTTTAAACTAAAATGGATGTCTAAGACAGGATTAGACTATAAAATAAAACAGATTCATTTCCTTTTTAGTCAGAGCTACACAGAGATAAGACATTCAATATTATTCAAAATGAAATGACACGTAATATTCTCTTTTACTTGCTCTCTGTGAAGAACCAAATTGTAAAATTTAAGTAATAACTGTGAATCTTTTTTAATGGTATCTGTAACTGTACCAAGGAATTGTACACCCTGCTGTAGCTTAAATAAATTTAGACTCTCTGTAAGGAAATGACTGCTACACACAACAAATAATAGTAGTTAGTTCAAACATGAGCCTTAGGATAACTCCTTTCTTGAAAAAGCTGTTTAAACTGAAATTCCAATTTCACTGCTTATTTTATCAGATAGCTTTTTACTGCAACACTTCAATGCCCAATGGAATACAGTTTCACAGTAAAAATTACCAGATTAATCCATTTTTACTACTTACACCTTTCAAGATGCAGATTTTCAAAATAAATGTTACAATAGAATCCATTTACAGACTTTAGTTAACTGGTCATTCTGGATGGAGGAAAAGTACACATAAAACCACAATCCTAAATTGCAGCATGCAAGGCCAGTAAGACTTTTTTTAAACTGATTATCAAATGAGATTCTGAAAATTGTGAATTGGCTTTACCTTTTACTTTTACATGCAGTAGTAAAGTGTGTGCCAATGCTATAAGTAATTAATACAAGAGCACAGACTTGGACAATTTCTTCATGTAAGAAGATCTACACATTTTTCTTCAGTACTTAGCAAACATTCTTCCACAGGTTCATTTTCTCATTCTTATCGACGAACTTCATTTTGCACAATATATTCTTCTAGCAAAATTAAAAAATACCTTATTTACTGAGTAGAAGGAGCTTTACATTTTTTCTTTCTCCCTTTAAATTATTCTTTGGTTACATCTTCATTATCAAGAGCATCACAGTATGAACTGATCTGTTGAACAAAATATTAGTTCTGAGAATAAGTGGTCACATTTTGTGTGTTTTAGGGGCCTCCAGACCTGTTGACTGACAACCAATAGTGCTTGGAGTGTGTTAAGGGGAGATTCTGGAGACCATCTTTTGATTTAATTTCATACAGGTTAGATGCAGTCTGGGGGAATGACTGGGGAAATCTATTCCAGAAGCAGACTAGTCTGATCCAAACTAAATTTTGCAGAGGTACCCCATAAACATCTCCTTCAATATACTTTCTGATCACATTTCCTCTCTTAAAAATTCTAGATTAACTCTCCATTTCATTATATTCTTCTCATTATAGGATACAATGGTCCTCTCCATACTTCCTCCACTCCTTCATGGTATGTTTCTCAGAGTCCATTCCATTCCAGATTAGGATCTCCCTGCTTTCCTAAGAGAAGGTCCTTTTCTCAATGAGTGTTAAACATTCATTATTTCTGAAAACTACACTGTCCTGAGCAGCTGTTTTCCAAAGGTGAGATCAAGACCAGTGTAGCAGACTACTATAGTAACTCTCTGTTTTCATATATGAGGTTCTTCAGGGGCAAAAAAATTAGAAGTACACCATTTCAAAGAGATTTTGGAGTTGTTCAATTTAATAAAAATGCCATGCCTGCTATAGGATGCTACAGACCTATTAAAAATGCCTAGAGAAGAGATAATTCACTATTGAAGTCTGAATAATTTTAAATTTCTACAGATACCTATTATATTTCTAATTATTTTTATAAGATAAATCCTTATTATGAAATTCCACTATGGCCTTTTGTTCTAGGCAATAAAGTATAATGCATAGCATGTGTAAGTTTTGTGTTTATTGGCTTGAGAGAAACAGAACTGCTTAAAGAATTCTTTATAATGGCTTCTACGCCTTTCCTTCCAAAGGGAGGAAAGTCCCAAAGGGCTGCTAAATTATGGTGTGCTGAAAAAAATACATGACATGCATAAATTTTCTAGTTCTCCACCATCTTCTGTTTCAAAATCTTTGCAGGGCCGATCAGATTTGCCCTGTCATTGCCAGTCACAGGTTTTCTCCGGTGGCTGACCTGCCTCTGCTTTTGCATCCTTGTTCAGTAAGGTGTTGTGCTTTTAAAGCATACTGAAGCTTTTTGACATTAAATCTTCAATGCACTTGGAAACAAGCCTGTTGGATGTGTTAGAGACCCTACAGAATCTTTAAAGCATAGCAATGCAAAACCATAAATTCTAAACTCCTCCCCCCTTAACACAGGCAACATTACTCTATTGATATTGATGCAATGTACATGACAGTGCTGAACATCTGCTCAGATTAACTTACCTAATATCTTTGTGATAGTATGAGAAAAAAAAATGAAGAAAGAGAAAAAATAGTTAAAATCTACAGCCATGTCTCTCAACATTAGAAAAACTTAATGTGAATTATTTTGTCACATAACTTCTTCCAACAAGAAAGAAGACATAGATGTAAGAATAAGGATATTTTCTGTTAAGAGCATAAACACAGATTCACATTTCCAAAAGTAACATGTGGTGGAGAAAAACATATAAATCTTGAAAAAAAATAGCACCTTGTACAAAAAATAAACAGTTCAGCACATTTTAGATCATGTGTGTGATAAAGCTGATTTCATAGACAGACAAAGTGTGAAATTCTTGCCATGGTTCTTATTTCTAAATAATTTCAGTAGGTCAGCACTCAGCATGTAGCCTGGAGCAAATCTCTTACTGAAGTGCTTACCATGTTCTATGACTCAGAAAATGTTTCCTCTTGTCCAGCATTTTCCCTGATGAAACTAAAGATTAAGAGTATTATCTGCCTTTCCTTAGATCAGTGTTGTGGTTGTTCAAGCTCTTTGCAGCTCGTGAGCATTTTACTGTCTTTCAAACATTTTTCTTTCATTATTCCACCTTTAATCAGCTTTGTGTCTCCCAGTGTTCCTCCCCCTTCTTTACCCCTTTAAAGAATGACAAAGCTTTGAAAACACCTGGAGACATTCTGAATAGTGTATGCCCCATATTTGCTTCTGCGTAACTGCAAAGGATTAAATAACCATCCAAGTGATGACCCCCTTTCTGTAAGAAGAACATATTTGAAGGAATTCCCCTGCAATTATGTTATTTTTTTTCATTTTCCTGACTTCTTTCTACATATTTTCTCTTTCTCAGTTAAAGTATGTGTACTTGTAAGAATTAATTTTCATAATGGGCTGCTAGGGCACCAGCAACTGAAGAGAAAATGTAAAACCACTTTAACTTATGAAGGACACAACAACTTTATTGACTCAAGGAGACTTCCTCATTAAGAATAGCAAATGCACAGGACAGCCACATATTTCTCTAGACTGTGCTCCTGGAGACTGAAGATATGGGACCCAACTCCTGCCCATCAGTCTCACAGCTGTGTGAGCAAAAGCTCATAGCTTGACTAATATTCTCTTTTCCTGGAACCAAAGGCAGAGCTAACACCCTGGTACACAGCCACACATTGAGTGGTCCTAACTTCTGACCTGAAACAGACATTCGAAGACATAATTGCAGCAAAATAAGGATGCACAGGCTCCAGGTTTAACCAAAGGGGTACTACATGTAGACTTGACAATCCTATCAGGATGCAGACAATTTTACCCTTGATTCCTTTTGATACATAACCCTCACCATGTCTTATACTGTGTGTCCTTCAGTCTTGGGGAGCCAGAACCTCAACTGCTCCAGTCTGTACTCTTCTGTGGATGTCTGATCTATGTTCCAAAATGTCTGGACCAAAGCCAGATCTCTGACAAAACTAACTGTGTCACCTTGCCAGTGTTGTTGTAAGGATCATACTCCTGTTTTCATCTGTTTTAGGCATTTCCATAACCTAGATTTTCTACAGGTCTCAAACATATTCAGATGAAACATGCCATGCTATGCAGTACTTTACACAGTGAGGGTATGATACAAATAACATTTAAAAATATGCTCTTATTTCATTTGGCCATGTTGTTGTCTATATGAATTAGGTTGACTTACGAGACCTAATTGCTCTTATGCGTGGGAGCATATACATACACATTTATAAAACGTAAGTAATTAAAACAGTCTTCTCTCTCTTTGTCCTTTCTACCAACATGCTGCCTGTGTGCTCCTGTTTGATCAATGGAATAAATGAAAGTGTTTCTCTGCGTGTCAACTCTCTGCTATTGTACCTGAATCATAATGCAGCTGTGACCTTGTGCCTTGTCTCTACTGTACCAATAGACACATGTTGTGGGTAAGTCCCAGAGAAAAGAAGTCTAGCACCTTTCTGGAGATAGATAGTTCCTTGTTGTCACATTGCTATAAATACTGTCTGCAAGAAGAGCTGAGGTCTCCTCAAACTGTCAGCAACCTCCTCAGCTATGGCCAGAGTCCAGGTACAGGCACTCTGACATCTCACTTTAACTCAAAACCAAAAAGTTGCAAAATTTTCATGAGAAGAGTGTTCAGGACTAAATCCAGGGTCACCAGTGGGGAGGGCTGTCCAGCAGCTGGAAGGAATCTGCAAATCCCAGCCACACACTGGCTACCCACTGCGCTGGTCAAGCAGGGCAGATGCAGGATTGCTGCTGTCCAGACAAACTGCAATCTCCCAGCAGTGATCATTCAGCACTTTTAAACCACCAAAGGGTCTTGACTCAGCCTCAAAATTAAATCTTCTCCTTGGTTGGGCTCTGTGTTTGTTCAACAATTCTGCATGCTATGAATAGGCTTGGCAAAAATAGAGGAAAAGAAACCTGCAGCAACCAATACTCCAGTATTTTCAAATTTTTTGAACCTTGTCCCTTTGTATTTCAAATTACTGACTGCAATCTAAAATGGGTAGTTTCCCTGTGTTTGCTTTTTGCATAGAATCAGTTTAAACAACCTTGATGCACACCATAGCCCCAGTAAATTTGGGTTCTGCAGTGAGGTTCACATCTATAAAGTTGTGTCAGAGTCTAATTTCTGGTTGAATGATTTATTTCAGCAGTCTCTTAGGTGCCTGTATCAGAGCTAGGAACAAAGAGGTCTTAGTAAATATTTTGTTAAATATCTTCTTTTATCAAATACAAATTTCTCTCTCTATATATATTCACATTTATATATATATGGCTGAATGTGACTGTAATCAGTGAGGTAGGAGACCACTCTACTCTCTTAGTTTCACATTGTGAAAAGGCATCACCTACTGCCAGTCACTGAAGATATAAAAAAAAGCAGCTTTTACAAATGGGATGGTTGGTCAGATGTGCAAAGCCTTTTCTGTTACTTGGCTGTACAGGAACAGCCAATCTTTAGCTAAGTTCCTTTATCTTCATTTGCACAAATAGCAGCCATTAAGCAAAGACTGAATTCAATCAGCTTGTCTCCAATGGGAGATAAAGTTGAAACCATCTGCTAGTTCTTAAAAGCAATGAGGCAAATTTTATTACAGAGTGATTTGGTTACTGATGCCCTTGTTTCAGCTGACACATTGAAGTCTTTCTCTTCTAAGTCTTGCCTAAGGTTCAAAATGAGATTGGAATGCCCAATGCACCATTTGTAAACATCAGAAAGAAGTGCCATGGAACTACTGGAGTAGCTGTTCAAAAGTGGCATACCAGTCTTTTGGGCTGAGATTAACAGGAATGATGCGGTCCCTAGAAGAGTCTTACAATGTGTGCATTTTCTTTAGACTTTTTTTGCGCTGTTCTTGTCCCATTTTGTTTGCATGTCCATTTTTCTTGAAATAAATAGTATGGAAAATTAAAAATTACCAAGAAAATTGCACATGATCTTCTGGACTCAATGCTATTATGAAAACCACATCATAGCAAATATTCTGTATAACAGTATTTAGACATCTTCATTGCGTTCACCATGGCTAACTGTATTTTAAGTAAAGCCACATGTTAATGCTAGCTCAAACTTCCCAGATATTGATACTGGCAACAATATGAACATCCATGCTAACTCTGCATTTTCAAGTAATCCAAAGACGTCTGGACTACTTACTACAACAGTAAATACATGGGCAGAGACATGTGCTCTCTGAAATCTCATTAAACTCTTCAAATTCCTTTCCAAACCACACCACAAATGGTTGGGTGAAATTGGTCCTTTAATTAATGTAGATATACAACAACTCTAAGTGTGTATACCATGATAAATATATAAGGTATACAACACTTTCATTACTCTTAGGAAGATCAGGTAATTATCATATTGGAATAATTTTTAAAAAATCACATTTTCATTCACATTCTCATTCTATAGCAGGCTGAAGAGGTTGGAGCTGAACTGGTACAGCTTCATGAATGTCAAGAGGTCCACAATTCTTTCTGCTCATAAATGGAAAATAAAAAATTCAGATTATTCTTCACAGCCCAATTGCCCAAGACTGCAAGTTATTAAGCAGTTTGCCAGTTGCTGGATGCATGGACTGGGAGAGACTGGAAGGTTACAACTAGATGAGCTACTAAAGATAAAGCTTTGGGCAGAGACTCCCTGAGCAAGAATTTAGGACACCTGAGAGAATTAGAAACCTGAACATACTGCAAGGACTTGGGAACTGCAGTGTTGTTCTGTTAAAAAGCTCTGACATAAACTGACCACTGGTGCTTAAGTGGCTTCTGCTTATAACTAGATACTTCTCTCTTCTAGGATTTTTCAGCAGTATATAAGGTTAAGCCTAAGATCAAACATTTCATTTGTGTCACCTACTTTTTTCTCCCTGTCAAACTCCTGGAAAAATAAATGCTTTTGTAATAATCTCACTGGACACAACAGCTGTTCACTCTCTTTTCTGACTGACACGGTTTTGTTAGATCATGATCAATTCTTGTTTTTCACAGTGATGCTACTGTGGTAGGAAGCAATACTGGCTATTTGGAAATTCTGCTCCAGCAAAATAAATTTAAAAGTCCTGTCGGCTACCTCTATTGTAGTGCTATGACATTCAGATTTATGGGAACTGTCTGAACTTCTCTGACTGTAATTAGATGGAAGCCCTAGACAGTGGTCTCCTCTTGCTTTCTTTTCAATGCATACATGATATAAGTAATTACTGATTTTGGTCAACTACTCTTGGGAACAGATTTCTAAGTCTGAACTTCATTTAAATTTTACACCATACTATTTTCTTTTTGTCTATCTTCATCAATTCAGAGGTTAAGAAATAATAAAAATCTACTGAGAAAAAAAAAACACCAAAAAACCATAGTAAACTCAAGAAGTTTAAGAGGTGCTTTGATAGCAATGGAAAACAACAAACATTTATTTTGGGTCAAGGAAGAATAAGGGAAATACAGCTGTATTTATTTGACTGATTCAACTCTTCTTGGGATTTTAAATAATGTAGAAATACCTATAGAAATTTTTAAAAATGAAAAATGCAATTTTATTCACAGGAAAAGAATCTCTTGGGAAAAGGCTTAAGAAATTAGAGGGTGGAGCTTATAAAATTTTAAAAGCACAGGTCCAAAATATACATCTCTTGTAATAAAAAGTAAAATGACATCTGTTCTATAGATGAAAATATGGATCCATTACACTGTTGGCAAAATGCTGAATGTCTATAAAATATGGGAGGTAGAATACACTTGTAATTTAAATATGGATTAACAAGGGCTCCAAGTTTTGTATTTTTATCAAGCAATTAGATATTTCCAATAATCAAAGCAGATGGCTTAGAGCAGAATAGACAGAAAAAACATTACTATTTCTTTCAAAAAGACACCCATAACTTTTTTTTCTGTTTTCCTTTTTTCCTCCCTTTTTTATTTTATGAGGAGGGATGGGAAAAACGAGATACACATGCAATGCACAGAGAAAAAAAAAAGCTAAGATTACTTTTAATACATCAAAACAATGAAGTCAGAGGAACTTAATTTTATGCAGAGACAAGAATTCAACACATGTGGCCACTAGGAATACATAAAGAGGTGAGTGTATATTTTGAGATTCTGGGTTAGCACATTTTAGAAGGCAAATTAATCACTCTACTCCAAGGGATGAATTAGGTGCTTAATAATCTTGGCGATCTCTGACTACATGGTGCATGTAGGGCACAAAGATACCAATAATGTCTATGGAGCCAGAATTCTCTTCAGGTTTCAAGTTTAAATAAACCATTCTACACAATCATCTGTAGGAAAAGAAGGCTTGAGTTGTTACAGAGCATTACATTAGCATATCTGGCTGATATTGCAGCAATATCAAATATCTTTCAAGAACTGCTTGTCTGGAATAGCTTTTCCTCCCTCACTAATGGAAAAAAAATCATAGCTGAGCTAAAATATTTCATTGACTTCTGCAATATTTCAATCTCACTGACAAACATTTGTCTAACATTGTATGCTGTTGTGCCATAAAGGTTATGGATCATCTGTAAAGATGTGGACTGCAGCAAGGGACTATTGTTTCCCATTCTACATTTGTGGTGTAGTTCCTGTATGTGACTGGATTTTAACTTCATATTTTTCAACACCTAAGGATCTCCACATATTGTGAGTTAATTTTAACCAGTGGCTCCTATATGTACTTTTAATGATTTCAGATATTTCTTAACAGGCACATTCAGTTACAAAAATTTTGTGTTTTGAAAGGGAATTACGACATCACAAGTAAAGAGAAAATACTTCTAAGAAAAGTTGGGTTAAAGGATACTGTGTGCATATTATATACACCTAACTATTTTAGCAAAACAATACATTTCGACTTTCCTTCCCTGCTTCTGAAGTTAATGTACTTATGTAATTTTTTAAATCCCATTACATTCCACAGTGCCCACAGAGTGAAGACTTTAGCTCCATTTAATACATCAAAGACCATTGCCCTACTAAATTCCAGAGTCACTCACATTTTTTTTACAGCTACTTCAGGCAGGGTTATTAGAGAAAAAAACAAAAATTGAATAAGTGTGACTTCCACCTGAAGACTACACATGAACCCTCTGTCTGTGCCTATGATATTTCTTTACAAATGGCAAATGTTTAATTTGCCAAACCCAACCAAAAGCAGTCAATCACATAGGCTATTGGGCTAGCTCAGAAGACTTTAAGGAGTCAAAATATCACAGTTGGAAGTTCAAGAGTTTTATATAAAAATATTCAATTAAATTCAAATATCTCTGAGGAAAACACCGGGTTATGGCTGTTTTAATAGTGGCCTCAATTAATACAAAGAGAAACTGACTTGTCATAGATTCATATGACTAAACAGCATCTCAAAAAAATCAACTAATCTTTTCTGACACAAAAATGTAGAATTAGTTATGTATGTCTCATTAAAGTAAAATCTTTGCATAAGCCATCCCAAAGAAATTTCTTAAACTGCTACAGTAATTTATTTTTATCTTTCTTAATTATAAAGACCAAAAAACAGGAGATCATACTCTTACTATTACCATTCAGAATGAAACCTTGGTCTAAATTTCTGAGACAACAATAGCCTAATTCACTCTACAGGAAAGGAAATATATCCCCTTGCTGCCAAAACACTGCTGTTGTATCGTGCTTTTTGTTTTATCAGTGGGTCTATGGTTTGATTTGTGATTTAGTGCTTTTCCTGGTGCTGGTTTTTCCTTTTGTCTCCACCCTTTTCCCAGAAATGTTGTCAGCTAGTTTCTAGTTTCTATTTCTCCAAATTTTACCCATTTCCTAAAAACTGTTTTTCTTCCTTGGAAGTTTATTGGTTCGCTCCTGTTATTCCCCGCCTGGGTTTTTACTCCCAACTCTCCTGATTTGTTGGAAGTTGGGTCTGCCCCTGCCTTTCCCCTGAGATATAAGTCTTTGTCGGCCCCTTAGTCGGGGCCCAGGAAGAAAGAGGGGAAGAAACACCATCAAATAAAGTTTCCCTGGGACCCCTGTGCGCTGCCTGTGTTTTATACTGCGCCGAAACAACTGACAACTGGGATTCAAGGAGCTCCAGGGGGAAAACTGCCGCCCCTCACTCTCACATCAGCTAGCGGGGAAAGAAAAGCGGCACACTGCCACAAGGTCACTCTGCAGAAACTTTTGGATTAGCTTAAGGAAATATACCTTACATGCAAATGAAGCCTCAAAGACAAGATCAGGTGAGTTGAGCAATATATTTTGAAGCTGTAGATCTTCTGCCTTTGATGGAATGATGCACCATTCAAGCCCTATTTTAACTACCTCTCCAAGAAGATGATACCAGTTTCTTCATTGAAGGAGTAGGATTTCTCTTCTGAAAAGCTGGACTTTTAAGATGTGACATGGTAGGAGCTACATGAGATAGAGTAATTCTTAAAATTAATCCTTAGCATCTATATAAGAAAATCATTATTCAATCCACTGTTCATTAAAGTGTGCTAATGATATATACAAATAAATGCTAAAATAGTTGTTTCCATATATTGAACTCCTGAGTAGCTAAAATTAATTTAGCTACAAATTAATTTTTCTGAAATTAATTTGTAGCAATATTTTTTCTATAGTACACATTACTTCAACCACCTATTCAATCAGAGCAACTTCAGGTGAGATTCTTTACAAAACTAAATCCAACCCAGTCACTTGGGCTTTTTCTAAAGACAGTGAACCAAGAGATACCTCACTTGGTAACCAAGGAAATCCATCTCATTCTGAATCAGCCATCTAAGATTCCTCCTCAGAGTAGTTTGTTTGTTCTACTTCCCTCCAAGCAAGATTCAGAGAGCCCACCATGATTTATATACATTTAAACACAGATCCAGATACCTAAAGTGCTAGCAGAAGCCACCTAAGTGTCTGAATAGGTAACTTAGAAACTGCCTCTGCAGCTGACCAACATCTTCTTAGCAGAACAGTTGAGTGTAGTTCCAGCACTCATTTTTTGAGTCAGACAGGCTGCAAAACTCATTGCAGGGGCTTAATCATCAGGAGTTGATGGATATATCCTGTAACACATCATAAAGCAAACAAGTCCATCAAGACTGACTCAGTTCAGTCTGTGCCTAACCTCATAACCCCACTACATACAAACCCTTCAGCTTTTACTTGGGTGCATGCACTGTGAAGAAGAATGAGAAATATCCTGGTGCAGATTTTGTAGATTTTTTTTTGTAAGGTTTTACCTACTCTGAAATGATATAGTTGCTGTCACAGTAAAATCAAATTGCTGTTGACATGGTCCACAGTTTATCATTTCTGTAGTGAATGGCCTGTTGGATTTTAACACCCATTGAAGATCCTCCTGTTGAAATGCAGGCATTTTTATTGCACAACAGCATGTGAAGGGTAATAGAAAGAAGAAAGGAAATTTTTTTCTTAATGTCAAAGTCATTTGGCTATCAGAAATACCAAATAGCAGAAAGCTAGCTACTATGTTATTACAGTATATGCTATCTGTGTGTTTTAATGTGGAACTGTAATGCTAACACAGACGTAATTTCTAGTGTCTCTAGCATTTCCTTCATTGTACAAAGAATTGTAATTAAATTATTAAGTAGTTTGATTTATGAGAATCTATGTATGAGTGTACTCCCCAGAAAATTTACAAAATTAATTATTACAGAAAAATAATTTACAAAAAAGAGTGATATAATTCTCATCTTTTGTTGTTTATCAGTATATGAAATAAATGAGATTAAAAAAAAACATTTTATAAGGTCAATCCCTCTAAAAACATACTATTCAACACAAGATGGGAAAAACTGTACAAGACACACATCATCTAGATTAACTGATTTGATCAATAGAAAAAAAGGAATTCTTGTTAAGTATAAAATGTATACCAGTCAGTTGTTTGAAAATCCTTTTTATTTATGTTAACTATTATTTCAATTTAGTGCATCAGGGCCTAATTCTCACAGGAGCTTAAATTTGCAAGCACTGCCCAGAATGCAGCACTGTGACTGAAGTCTGGTATGCATGTTTTCACAGCATCACAGCCTCATGAGAATCACTTCTGTCAGAAACTAATTCAAAAAGCTTATGCACTAAATGCTTGAGGATTCCTCATTTACCTGTTGCCGAACTTTTGAGAACAAACAAGTTACAATGCGTATCAGGATAAAAGAAAAAAAAAAAAAAAAAAAAGATGCTGGAATGAAAACCACTGGAATGACTGTCTTCACTGAAAAACAAAACAATAAGTGTTTTGGAAGTTTCTTGTCCCCAAACAGCACCAGTGAAATTAATCAATCCTCCCAAGAAAAGATCTGCCCTCCCAGGAATCTTTGTATTACTGCAAAGGCTCTGTGAGCCTTTTCAAGTGTGCAGTGAACAGATGGAGGTTGTTACAAGCTTTTCAAACCAGTGTTTACTGCAAACCTTCAGGCAATCTGTCATGGTTTTTTGTATTCCCAGGGACTTTTTAAGTTCTTGAAAAGGGACTAAAATCATAAATGTTCCTTACTAATTCACTTCTGCTTAATTTACAAGCAAACAAGTATCAAAGTTTACAAGTATCAAAAACATGTATAAAAGGTGAAGGCAATTATATGAACCTCTCAAAAATATCAAATGACTTTCGAAGATGGAGCTCTATTCATTGCTGTGTCCAGAGAAAGCAGACTTTGTTGAAATGACAGGATCCTTTCCTAGACAACAAGCCATATTTTTTCTTCCCATTATTGACAAGATTTGTTGAATGTAGCTGTAGAATAATATGCAAAACTACAAGCTTTGTCCTATGCTGTTCAGTCAACAAGAGTGTTCTCTGAACCAGATGAGACTCAGAGTAGTTTCTAATTGTCCAAGCTAAGGAGCAAAAATAGTTGCACCCTTATTACCAAGATTCTAATTTTTTTGAGAATTTTTTTCTCAACCTTTACCTAAACATTCCTGCAGGGTTATGATGCAGCTCTTTATTTACATATCAATGCAATTTTTCCCCTAACCTTTTTCATACTGACAAATAAGGAAGAAATTAAATATCTCTCTCAGAGGCATTTGTGGAAGTGTATACTTTTTAAACCTTTGTTATTTCCTACAGGTAATACCTGCTGCCTTATTTTTATAAGATATACACTTTTTCTAAAAGCTTCAGAAATTACACTGTTTGAAATTTTTAACTTTATGAAAGTCAGATCATGAGACAAAAAATAAAAAAGTATGGTGTGATCACTAATGAATTTTTCTTCCAAACTTCATAAAAAGGAGCAAAAATAACTTAAATTTCTCTTCAGATGATGGCTGCAGAGTTCTCAGATTCTATTTCTCCCAGTAATTTCACTAATGAGTCACTACATCTGTCAGCAGAAAGTGCCAGTTGTAAATTGCCGACAGGCAACAACCACAATTCAAGAGGATTCTTTCACAGGGTTTCCTACTCCTAATAATATCATCATTGATGTCTCTGGTACTTGAAACAATAAAAGGTCATCAGAGGAATATTTTTATTTGTCTAAACCAGCAACAGCAACCATCTAATGCCTAAAGGTACCCTGACAGATCATTTAAAAAATCACAGTTGGTAGACGATAATCTACGAAAGCAAAAAAATGCCCACAGCACAACTGAAGTCTCTTCAAATTACAGAATAGTTTGACCAATGGAAGCAAAAGCTACCAATCTTGGAACTCAGAATAATATATTATTTTAATCTGCATCATATACAGTAATAAAAATTCTTCTATGCTTAAGGCCTTTGCTATAGGTTACATGGTGTTTCACAAATTGGAGATCCTGGGATTTCTTTATTCATATTTATATGATAATTTAAAAAAACCCTCAGACTCTTGCTCTTTTTCATCACACTCCACCTTATGCCCAAGGACAAACCAATCTGGTTTGTGAAGCTGCAAAACACAAATAGAGCCAGCTCACACACTGAGCAGGTGAGGAAAGTCAAACTTCCTCATCAATTATTTCTCATGCTTATGGGGATACAGAGGGCTTTGTTGCTAGTGACAGAATGTTGTCTGGGCAAATCTGTCCTACTGGCCCAAGAGCAAACTTCCTATAAGAGCCAAGCAACCAAAACCATAAGGAAACAGTATGTGTGGTCTTGACTGTCTTTCACTTCACCGGTTCCAAAAGACTAAGTGATTCGCTACCCAAAATCTTGGACCTTTCCCTGGTAATCTTATAAAAAAGATGCAACTCAGCCTCACTGATTCACTCTGGGAAACATCTAACAGAGCACTTGTCCTGAGACTGAACATCCACGGGGTGATGAGCAGTGATAACCCTCCAGCAAGATCAACAGAGCTCACTTCAGAGATTTTGCTTTTCAGTCAGAAAAAAAATTAAAATCACTAAAAATGCATTAAGATATATGATAAATTACTAGAATTCCTATATTAATGTATAGCTTTTACAGGTCGAGGAGCAATAATCCAACTAACACATACAAGCCAGGAAAAACTTGGCAAGCTGGGAATATTTTTGTTGGCATTGAGCAGTAAAAGGGGCTTTAAACTTCAGTGAAACCACATTGTTACCCAAAGCATGTGAACATATTCAGAAACCATTTCAAAAGTCAGCCATCTGTAGATTTTGAAGCAATGGGAATGCTACAGGCAGCTGAGCATTTCTATTGCTTGATAATGAGCAGCATGATAAATCTCAAATGGCCCCTTGTTTTCCAAATGGTGAAAGGAGCATGGTTAGGCCTGTCAAATGCCTCATGACCCATAAGGTTCTTGCAGCCATTTGCTCAGCAAAAAGGGTCTTCCCTGAACCTTAGGGGCTGAGGTCCACACCATGACTGGGTACCTGGCCAAATAAAACATTATCATCACAGTGTCTGCCTGAAAAGGTCCCACTCCAGTGTCAGTAGGTTGGTAACACTGCAGGAGAGAGGCTGCAGGAGGTCACTCGTGCCAGCAGCAGCAGCAGCAAAGCATTCCTGTGCATGCAGGCACTCAGGACAGCAGATCAAAAATGTACTGCATGCAGAGGATTTTTAGCCTAGACATCTTGGAGAATAAATAGGCATCACATACATCCATACACATTATTGCATGCCATTCATAATTCATAGAGCAACAGATATATTAGGGATTGGGACAATTTGTTCATCTGAGTTGCTTGTTTATTATACAATCTTTCTGTGGTGTTTAGCACACAATGCTCTAGTCAGGAAGAATCTGCCTATCCACTCCTCAGACCATCAAAAAAGAGGAGTGTTATGAAAAACATTTATGAGGTAGGCATTGACAAAAATAAAGGGATGCAATAAGGACATGGTCTGATATATATTTTAACATATTAATAAAAAAGCATCTGCTACTGGCTGTCTATTAATGACCCGGTAAAGAAAAAAAAGTCAGTGTATCGCATGATGACGGTCTTATATTCTTTAATTATTCCACAGATTAACATTTATTTTCAAGTACTAAGATATGGCTCAAGGGAAGAAAGTGCCCAGATAAAGGTCCACAGAGAGGTTATGTAAAACTTTTACTAGGAGCTGTTTAGAAATATCAGTACCCTAGTCCTGCAAAAAAGTCCCCATCAAATACTAGTAGAAACATTTGCATTGGTCCAACTTTGAAGCTGCTAATTAAAAACAACAACAAAAAGAAAAGAGGCCTATTTCTGCCTGGAGAAAAGAAACATGGGAATAAAACATCAGCTCTGATACATAAGCCACTCATGTACACAATTTTTACAAAGTTCATTTCCAGGAAGGCATAAATCTCTTCTATTATCACTATTTCTAAAAAATTTCTCAAAAAAAAACTCCACAGTCCTCAGGGAAAAAAAAATATAATGAGGCATTTAGGATTTTAACACTAGTACAGTCATACTGAGTCATTTTACACACAACATATGTTTGCATCCTCTGTCAGATAGGATGTGAATTCCCTTTAGGGAGACTTCTTAAGTGTTTAGTCTTTTTATATATTCCTCTAATCTGTTCTCATTCAGTTCCCCCATAGCTGGAATCTCTTGAGTGATTTGTTATTTATCAGAATAAATATTTTTTTTTCTCTTTGATGAAGCTTTATATATTTACTCTATTGCTTTATAGTAAAACATATGCACAACCTTTTTCTCTGCAAGGTGATTTCAAGCACTACAGTTAAGGTCAGAATGTAAATAAAGAAATTGATTAAGTGCCAGTTTACCTAGATTAGCTACATCTTAAAGGATTTTCAAGAGATTGCAAAATGTTTTTATGCATTCTAAAAATAAATAAAAAGTAATAACTCTGATAGAGAGGGGAGAAAATCTACAGTATATAGGGATTATACTGAAATCCTGATTTGATTTATAATTATAAAGAAAGTAAAATGGATGTATAGAAAAGCTCAGGAGCTGGCTACTAGAAAAAAAAAAAACAGTTGCAAAATTAGAAAATTAAAACTATTTAATTTTGGCTTTGGCATGAGATAATTCTCCTTGTAATAAAGCCATCTTTCCTTTAGAACATTATTCTCACAAAACAAAATGGGGCTCTATAGCACAGCAAAATCAAATACTAGGGAATATAATTGGTGATGTAGTGTAATAAGTCAGGTTCTTTTGCGTGCAAAACTCAAGGAGTCCAATTTGGATCACATCTCTGTTTTAACAGTACATTTCATATAGGATAGAAGAAAGATAATTCACCTTGTGCATTTCTTTCAATGTTCAAAGAATAGATCCATTAGAAATCCATTTTAAGTTCCATCTTGAGGGAGGAGAAATGTGATTCACTGACAGTTAGAAAATCTGTTTTCAAAGTGACACAGGTCATGAGAAACACGCAAAGCACACCTGACTAGTTTTCAGAACTAGACTCTGTTTTGATGTAATTTCACCCAAAGCCACAAAAATTATGCAGATTTTTAGAAAAAATATATTCCACAATTCCTACCAGACATTGTTTAGAAGTAATGAGAGAGTTAACCATAGCCACACCACTAGGCAACAGAACTCTATTTATTCACAAATGCTGGTACAACAGGAAGAAGACCTGAAAGGCAGCATGATGGATTGTCTATTCCATGCCCATCAACATACTCAGGAAAACAAAGAAAATTAATTGACGTATGCATATTATTAATGTTGTTTGTCTAAGATTTTTAGGACGGCCTGGGAGACAGAACTCAGCTGATCACACATGCAGGAAGACAAACTGAGCCCACTTTTAATTAGTGGAAATACTGGAACAATAACAGCAGATTCCCTATTTCCCTGGCAAGAACGCTTGAATTCATGCAGTAACCTTCAGAACAAGGCTCTGTGTGGTATAGGGTATTCCAAAATCATAGAAATCAAACAAATACCTTTATTTTACAAAAGCAATCACAAATACTCAACGGCAACATGACAGGATGAGTCAATCAGTTTTGCAGTGCTATTCCAAGCAACCAAAACTCTTCCAGGGTGAAACCACTGAAAGTAAAACTACTAAGTTCCATCTCTCCTTAGTTGTTTACAACAGATAAAAATTATGAGCATCTAAATAATTACACATCTTTCTCTTATATATGTTTAGAATAGATATTGGCTCTACCTCATATGTGAGATAACAAAGAAGGCCCTATGAATAATATTAATGCGTCCTCATAAATTTTTTTGTTCTTCCTCTTTAGAGGATGGACAAGAAAAAAAAGAGAAACTTGTCAACACTCACAACAGCTTGTCATCTTTTTTACACAAAAATATTTGTAGTTAAACAAAATCAGAAAAGACAATCAGAGATTAGTACTAACTAACACGACAGAAAAATGTGCCACAAGACCTTACAAGAAGGAAAGTGCTGAAAAATGGATAGTTTAGCAGAAAGTTTAGAATTTAATCCCTGAATGTGCAATTTATCTGCCCATGTAATTCCTAAGAAGATATTCCCACTGGGACTTGTTAAACAGGTTAAAATTATTTGTATAAATTATGGTGGCAAAGTCAGGCTCTTAGGGAGCAATACAATATGGATTTCTGTTAATACTTTGAGCTTTTGAGATGATGAAAGGGAAAAAATACTACCTGCCAAATAAAGACATAAATAAATATCTAAAAAAGGAATATATTCCTGAATCCTGAATCAGGGAGTTTCAGCTGCTGCATGTAAAAGAAGCAGCCAGGAGCCACCTTAACACAAGGAGGAATAGATAGTGATTCCACAGCAGTATCCCATGTGGAGTTTACACCAAAGGTGCACCTCAAAGTTTTCCAGGAGCAAACTTTGCCCATCCACTCCCTGACTCACACATCCTGAGGGCAGCTCTCACCAACGTGCCACACATGCCTTCTCCCTCTGGGAACTGCTTCACTTTCCCAGCAGGGCTGACTAAGCACAGGGGACTCACCTCTTCTCTCAGCCCACCTGCTGGCCCCCACCCCTGCCCTCCCACATATGCTGACCCTGCCATGAGCCAGCTGAGATCTCAAACAACAGGGAGGAATTTGCCTTGAGCTGTTTGGAGTGTTGTTTTTCTTGCTGGATTAGCTCCCAGAACCAGTCATTTGGATTTCACAAGTGCTAAGGCAGGGAAAAAACAACAAATTCATTAGTTCAGCAGTAGGTTTAGTCAGGCTGAACAGTAACAAGCAACCTGATCCTTCATCATGGGATTCAATTCATTGCAAGGGTTTGTTGTAAACCAGATCAGTAAAAACAAAAAACTAAAAGCAGAAGAGGGTATGAGCTCTAGATAATATGATTCATACTTTTCCAAGAAAAAACTGTAAAAATAGTTACACTGACACAACAAAGGAGACAGTGATTTATGAGGGGCAGAAGAGATGAAAGCAGCTGAAAACAGAAAGGACTATGACCTTGCAAAATCAGACCTGTCATCAGAAAAAATCATAATGTGAAGCCTCAATTAAACATTTGTTCAAGTGTTATCTTTCAATTATTTACTATGAAAATACCATTTATATACCATTTTCTTTTTTACCAGGAGATTTGTTCCATGTTCATGCATGCCCTACACATCACAAGTGAAACATTGAGGATTTCCAGTGAAAACCTGTGTGCACACAGCCAGCCTGACTGCCTTTTTTCTCCTAGTCTGTTGAAAATGTTTTTCTATATTTTTCTCTCCTTCCCCTTGTGCCCAAGGTGCTGAGAGCTAATAGCTTGCTGTCACTGCCAGTGCTTTGTGGAAGCGAATGGTTCTGAGCTGATCAGTTAATAGCTGAGCGTGAACAATGGCAAAAAAATCTCTACAGTCATAGCACATATCCATCTGTTCTCATCACTCTGGATGGAACTCAGAATTGCAGCTTCTACTTCACCCTAAAGTTTAAACTAATATCAAAACCAGGGGATTTTAGGATAAATAGCAAACCCAGAGAGAATCATAAATAACACCATGAATGTGTTAAGTTCTGAATGTGCATGGTACCTGTATCTGATTTCTGTATTGCTCTGAGACCTGGTAACAAGCTGTATTTCCACTGCCCACTGACTTTACTCCAAATCCCTGCATTTCCTTGGAGAAGAACCAAGACCTGAGCTTCTTTAGCACACACATACATGTTCAAATCCAGCATAGCAAATCAACTCCTATCCTAGAGATAAACATCATGGAAATGTATCTGAATACACCAGTTGATTTAACATATTCTCATTCTTAGGCTGATGCAGGCTGCTTCTGAATTTTCTTTGGTTCTCTGCTGCTGTCCTAGAATTTCTCAACTCCACCTGACTCCCACCTCACAAGCTGTGAAATCATTTTCAAGCAATGAAAAAGGCATAAAGTGTCTGCAGAAATATACAGTATTATTATCAAGTAGTTGAAAATTAATGTACCCTTAGCTGTGAAAAAGACAACGAGTCATAACACCTTGCCTACTGTTTAAGACTGAAAATAATAAAGAGTATCTGGCAAGTATATTCATAACCTATGAATTTGTTAGGTATTCTCCAGGGACTTGTCCTTCTCCCCCAGCTCAAGCAAACCTTTTCTGTGCCATTTTGTGTATGTGACTTTCTTTGTAAGCTAAAAAATTATATATATATAAATTAATAATTTTGAAAAAAAGAAAATACTAGTTTTTTAGAGGTTTTTTTGGGCAGTGTTATGAGTCTAACACTTAACATTCTAACATTTTTTAAACCATGCAGGTTATGTAAATATGCAATGGTTCATATGTCACATGCATGTCCCCTTATAAAACGTCAGATACTTAATATTCCGAAGCTTTGAAATCAATAATGGCAATTAAACACATTGAAATGAGCTGCTGCCCTTTGGTAACTTATATCTTCTGTAAGCAGGTACTTCACACTTTCCAGCAAAGCCAAATGCTGCACTACTGACACTGGGTTAGAGTCTGTCTATGAACACATAACTAAATGTCATGTCATTAGCAGAGCTGTGTTTCAGGAGGACTTTATGTGCATTTAACTACTTTCTTTGAATCCACTAATTTAGAGCTATGTTTGCTCCAGATGGAAACATTTAATCTAATCTATGCCTCATTTTCTGTACTGCTCATGACAAGGCTTTCAAGACACTTAAGAGAGAGAAGGAGGGGAAAAGTGATCTGTGAGATGTGAATGATTAAAGGCTCTGCAACTCCAGAAGGAGCAGAGGGATGTTTGGCATGCAACTTACATTTTTTTTTTTTTTTTTTTTTTTTACCGAGCAAACAGGAGAAATAAACTCCTTTCTGTCACACTACTCTGCATCCAGCAGCATTCATACGGAAGCCTTGTGAACAGTGGCAGCAGGGACAGACTCAACATCTGGTGCCCTGTTTTTGCAAGTCTCAACTGTTTTGCTCTGTGTTCCACCAGCGAGATGAGGGCATAGAGACTGAAAAACCAGACTCCCTGAAACTCTCCCATTTGTTGAACCAAGATATTGGTCTAAATCCAGGTGAGACTGCAGCTTTCTTCACTGGTACCTGCTTCTGTTGAAGTGCCAGTATGCAAATAAATAATATTTTATTGTAAATCCCATTTTGAGGCATCCAGTTCTTAGGTGTTACAGAGAATCATAGACATCTATGTCAGGTGTGCAGCCCAGGACCCAAATTCCCAGGCCAGGGCTAGGTGCATCAATGCTGAGTTTCCTTGTGTTCAGCCTCTAGGGCACCTTTCTCATCAAAGGATAATGCAGCCTTTTAAACATTAATCTTCTCAAAGCACAGATTTAAGTGGTTTAATCACTAACATAACATATTACACCACACACAAGTCACACACAAGCAAATCCATAATTTAAACTACCAGGATTCTGTATGGAAGATTACATCAATAGTTAAGAACCGAGGATTAAATCAGTTGTTCACTTTTACTTTGGACAGCTTCAGTTTCCTCATCTGTGAGAGGACAGTTGTTAGAAAGGGCACAGAGGAATGCCTGAGAAGAAGGACCAGATGTTTTGTGCAGAAGGGTTAAATAGGTTAGAGTTGGAAGAGGGATGTCTAAGTACAGAGGAGGGAAAGATTTACAAAATCCTGAAGAGGGCAGACAAGATAGATAAAGAGCTGCTCTTCCCCAGATGTTGATACTTAGGGAACTCCTATAAATGGCCACTTAGAGATGCAGGGCACCTTACCCAAACAGTCAATACCTCAAGTCTAAAAGCTGATGCTTTCAGAGAGAAAAGCTGGGATCAGAGGTAAATAGAATCTCTGAAATAACTGGTCAAATTCAGTCAGATATCCAAAATACTATTTTTACTTTAAAATCCAGTGGAACTGCATAAGTATCTTGCTTACCAAAAGAAATATTGTATTTTGATAACTAAGACATAAGGCATGCAAGCACCACCCAAAATAAAGGTCATCTGATGCTGCTAGGAAGTAACTTCTTGGTGGCTGTGAAAGACTAAAAAAATGAGCTAAGAAAGGGCAAAAAAACCCCAGCCCTACTGGTTGGTTATAGCTCCTCATTTTTAAGCAGTCAGTGTCATTTCTGCTCTTTCATTTTCCGATGGTTTTCACTTTGATCCTAACAAATATAATCATCAGTACCATAACCTGACAGGTAATGTGTTAAGCTGTGCATTTAGTTTTTCTCTCCCCTCTTAGCCAAATCCTGCAGAGGCCAATTATATTGTCTATACCAGCATCAAGCACAACAGGACCTATCGTTTGGTGTGCTAGTGATTATAAACACCAAACTACACTCTTAATAAGGATTGTGCTGCGAAGTTGTGTTTCCACTTTACTTGAGCCGCTTTTGAGTAGAAACACATTTTAACTTACAATGTAGATACTTTCTCAGGAGTATTATTTCTGACTACAGGAAGACACCTGTGTTGTGCTTCCTTCTCTAATTACAAAGGTCAAATAATTCACCAAATATAAGTTTTTCAGTTCTTGTCATTTTTCAACATAATGATTAAGTATGATCTATGTTTCATTTATTAAATCCATTATATAAATAATATATATAGCACTTTGTCAATACTTGATAAAGCTGCTAAGAATTTCTGTTTGAAAAAATTAAAAACAGAGAACTCTGCTCTCAGGCAAAATATATTGACTTTCCATTGACGTTTGAAAACTATATATTCTCCTGTTTCACAACTGGATTTCAGGCAATTTCAGTGTTAAAAAGAACTCGATTTTTGAGCGAATACAGAGGCGTTGCAAGAACAGAGAGCAGGAAATTGAATGCTTCAGTGAAGAACAATTAAGGTTAAAGAGACATTCTTGATAGTATATCAGGGTAGTGATAGATGAGCAGCCTTATATTTTTTACACATGGCATTTCTTTTCATAGTAAGAGAGTTCTAGAAATTAAAGCAATGTTTTAAAATGAAGCCACTTGACTTTTGTAATACTGGTTATTGTTAGCTTCCTATATAAAATGCCCATGACATTTTAAAAATTAGACTGAAGGTTAAAGTCCTTCACTTAGAAAGAAAGAGTTTTTATAAGAAGATTTTAAATACTGGTTGAAGAAAATTGTTTTTGAAAACCTTTGTTTATCCAAACTTCTCTACTTGGCTCAGTACTCAAAAACCATGTATATCAAAGTTAGTTTGATGCAGCCATGTACATTTATGTAACTGTGGGCAAGGACTTTGGAAACCATCTCTAGGAAGGGTAATCGAAGGAGTCTGGGCAGTTAGGACTTCACACAAAAGCCCATGTGTTCTGTGGTATCCTCAACTGAATAGAGACTTAACATCTGTGTAAAGTTAAAGACACAACCAGGGATCTGGGCAAAATCTGGAATTTCAGGCAATTCCATGGCCAGGAAGGAAGGAAGGACAAGCTATGTGGTTCTAAACTCCTACCTGAATATGAAAATCATAGAATAACAGAATCATAGAATACTAGGTTGGAAGGGAACTTAATGAGCATATGGTACAACTTTTCTTGTCAAAAGCACAGTCTTGACAAGGTGGCCAAGCAGCCTGTCCAGGTGAAACTTAAATGTGTCCAGTGTTGGGGAATCTACCTATTTCCTGAGGAGATTTTTCCAACTGATTTGTTCTCATTGTAAAAAATCTTCTTGTGTCTATTTGGAATCTCCCCAGGACTAACTGGTACCTGTTACCCCTCATCATTTACATATCACTCCTCATGAAAAGGGAGTTTTCATCTTATTTATAAAGCAGAAGATGTCTTCCAGCCTATAAAATGAACATCATAAAATTTATTTCATATTTGGGAGTACAGACAAGGGGCTGAGAGACCTAGGAACATGGCAATATTTGAAGGCTTCAACACTGTTGGCTGAAGAAAGTGCAAGTGCCAAGATCGGTGGGCAAATTCACCCTTGTAGCAATGAGGATTAATTTGCTAAAATTTTAAGTCCAGCCTAGAAAAGGAGACTTTATGTGAGTGCTCTTTCTTCCCCTTGTCCAAGAGCAAAACAGCAATAGTTAATGTAACCCTGTGTTAAAAACATACAAGAAATGGTAGAAGAATTTTAATAACTTTAACCAACCTCGTAGGAACAGACTTTCCTATGGAAGGATGCAGTGAGACCTGCTTTCTGCTTTTGTCTTTATTCATGTCCTTTAAAAACAAAAGATAATTAAATACTGAACACAAGGTGCAAGAGAATGAAACATCTACCAAGTGAGATAGAAGATTTATTACAAGTACTTACAGAGAGATAGGACTTTGATTACAGGCATCCTTGAGAACCCTTGCAGAGTGAAAGGGCAGGATGTTAAGCCATAAATCCCAAATTACTATTATATTCCAGTAAAAAAAAAAACCTTGATAATGTAGTTTGACCAAACTAAGGCTTTGTGGCCTTGTGCCCTTTGTAAGGGCAAACATCCCAACCAAGGATTGTCCACAAGCACATTTCTAATTTCTTTATGAAGGTCGTCATGATGAGAGAAAAGGAATTTTCTCTTTATATAAAAAGAAGGTGCTCCCAAGCACAGTCACTCAGGGGCCCATTTCACCCTGTGCAGGTTGCTCTGGAAGACGAAAGTGCACTCACACCAGGTGTTCAGTGTTTGTGGTCCCAGGGCAAGGGTTTGTTTGTACGTTGTGTCCCACAGAGGCGCCCGTTCACTATACATAGCCTGTCATTGAAACTGCCTGCACAGATGCAGTAGGTTTGCAGACTGCCAGGCAGGCACGTGCACAACTGTCCCCAGCACTGTCACACCCGTTGCTTTAGGACAGACACACACCACCAGCTCCTTTAGAACACAGGCTCAGCCGTGTCATGAAAGGAGAGCTGTGGCAGACAGCTCTCAGGGACTTCCATCTGGGTCTCATTGCTGCATTGCATTGAACTCTGTTGCAGGATTGCTGGGTCTCCAATCACTTTTCGTTCCAGTTCCTTTTTTTTTTTCCTAATTTCTTCGCTAAGGCATAGCCTTTCATCCTTCCTCCTTTCCCTCAGCTGTTTTCCCTTTGATATGCCTTTGACATCTACCTTTCTTCACCATAGGAAAGTTTCTCAGAAAGAGCTGGGTCTGATTATACAGCACTTAGATCTCCCCTTGCTCCCACCAGCTCTTAAAAAGATAGGTGGCTAATTGGTGCCAGCTGCTTGGCAGGTTTTCCACCTATGTGGTAGTTCAGTCTTTCACAATGAGATGACAGTGGGAATAGACCATAAAAATCCTTGGAAGTGAAGACAAGCGGCTCACATTTGATATATAGAGGAGAAAGCATGTGGAGGGAATCAAAGACGGGGCTGCATGCTCAACAGACCCAGAGAGAGATCTTTAATGTAGTGCTGCGGCAAGACAGCTTGTGTTGAGGGAAGGGGTGGCTGCAGAGAGGAGATGGGAGGTGATCAGAGCCTTGTGATGTGGTTTACTGCTGGAAATGAATAAGAAAACCCAAAGCTGAGAAACATATTTAGGAAGGATCAGCAAAATTTAGGGAGTGTTGATGTAAAGACCAAAAAAAAGGGGATTAAGTCTTATGCATTTGTCATAAATGACTAAAAATTTAACAGGAACAATGAAAATACTGCAAATACACAGACAGATGTGAACATAAAGACTCCACCGTTTTCCCACCTTTTAAACTCCCTCACCTCAATTTAGTCTCTGCTTGTAAATTCTATACTCTGTGGTTAAGAATCAGGATCAAAATGAGAAATATGCTCATTATTTATTCTAGATATAAAAATCTTCTTAACAATGTGGCTTCAACTGTGTTTCTTTAGAGTCTCAATAATAAATACTAGATATGAAAATGTACACCGTCTATCATCTTTGATCTTTTCTTATACAAGAAGTATGCTTTACCATATTAGAGGAGCAACACAACATACCATAAAAAAGATTTAATTTCATAACTGTGGTATGAAATTACGTCTGCTTCTTGTCAATCCATCATTATAATAATACAGCTTGAAGATGAAATATAAGTTGAAAGAAAGAAAAAAGTGGAAATTAAAATAAGAAAGAGAAGAAGGCAAAAAGGGGAAAGAAAAAGGGAAAAAGGGAAACCACTTCCCAATCAGCTACAGGTGGCGGACTTTACATGCTCAGATGCTACGGTGTTTTATGTATTAGTATAGCCCACACAGAAATTTCAGGAAAATTATGCACTCTGCTACCTAATAATTTTTTTTTTCCAGAGTTCGATGTAGCTTAATCTAATTACGGACTGCTGAATTCAAGTATCAGCTTTTATGCATCCTGCTTATTGTACACTGGCCAATTATGTCTAATAAAGACAGACAGATGAAGTTCAAAGGAATAATTCAGAGAGTTAAAAAGGAATCACCCAAATTAGCAAAACTGTATTGCCAAATCGTGATTCAAAGAAGTCAAAGGGAGCTTTGTTTAAAAAAGGCAGTGCATTTACAGTTGGGCAAATGAGGGTTTTCTAAACATGGGTAGAAATCAGTAAGGAGTTTATTTAAATCCTGGTTTCAGTTAAATCTAAAGAATTTTTACTTTTCCCCCTGTAAGTTCAGGTTGCTAACAGTCTGGTTTTTGTTCTTCCTTGAATATATCTGAAATGCTTAATGCATCATGTAACTTTGCATCTTGTCTGGAAGAACACATCCATAGTGCATGTAAATACACGCATGTTTACTGAAGCCACTTGCCCTGGTGCCTCTGAGCCTTTTTTACAGCTAAAGTGAGCTGGATTTAGGCAGGGTCAATGGCATCCCTCTGTTGGATCCCCTCAAGATCAGGTGGTTTTGTTGCAGCACGGACGTCCCTCCACAGTGAGATAGAAAACTAGAATGCTTTTAATGCTTATTGAGGTTTCTGTGGCATTTCTCTCAAGATTAGTATTGCTAGCTTCAGCATCAATTCTTATGACCTGACTCATTTTCCAATGAAGCAAAACAGTTTTTTAGTGTTTCCTTTCACTCACTTCATGTTGCATATTGCTGGGCAAGTAGCTTCACACCACTAAGCAACTACTGAATTCATCTTATGGAGCTGCATGTCAGTGCTAATAGAAGTCAATTTACATATTCTTTACTTCTGACAGAGTTTCCCTCTTCAGAGGCTTAATAAAGGTATATAATTTTTTAATGGTTTGGGAAGGATGATAGGTGTAGAAAGAGCATTGGATCCCACTGAAAGTCAACAAGGCTGAAGTTTCCACTTTGAGCTTAATTTAGATGCTTTCAAGTGTACTGGCAAACTAATAGTATGAAATGAAAGCTATGTCTATACTAAACAACTAGTATTGTACAATAGAGCAGAAGCAGAACTGCAGCATGGAAGCAAATGGTGTTGAGGACCCTACATCTTCACTGGGTAAGAGGTCAGGAGTGTAAGTTTACAACAGATGTACCCCAGTTCCTTGGGATGGGCAGCTCAGGACACTCATGACATGCAGTCACTGGGTGACCAGCCATCAGGCCAGACACTCTCTCCTTGTGAAGGCTTGGAGTGCACGTGGTACACAATGTCATGGCAAATTCCGGGTAGCCTCTACAGAAAAGGTGTAGCTAATACTCACTCAAACCTCCCTGCAAACCAAACCAAAACGTGTTAAATGGGGGCAACACAGGGGTTCACTTCAGTAGGGCATGTTGGGCCCAGACCTGGGTGCTGGAGTAGCTGCAGTCTGCCAACCAGGACTCTGCATTCTTAGCACTGCCACAGCTTGCTCTCTTTTTTAGGAGGCAAAAAAGAAAGATAATACAGATATCTGCACTTATCTCTGCATCTGTCTCTTTGTGATGATGCATTGGCAAATATTTTTTTGTGAAGTGATTAATTTCAATGAGTCTGAAGCTAAGGCAGCTAACTACCCTGTTTTTGAATAAACTGCTTTTGAGCAAGATAAGAATGGCAATTTTAAAAGTAGCTTTCCTATTGTCTTTTTGTATTACAAACTATTATGAGGCTTACCTAATATTAACCAGAATTATGAAGTCTACTTACAGAAACCATTTGATCCCAAAGCTCTATAGATATAACAAAGGCTTAAGATGAAAAATGTACTGATTTCTGGTAGCTATTATTTCAATAATATTTAATATGTAAATATTTTTCATTCCTTGTCATCATTTCTATCAGAGTTTAATGTCTAAAGGAAACAGAACTATAAATAGCGGGTAAGAATGTCTTTCTTTGTAAGAATATTTCCCTTAAAAATATTGATTTGTCATTGCTTTCATCTGTTAAAGCATGGAATAGAAATCCCAAACTTTATTGCATTGTGCAAGTCCAGGTTAATTCTGTTAAAGGAACTCCCTTGGAGTAATTCTGTCTTGACACAAATATAATCAACACCATAACACCTCGGTTGTTAACAAAATCATAAGAATTAAAAAGTAGCAAAAAAGAAGAGTTCAGCACTCTCTCTCTGCAAACAAGAATGCATTTATACAAACATTTGCATCCACATGCTTAAATTTCTTACCTTTCCTGAGAATTGTAGTTTTACATTCCACTACAAAAGGGTATCAAGGAGGGTAAAAGTTGGCATTGACTTCTTAGTCAGGAAAATGTCTGAGTGAAAGAAAGACAACTCTGTGAAGAAGAAAAAGGACTCCAAATACCACAAAAATAAGCTCTTATTCCTCAGGTCAGAAAAGAAGTTACCAAACCAATTGGAGAAAAGGAGAAAAGCACCCTAGTTTACAGCAGTCAGAGAGCAATGCCTTAGCAGCAAAAGACAGAGCACACAGGACAGTTCTAATTTCCCTGGAAATGGTGCTCCTCACTGATTTGATCCAGGGGCTCTGGGTGCTGATCAGCTTAGAAAGACTCACACTGTACAGAGGTTAAAATCTTTCCCTTCCACATCAGAGTAAACATAAGACAGAGTAACAACAGGTCTAAATAGGGCTTTTAGCACCTAATAAAACTGAGCAGCATCTGAACTGTTTCTTCTAAGCTCTTCATTGAGTTAAAAACAGAGAACGCTTGCTGGCAGCTTGCTGCAAACACATATTATGACAGAATAAATTGCATATAAAAATGTATTATTTATAAACACTACTACAGTAATTTCTAAACAAGTTCAAATTAGAGTTTTTTTATAGCTGGTTTAGTAAAACATTATTGCATTTTTTACAACACCTAATACTGATTTCAGACCATATAAGTGTGCCTTTGGCTTCTGTCACGACCAGGTGACTTCAGTGTACAACACAAAAACCAAAGCAGACCACTAAACAGCCAGTATTAAAATAAAAGATGGTAATATTTTGGATAATGGTAATAAATCAATGGTAATATCTCTGATAACAGATTTCTTATTATTATTTTTATCACGGGTATTATTTTAAAGCAGCCCATTAAATTTAACAATCCTTTAAAATAAAATGTGAATGCATTAATGAAAATTAAAAACTTTTCAGTGAATTTTACCATAATTTCATTCTAACCAAAAATTACTACACCAATATCAAGCTTCCGCCATTTCAGGGAGAAAAATTAAAAGTCTGCTGGTACAAGACTTTCCAATAAACTTCAGCTATTTATGTATTCCTTCATGGGTTAATATGTACAGGATCATGTTTCATTTTTATAGGACCCTGCAATTTAGCTCTAACTAAATTCTATAGGCTCTTTCCATTTAACGAAGAAGAATAGCAATTCCTGAGATTTCCAATCTGTTAGTAGCCCAATTAAGACCATCCAGGGCAAGTCCTGATCACCAATGCTTCTAGATCATGGAACCTGGTGGAACCCACCAGGGCATGCTCTGTGCCAGTGATCTGGGCTTTGTCCCACCAGCAGACCTGTCACCAGGGGTGTAGTGGGAGAGGCTGGGATGAGTCTCATGGTTTTGACAGTTCAGTGTGTTCTTCACTGTCGGGGTCCGCTGTTATGTGTCTCTGCCCCGACACAGGGAAAGGTGGTTCTGGGCGGCCGCGATTGCGAAGGATGAGTCTGGACTCTCAAATTCTCGGTCTTCAGTTCTGTTTATTATCTCTTATCTACAAAGTTTTCTCTTTGCCCAGCCGAGGTCCTCTCAGCAGGACAGTCCAGTGCACTCTCTCCCGCCCACAGGGCGGTTGTGTCTTTTATAGTAAAAATTACGTGTGACATATTTACCTTTATTTCCCAATACTATTCATCCTTATAGACAAGTGCACTTTCACTATGAACCAATCTCCAAGTGCCAACATCACCACAGAAAATGGAAGACATGAAGAAGAAAGAAGAACACAGGACCACGCCCTGAATCCTCCATCTTGCCTTCATGACCCCCCTGTACCTATTTTTCTAAAATTTATATTTCCCTCCATAAAGGTATCATTCACACCCAAGAAGCTCTCATTTCCTCCGTCACAGGTTCTTCTCCTTTTGATGGATCGAAATCCAACCACCAAACCCTTTTGGCATCATTCCAGGGTTTCCGAGCCCCCCAGGGGCTCCCCTGGTGTCTCTGCACATCCACAGTGATGTACTGAGATCCCACACTTCACTCCAAGGTCAGGCAATGGTGGTGACAGGAAGGCAGAAGCCATGGCCATGCTGCTTTCTCCACAGCATGTGCAGAGTCACTTTCCTTGAGTAGAAGTGACAAGACCACAAACGGACAAAAGTAGAGATACCACAGTTAGGTTTACCTTCAATCACAGCCCAGAGTGACATCTGTATTCTGGCTCAAGAGCTCCCTTAATGTGTCTTCCCAAGAAAAGTGCAGATAGAATTGCCCTAATTTTCTGAATTTTCCATAAAATAATGCACTCCTTGTTACCCAACAGCCTGGAAGGATCTATCCACACACGGATAGGAATAATGTTCACATATTAAAATCTTCCTGAAAGATCAGCAAAATCCAAATAAGGCCATGCTCAAAAAGTGAGGGACATAATCTGCCAGAAAACTTGAATATACTGGTTTTATCAGGTAGTGTGTGTTGTAGTACATTTATTGTCCTGTTACTGCACACATCTTGGAAACCCATGGGCATCTTTCTTTCTTTAAACAAGCATCTGATGGAATCTGATGCCCTGCTCTTTCTGCCTCTGCTTAATCAGTGATCATGTCTTTCCTCTTATTTCTAGGGAAGGAGCTCACATTCCTTCTCTCAAGATGAGTCATTGCTATCCCTAACACTGTTTTGCAAACACTGCCACTTGCACAGTTACAGAGCTGTTGAGCCCATTAAGCAAACCTGGGATCTGACCTCTTAAAGAATATTGCAGGTATTTCACATCTCTCTTGCAAACATAAACCTCTGAGCAATACAACCAGATTTTATTACCCAAAATAACAAAATATACTCTATAGGCTAAAATTACTTTCCAGTTTGCTGAACCCACACAAGGATTACACATTTAAACTATTTCTGGAAATAAATAGATGTGAAAATGATAAATAAAATGTCAAACAATGTGACAGAGTCAGAAGCAGACAGGACTAGACACAGACCATCACAGCACTAATAATGATTAGGCCCACCCTTCCAACAGGTCTGCCTTGCAGGTGGTATGTACCTTGTCTGACAATGTTGACACACATTATCTCAAAACTGACATGAAATACGGCAGCCAAGCTTTAAAAGAAATGGGGAGAAAAATCTGTAATAACAGCATTTTGCCTTTATTGCCTAGCAGTTAGAATAATCATCTTCTCTGGTTGGTACCCTATTATCAACAGAGCAGTAAAACCTCAGTGTAACTCCATGCCGTAAAATCTAATTGACTGTTGTCCAAACACTGGATGTAAAGCAACATGCCACAAACTTGTCTCTTGTCCATTCACTGCAGTGCTTGGGAAGTGCTGAAGTGATTTACTGACCAAGGTGCTCTGCTTACTGCCTGTGATTTACTCTGCAGCCATGCAGAAAATGACAGGACTGACAGATTCCAAGAAAAGTTTGTCAGCCATTACCCCCATGAGTTAGCAAAATGTTCTGGTTGGTGATAAGCAATTCTCACCAGAACACTATTTTGTATTTATTCTGGATTTTACTGTCTTATCCCTCAGTGCTTCTAAAAATGCTCTTCTTAAGGTTTTGAATGAAATTTTTATTGGCTCACATAGTGTGTAATTTACAGTCTCCATAAAAGTGCTGAATGCTAACCAGAAGTATTAGATAAGAATTTTAGAAAGCTGTATTTAAAATAACCTACGAAGGCATTCAGAAACACAGCAAAAAAATAAATACTGAGGAAAGCACAAAAAAAAAGGACAGCAAATATATAGTGTGCTATAAAGTGTCAGCTTTTAGTGGTGCTGCTCTAAAATAGCTTGATTACCATTTGCATAGAATTACGGAATTATCTACAACCGGAGAACAAAGTAAAATATTATTATTTGGATTTGAGCTAAGCTGCTTTCTCAAGCAGGGACAAGGTTGTTAGGACATTATCATTCAGGTGCAAGGATTAACTGAGCTCTTTACACTAACTTTTCTGGAGACAGTAACACCCACTTTCAGGACAGAGGGGAGCAAAACATTTAAAAGTCTCCAAAGCTCAATAGCCTAGAAAGACAGCATACCATGTAAGACCCAAGGCCTGTCCGTAGACCAGTAACCTGAATCAGAAAAAGAGGTGCACATGATAGGGCAATAAATGATCATTACCTTGACACTTCCAGCTTCTCATAAGCAGTATTTTAACAGATAGCATTGCCCAGGATTCTCATAGAAATGCATCTACTGTTCTACTACAAAAAACGGACTCCAGAAGACCCAACCTGGTCTTTTGATCATAAGAGTAAGCAATTTAATTTTGAGAGTTCTCAAAAATGCCAGACCCCTTGGACTACACAAGCCTAGGAGAGTCAACCATTGCACAAGACAGGCTCCAGCCTTCCACATGGAGGTTGGACTCACATGGGAGAACGTAACATGCTATCAACACTCTCTAAAAGGTATGGAGATACCTAAAATTAAAACAAAAATTGTTTCGTAGATATGAGAATATTCAGATTCATAATACCTTAGCATATCATGTTACGTTATGTGTTCCAGGGGAAAAAGGAAAGAGCAGAATTAACTGTCTGGGTGTGAGAGAAACACATTAAAAAAGGTTTTATTAATAAGATGCTAGTGTTAGCATCAATGAGCTTGTGATGGTCTGAGAGAAAATGTTTAAATAGTTAGTCATGTTGTTGGAAGAAATGTACAAGATTGCAAATCACACATGCCCCTGCTCAATGTCAAACAATACCTGAGGCAGGAGCCTGTTCTGCTGCCAGCCAAAATCTTTCCCTGGGGCTGTATTTCCCTGGGATTGTTCTCCAGTCCAGGCCTATGGGAGAGCATCTTTACCAGGATTTACAGATGCTCTGCATGGTGTCGTCACAACCTTCTGGAGGCATGGGATTCACTGTACAGCACTTTCAAAGGGGGCCTAAAATATCTCAGAAACACCAAAAATTTCATGAGTGACAGTTCAGCTGATATGCCTGAGATTTTGAATTATATATCCTGCAATATATCCAGAGTAGAGGCAGCTGGATTTCCAGGTGTGAGGTATTCAGAAAAATTACTTCATCCTCAAATTCTAACCAGGCAAATTTCCAAGAACAGACAATTTTTTTTACCTGGGGAAATCCAGATGTAATGTCAGGAGAACAGATTACAGAAACCTCTCAATTGTTTAGAGGTTCCTGCTTGGGCATCATGAAGTGTTACGAGCCTATGACATCTCTGTTCTGAAAGTGAATTAAAATTATCTTAAGAATAGTTTCAAGTGGATTTCAACAGTTCACAAAATGTTATCTTAAGACAATGTATTCAGAGAGAGAACACCAGGAGTGCCTCTTGGATTTATTAGAAACCTGTAGTGTTGTGGAAATCAAAATACAAATCCTCAGAGATACTAACATCAGAACTGAGGCAGCAGCAATACTGAAGAGGACTCACCTTCAGCACTAGATGATAAAAAAAAGAAAAATGACTGAGTTCTCTGATACAGCCAGGGATAAATCTGGGAGAACATGCAGAAATTGTTGTGGTCTTAAAAGCAGTTGTTAATAATTTCATTTCTGAATAAATTTCATTGCCTTGTTTTTTGTTGCTGTTGAAGAAGAAATTAATTCAGGGCCAAAGGACCTGGTGGCTGTGGCTCTGTGGTTCTTTGCCTTGAGTGACCATTCAGAAATAGAAAAGTCAATCCACACATGTGGAACTCAAAAACCAGAAGGGAAAGCTACATCCCTCAACATCTAGAAAGGAACCTCCCCCAAATGTGTGTCACAGGAACCCTCCCACCCAAACATCATTATGGGACACAAAGAGATAGAGGAAGAACGAAATCTCAGCTATTGTTAGTTACATAAAGGTTTGGATCCCTTAGCAGCAATAGGGATAGGTGTCTGAAGTAGACGGAATAACTTAGAGTCAGTAAGGTAAATCTCACACAAACAGAAAAAAATCTGGAGGAGGTCAAGTCTGAGCAAGACATAAACACTTTATTGATTTTAATAGCTTTAGTCCTAATTTGTACTATTGCTTTCTAAAAAGAAGGCAAATATGAACAGAAAATAAAAATAAGTACTTAAAGGTTATTTGAGCATATAATTTAAAGATTGTATTTCAACATTTCCTAATACAAAATAATAATATTGGGAATGATTCTATGAAGGTGGCATTTTTAGAGTGGAAAAATGGCAGAAATACCGAACTCATGAACAATTCTGATTGAAAGTAAAGCATAGGGGAATTCAAGTATGAAAATTTTAACTTAATCAGGAATTACTTTACTTTCTATTCACTCTCCTTACAGAATACCATTCTAGAAATAATGGCTTTTTGAAGGACTGAAGGTAAAGGAAACCAAAAATACCATGTCCTTTACTGGGATTATTTCCTTTCCTTACGTGTTTACAGAAGAAACATAAAAGCACAATAAATATTAATCTTTACATGTCTTACTAACAACAATGCAATAAGGAATGTTGGAGTTACTGCAAGTATTTTTGGCAGAACTGAACTCATCAGCTGTAGAGATCTGTGTTTGCAAGTGCCTGGTTCTTGCACTGAGAAACACAAGCTGAACAAACCCAACAAGAAATATAACAAGTATCATTTAAAAGATAAAAATAAAATTATAAAACCCCCTTTGTTTTATTAAGCAAGAGGAAACACCAAATGATCTTTTACACAATAACTCAAGCAGTAGAAGGGGTTGTAGTCTGTCAAATCATGTGTTTAAAGATACTCTCTCCACGGAAACTGTAAACAGTTTGCAGCTAGCTCTGGGTGCAGCTGCTCCTGCTTTTCTTGTCTCCTTGGTAGCTACTACAGATGAGAGAAAAAACAGTACAACATGTTGGTTGTCCTATCACCTTATCTGATAACTAAGGATGAACAGAGTGGAATTCAAGTGCTAACAAATTCAGGCTCCTCCAGAAATTATTCCTCTCCCCGTTTTCCTGCTACTTACTAGTGGGTCAGATTGTTTAAACTGCTTTCTGTTTATATATCTCTTACTGTGCTTTTATCCCAAGTGAGCATACCTAATTTCCTTTTTTTGTGCCATTTAAGGGTCACTTTTCTCTTCTTGTGCTATGGTAAGTATAGGTACTTACCTGCACATGGTAATACTCCTAAAAAATCAGAAACCCACAAATGAAACATGGTTTATAAATAACTTCTGAAAAGTCAAGAATCAACTTACAAGACTACCTGGCTCCAGCAATTAGAAATCATATGACTGAGAATCTGGAATTATACTTTCAAAACTTCCTACCCATGATGTATCCACCATGTGCAAAATCTTCCCATGAATGAGGAAAGTAAGCCAGAAGTCACACAAAGAGCAACTTTAAGTGTGGGTCTTGCCTATGCAAGAGTGTGCAGATGAACTGGAAGACTGGAGGAACCATTACATTTCTGGGCCAGTTTGTTGGGAACTTCTCATGTGTCAAGACATGAGGCTTGACTCCATTTTCAGAATGCTGTTTTATTATCTTATGATATATATTATATTAAAATACTATATAAAACTATACTAAAAGAACAGAGATAAAACGTCATCAGAAGACTTGAAAGAACAAGAATAGAATAGAATGAATAACAAAATCTTGTGACTGCTCACAGCCTCAACACAGATGGCTGTGATTGGTCATCAATTGAAAACAATTCACATGAACCAATGGAAGATGCACCTGTTGCATTCCACAACAGCAGACAGTTATTTTTTACATTCCTTTCCTGGGGCTCCCAGCTCCTCAGGAGGGAAAAATCCTAGCAAAGGATTTTTCATAAAATATCATAGCTACACCAGTTCTACTGTAGTACAACAAGAGCCCCGGTTTGCACTGAGATCCATATGTATTTCTGTTTATAGCAGGTCAATAACAAGGGAAATTTTAAACTGCATGGCCAGAAAAATCCATTTCTACATAGTTTGATTCTGGGATTTAATGATAACATTTTATTTTCCTTAAATTATGTTAAATTAAAGTTATACAGCCAAATTGCCTTCAGATAATTTAGATCAATTATATTTCCATTTGTGTGGTTTTGTAGGAAAATTATTCCCTACTTAAGATGAATTAAAAAAAAAAAAAAACAAAAACAAAAAAAGAAGTCCTGTAATTCAGAAGGAGTACAACAGGTAGATTCACAAGTTCTTGAAGTTAGTGTAAAATATCCTCTTAACTTTGCAGGAGATGGCAGTCCTGGTAAAAAAAAAGTTTAATAGAAGAAGAGATTTTTTACTTCTCTGTCCATTTCTGAGTTTGAGTTTGCAGCACAGAATCTATCAAAATCCAGTGATGCCACCATATTTGCTGGGGCTTGTCCCAGGCCCTGCAGTTCTCTGTATTGGAAGAATTGTTATTGCTCCCTGTCCACATGCCCTGCTGCCAAAGGAAATGGGGGAGAGAGAATTGCATGTACATAGTTAAACTGTGCCTCCAAATAGCATTGGGGCATTGCCAGGATGCTCACCAGGACTTTGGCCTAAGAAGTTCTCCAGTGATTTGTCATAGAATCATAGAATGGCCTGGGTTGAAAGAAATCTATAACATCATCTACTTTCAACACCCCTGCCATAGGCAGGCACACCTCTCACTAGACTAGGCAGCTCAGAGCCCCGTCCAACCTAGCAATGATCAATTCCAGGGATGGGGCATCCACAATTTATGTGGGTAACCTGTTCCAGTGCATCACCATCCTCACAGTAGAGAATTTCTTCCTATCATCTGATTTAAACCTACTCTTTTTAAGTTGGAAGCCATCCTCCCTTGTTCTGTCACTACATGCCCTTGTAAATAGTCCCTCTCCATCTCTCTTGTAGGCTCCCTTCAGATTCTGGAAGATCATTATTTGGTCACTCCAAAGGCTTCTCTTAACCAGGCTGAATAATCCCAGTTCTCCCAGCCTTTCCATGTAGGAATGCTGCTCCATCCCTCCTATCATCTTGATGCCTCTCCTCTGGACTTGCTCTGACAGATCCATGTTCTTCCTGTGCTGGGAACCCCAGAGCTGGGTGCAGCACTGCAGGTAGAGTGGAGTAGAGGGGCAGAACTCCCTCCCCCATCCTGCTGGTGACAAGATTGTCTTTCTGGGCTGTGAGCACACATTGCTGGGTCCTGTCCAGCCACCCATCCCTTGTCAATGTCAGTGTGCCCACTAGAGCTATGTGTGGTAAGACACCAGTCTGCAAGAACCAGGGTATCTGACCTGTAGGACACTGACCTTGCCCAAAATCATGCCTACCAGAATGCTGTGTTTTAGCAATGTAGGCCAGTCTGACTGGTTTTTTCAGTGCTTCTTTACCACCTGTGTGAACAATTCTTCAGCAAATCAGTCAAAGGAGGTTTAAGAAGACTACCTCCAGCAAATCAATTTGATCTTAAATGAAAGCCCTTTTGTAGTCTTCTTTAAAATAATAATAAAAATCCCGACTAAGTAAAATACAGTTTACCTTTAATAAAACTACCACAAAGTAATTGTGTTGTATAACGAAAGATATATCAATGCCCGTATTTATAGATTTTCTATAGTAGCCAAAGTCACAATGATCCATGTGCCTTCAGCCAGGTTAGTTACTTCTTATTTTAGAAGTATAAAAAGAATAATTTAAATTTAATTATGCTTTTAAACTGCCATAAAACAGAGATTTAGCCTTCCAAGAAATCATCCTTAAAGTCATCTCTAAATAGCGTGATAACACTGTTATAAGATGACTAATTATTTAAGAACAGGGTACCTATTATGGGCTAGTGTGGACAGCAATCAGCCCACCAGTGTGCAGAGCTTTTGGAGTTTGACCCATCTGAGGGACACGTGTCCATGCATTAAATCCTGACCTCCATTACTGCCACTGTCATAGCTGCTGGTTCAGTCTGTGCCTAGTTCCAGAGCCTGAATCCCTAGAATCTAATTGCTAAAAAGCCTTCAGGATGATCCACTAACAACTACTGTGGATAAAAAAGTTAAATTAATATAGGATCTGCTAAGGGCATTTGCTCCAAATCTAAACTAAACTTATATAATATCCTTGAGGTTTAAAGCCTTTGGCTCTGAATTATTCTGGTATGTTTCAGTTTTTTGAGCTTTGGAGATGAAAGTGTCAAAATATCACAAGTCAGCTTTCTCATATGAGATTTTCCATGAAATTTTGCAGAATAAGAAGTTCAGAAAATTTAGGAAAGTTTCAATTAAGAGTATGTTGCTTGCCTGTTCTCACCCTACAGTATTTGTTAGATGTGAAAAACATGTACAACCACACAAATATGCAGGGGCTTCTTAGGTATTTAGTGCCATCAGAAATGTTCCCCATCTCTGATCAATGAAAATTGGAGTTTTACATTACCTGGGAAGAAAAAAATCAGCAGCAAAATTTGAAGCGGAGTGATACATATCTGAAGAAAACAGATAAGTATAAACTGGTTCAAAATATGATGGGATTTATTCCTTAGGTTTCTTCAAGATTCAGTTTGAGAATGTAAACTGGCATTGTGTTAAAGATTTTGTCTAAGCAGAATGAAAGTACAATGGATTTTGAATATCAAGAAGCCTTTTTCAAGGCAAAACACACAGAAAATGTGCAAAAAGGTTGTCTCAGTGATAAAACAAACAAATAATTGAATAAATAATACATACCTAAATAAAGTCCCATTAAAAACAACTTATATTGAAACAGCTTTTATAATGGCCAAGAGTTCACTCAGAAGTAATGAATAATTGCTTGGCTTCAGCACAGTCAATGAAAAAACCTGTATCTATTACAGCAGAACAGAATTTAAATTTATATGTAGTGAGTATAATTAGGGGCTGTACTCCTTCTGCCTTTCTTACCTGAAAATTGGCTTATTCATTTGTAGCCCATTGGTATGCTGTTGGCTTCATTTTCCCCTCATCAAGGCAAAAACATATTCCTGAATTTTAACCTATCATCAATAATTCTGACATACTGGATGAGCACTGAATTGATTCTGAGAGGGTTGATTTGAAACGTCATCCTGAAATGCAGAAGGGATGCATTTGGTGACAGCGAGCTCACTATGAGCTGTTACTAATAAACGACAAAGATAGTAAATAGCACTTTTTTTAGATTTCTGTATTATCCTGTGTTTTCAGCACAACTAGTACAGTTAGACTGTTGAAATTATTTTTTTCTCCATGTTTCCAAACAGGTTGTTCAAGCTTTCAGATTCTATGGATGCATGTAGATAGATTTTTATCTACAGGCGTAATTTCTAGTTTGCTGTTTCAGATTAGTCCCAGCCTTTCCATGTAAATGTCCTTGTACCTTGGTTCTCCACCTCTAAAACGGATACCTAATAAAGCTACTGCAAATATAAATTAGTGCATCTGAGATGCATGATGTTCTGATGATTACAATTGTACAGGAGAGCAGAGAGAAATGTTTTTATAATTCTTTCAATCTAAATTGCAGGCAAAAAGGCTAAAGGACAACAAAGACACTAAAGTTTAGGTCCAAGTTCTCTGGTCTGTTTGTCACCTTTGGCTATGATTTTAGAGTTGATGAATTTAGGTAGGAGATACCTATATATTGCAAGAGATGAGCTCTCCTGATTATCACTCAAAGCAGTCGTCATGTCTGAAGTGTTGTTTTCAGTGTCAATACAGAAAAGGATTTATGGGATTATGTATCTCTTTCCAGAGAAATTTCTTTCTCCAAAACTAACTTCTAAAAGTCTGAGTATTATGCATGAGAATTTCCTCCATATGAGCTTAATAATACTCTCCTAAACACTTCAAAATCTTTGGAGAGTAAGAGGGACCGGGAGAGACTTTATAAGGGCATGTACAGGTAGGATAAATGGGAAAGGCTTTAAACTGACAGAGGATAGGTTTGGATCAGATATTAAGAAGAAATGCATTACTGTGACAGTGGTGAGACACTGGAACAGCACAGAGAAGTCATGGACGCCTCATCCCTGGAATTGTTCAGGGCAGGGCTGCATGGGGCTCTGAGAAACCTGATCTAGTGTAAGACATCCCTGCCCACGGTAGTGGGGTTGGAATTAGATGATCTATAAGTTCCCTTCCAACCCAAACCATTCTATGATACTATGACTCCATAAGAGAAAAAGAGCAAAACAGAGCTCTTTGCTTCAGATATTCCCAGTTTTTTATAACCTGAGATTCTTGATCTCTGTGATATTGGAAGATGGAGAATTTTTTTCAGACATCTTCTAAACATAAAATATGACTTCCTCAAAGGGATCCCTTAAAATGCTTCTAATAAATGTTAATATTTTATTTTAGGATTTCTGCCACTGATAGAGGTCACAAATCATTCATAAAAGTGTAATTTGAAAAAAATAAAATTGATTTTAAAACAAACTAAAACACCAGCTAAAAGAAAACCACATTATAGAATATACTCCACCAGTTACCACCAGCACCTCTTAAGAGATCTGAATCATATATCTGTATGTTCTGGCAAAATGAAATGCACTGCAGATCAGAATATTTCCATTTTAGCTGGGAAATACAGCGTCATGCACATGTCTACTCTCAAGGGAAATACATTGTATGCACAACACTATGACATGCCTTAAAGGACAAAATAGTGGATTAGTCACCCCCTAACCCACTGTTTCTCCAAAGGACTTCTCTGACATTATATCTAGCCTCAGACAAGCTGTATACAGTTGAGACTGTTGCCTTTTCAAATGCATTTTAATGTAATTTTTTAATAAAATGTATGAAAAATATATTCCTTAGTAAAAGAAGCATTAGAAATAGTAATCACAGGGAAGGAGACCAACCTCACTGAAATAAATCGCTCTTTACTAATCAAATTAGAGCAGAGTATGAGTCCCAGTAGACATAACATATTTACATAACTATGGAAATGAAAGAATCCCTTTTTTTTCTCTCTAAAATTTGATGGGAGGACAGACTGTCTCTTCTGGAAGGATAAAAAAGAAGTCATTGCAGAGGGGGAAAAAAATACATGGTCTGGACTTCTGGAAAAATTGATTAAAGGACATTAATAAGAAAGCTGGAATACTCCACTACAGGATATAAGTGACAAGCATAAAGCCTGAAACTTGAATAAACTCTTGACAAGAGGAAGCAATCCTGAACTGAGAAGGAAGACCTTTCTGATCTAACTCTAGGGAAGTGAGCTAAACAGATCTTTTTTTTTATTTCTTCATCCATTATTTCTATAAACTCCTGTGACTGAGCTATCTGCTTTTGACATTATAAAGAAATTATTGTCTATTTTTTCAACCTGTTTTGAATTAAGAGTAATTTTTAAAAAAGAAAACCTGAATTACAGACCTCAAATTCTAGCAAAAAGATGTGGATTTTTCCATTGTAATACACGACTTTAAAAATGAAGAATTTTAAGGTCAGGAAAAGGGAAAAAAAGTCAGAAGATTTCAATGAAATCTGAGAATGATTTCATGAAAAAACTGAAGTTGCTGCAGTCCTACTTCATTGTTTCTTAACTCGCTCATAGCATTCAGATGGTGGAAAGCTGTAGACAACCCCTTTTACATTACTGACAGCTCCAAAGATTCAAGAATCATAAAATAAGCATAGAAAATATGAGACTGACTGTAAAGACCTGAGATTTTTTAAAAATATTCAGGTATCTATCTTTTCACTTTGGAGGCATTAGGCTTCACATCAGCCATACAAACTCTTCAGCCTAACCAGAATGAAATGGAATCTGAGCATTTCAAACAAACACAGGAGCAGGATTTACCCAGAATCCACTAAGCATCACAAGGCACATCATAAAAACTACAGACATCAGCAAACAGGACTCTTAAAGCAGTCATGTTTTCACAGAAACTCCAAGCCATGATGAATTCCTTTCTTCCCTTGACAGCCTGTTCCAGTGGCTAATTACCCTTATAAAAGTTGTGGTTTCTTTTCATTTTGATACTTTTTTAACTCAGCTTCCAGCCAAGGAAGGTCTTGCCATGGCTTCATCATTTTAAGTCCCTAGTATTCAGAACCACTTCTATTTTGATGAAAAATACCAAACTTTACAAATATCCTTGGTGTTTTTATGAGCTTTACACTATTTTTGTTTGCCAGGGTAGCTGACTTGAAATGGACTGAAAGATGGAAGGTATCATGTGCAGACACAAAGGCAGCCTTGCCAGTTCTTTTTCTTGCCAGTTGAACCTGAGCCAGCAGTGCTCTGGAAGCCAGAAAGGTCACCCTTGTCCTGGGTGCATCAGGCACAGCAGCATCAGTGGGATTGTCCTGCTCTGCTCTGTACTGGAGTGGCCTCACCTTGAATGTTGTGTGGTGTTCTGGGCACCAAAATATAGGAAAGACATTAAACTATGAGAGAGTGTCCTGAGGAGGGCAACAAAGATGATGAAGGACCTTGAGGGAAAGCCATATCGGGAGCAGCTGAGGTAACTTGGTCTGTTCAGCCTGGAAGAGACTGAAACCTCATTGCAGTCTACAATGTCCTCATAAAGAAAAGAGGAGGAGCAGACACTGATCTCTTCTCTGTGGTGACCAGTGACATGTCCTCAGGGAATGGTCTGAAGTTTTTTGAGTAGGTTGAGGTTGGATATTGGAAAAAGGTTGGGTATTATTCACTCAGAGAGTGGTTGGGCACTGGAACAGCGCAGTGGTTACAGCACCAGCCTGACTGAGTTCTAGAAGTGTTTGGACCATGCTCTTGGGCACATGGTGTGACTCTTAGGAATGGTATGCAGGGTCCTCTTAGGGCCGTGTGGAGGGTAAGGAGTTAAAATTGGTGATCCTGATGGGTCCCTTCAAACTCAACATATTCCATGATTGCTTGTCTTTCTCCTGGTGAATCACACAAATGCAGAGCACGAGTCTGACCACAGGTCATCAAATGGAGTTATCCACATGCATAAACAACATTTGCACCTCTGAACCACAAGTGGTCTAAGTAGTGAATACAGCAGGATGTTATTCAGTGCAGTTTGCAATATATTCCAAACTTCTAACCCGCTTTTGATTTCTTCTTCCGTGGATTACAACACTGTGTAATAAAAAACAGCTGCAGTAATTTCAGTTTCATATGAGTGAGTATTTAACCTAACTCTTCTGGAAAGCAAACCACAAACCACTCAGAAAAGCAAAATATTGCTATCCCAGTTTGCATGGTATTCAGATATTACCATAAAATGTAAGTTTCATTTAAAAAAATCATAAAAAAAAAGTCACAGTAATGCAAATTTTATTTTTTATATAACTTACTATTAATGTCTTTCATCTCCAGAAGAGGAAGACAGCGAGAACTCCACTATGGATCACCTAAATGATTGTATAAAATAGTTATTCACATTTTTCACTTCATTCCCACACTAAAAAAAATGAAGGTTCGGAGGACTATCTTGCCTGAAAGCATTTAGGAAGGAGATATCCATTTATCCATTTTTCTTGTTATTAGCCCAGATATTTTCCTAAGGATTTAGAAGATATCACAGTGTGTTTTGTGTTCAAGTATTTTTTCTGTGGCTATTCCTTTATCAGGACTTCAAATACATCAGTGAAAGACAGTTTCTTTTCAAGAAATCTAAAGGAACAGTAGGAACAGGAATATAGTAAAAGTTTCTTACCAGCATATTATTTTTCATCCTTGAATAAAGTCTGAACACCAAACACTCCAGTTTGTTTAATAGAAGGATAACAATTTTACAGCTGTGGATGCTCAAAAGGCACAAGGAGTTCCTGAAATGTATGAAGCATATAAAGTAAAGTTGATTAATATAGTGGTCACCTGAGTTTCAGTTTGGGCTTTTTGAGAGGATGTATGTTTGTTTGTTTGTTTGCTTGTTTGTTTCCTAAGTAAATTTTTTATACAATAATAAAAACTCAAAAAATTTCTGGAGATTACATGCCAGGAGTATAGTGTACAAACTACAAGAGGAAACAATCTTTCAGTGCTTGTGATATATTTTAGGGCAAAGGGAAAACCAAGCATTGTTGCGGTGCGTTTTGAGGTGGGGGCCCCCCGGGGAGGTCCCCGGAGGGCCCCCTAGGCTGTGAGCTGGCTGGCAGCAGCAGGCAGGCAAGGAGACTCCACACGGCTTCTGAGGGTGCTGAGCAGATGAAGGTTTATTTGGGGTCCCAACCCCGGGAACAGCATAGTCACTGAGGAAAAGGGGGGAAGGGGGAGCCTAGGGGAGGGAAGGGGCAAGAGGGGGGGAAGAGGCTGAGAGAGAGGAAGGCTAAGAGCCAGACTGATCCCCTAGCACAGCTTAAGAGGGGAATTGAAGTGGGCGCGGAATCAGACTTGGGCCAATGGGATTGCAGATACAGGAGGGTTCAGGGCAGGACCACAGGCTTAGAATACACCATACATTTCGGAGGGGTGACACAGAGCATACCATTTAAATAAAATGGAATACAACAAAGCATCAAAGAAAAACGATGTGTTTACAATATATTTGCCTCTTTTTTTCTAAAGAAAAAATATTCAGAAGAAAACAAAATTAAGCAAATATCTTCCACGGGATTACACAGTACCTAATAAAACACACAAAAAAAGAAGCCAAACATACTAAAATGACACAAAGAATCTGAAATTGCAATTTAACAAAAAATTTAGCTGTGAAATATTTTCTAGGATATAAATGTAACTATTGCTTTGGTCTCTTTCATCTGGAACATTTGTTATTTGGAATACAAAGATTAAAGGACAAAATTTCTAATCCAATTTGTAGAGATAAGTTCATTGCTTCTGGTTCTACTTTAACTAGGTGATAGATGTATAGAGGTTACAACCATGACACATTTTTCCTGAAAGCCACAAAAACCAAAGCCATAAAAAGTAACAGAGTCAAATCCTTTGATCCATTAAAATCTAACACACTGATATTTGTCATCTTGTATGGTTATGTACAAATACTTATATCTTATGAAACCAGATAATTTTTATCTTGACTACTATATTCAGATTTTTTCAGGTTGATCAGTCTGTTAAACTGCATGCCTGAGAGAGCTCTCCTATGGAAGTTCAGCGCCTGAGAAGGAGTTACATGTTTATCAGTAGGCCTCAATGGCACCAGGTGTAAACATAACTAAATGAACAAATCCCTAAGTAGCATTTAGAAAGAAAGAGAATAAGAACCAGAATTAAGTATAGGCAGGTCATCCAAATATATCACCAGTTCTGGATTTTTTTCCACAGGTCACCATATGCCTCTGTAATTATGAAAGCTCTACTATTGCATGTTTAAATTCCATGGCAGTGGCGCTGCATATTTACTATTCTGGCAGTTCATAACACCATAACTACATTTACAAATATCTGACAATACAAGTAGGAATTCCAAACTTTGTTTTTCTTCAATGCATTGACCCATTAAAACCTTTCAAAAAATTAACACTGACTGCATTCTTTGAGAAAATGTACAGTAATTAATTGATAGACAGAAAATGTATTATTATTATTATTATTATTCACTTCCCTCAACTATTATTTTGGGCAATTACCTCTACTCCAGATATGCTTTTTTAAAAGAGACATATATATGTAATTAAATTCAGAAGAAAACATACTATGTTTTGATTTGAAAGGAGGAAACCACATGTTTGTGCTCTCTGGAGATTGTCATGTATATTAACTCAAAAATCTTTAGGAATTAAATTTTGGGACACTTATTCAACATTTTTGCCTCAAAAATGTAACAGCTGAAAACAAGAGAGGTTTGCATAACATGATATGTATAGGTCTCTCTCTTTTATTGCTCTCTTTTCTAGATTGTGATCAAACACTCTATTAGACTTACACTTCTGGGATTTGTACTACCTGCTTGTAATCTTAATAGATGTCAGGAATTTCTGTTCTGTTTTATCATTACCAGTAGATTTTTGGTAACTCCATGAATGCACTGTTGAAGGGGTTGTTTTCTCCTAATATTATCAGTATCAAAGAGAGACACATTGTCTGTGCAGAATTTAGGGTTTCAGAAGATTGTTTTATTTTAATTTTTCATTGAAAGGCTATGTGTGTCTTTATATGGATAACCTGATTGGAACACAACAAAAATTACAAAGACATGTTTCTACTTGATCCCCCAGGAACGCTGAGAAATGTATCTGGTTGAAGCATATGATGAGTCTCTCTGACCCTATGTTTAAGCAGGTTATTTTAGACAAGGGGCGCAGTCCCTAGGCACTCAGTTATATTTCTGCCTATATAAACATTTACAATGGCTGGATGATCAGGGGTGGAAGATAAGTCTGTATCATGCACTGCAGCATGATGTGGAGCTACACAAGCCAGCTTTGGAAATGCTGGCAGGTCCATACAAGAATGGCTTACTGTGAATTCTTCTCTGCCAGCTGAATGCATGGACCAGTTCAAGGAGAAGCCAGATGAGGTTGTATTGTAATATAAGAGGCTAGAAAGAGACCATAAGAGCATCACCATAAATGCTTCTCACCCGTTCAGTAATGTAGTGTCATGAAAAGATAATAGTTTTTGTCCCAGAGGCAGGATGGCTGCCTTTGTAATAGCAATGTTCTTGGAAATTAGTCCTACTTTTCTAAAGCATTTTAGCTTCATTATAATCAGATTTCTTAGTGTTGCACCCTTTTTACAATGTCTATTTTAACTAAGGTCAGACACTGCTGCCTAACAGCAGCCTGTTCCATAGCTTCCTGAATTAGAGATCTGGTGTCTAATTCAGAGCAACACTTTTACTCAAACCAACTTCAAACAAGCTCAAATGTTACCTAGTGCTCCCATCTCTTCTCTTACTCTTTTTAAGGACTCTTTCTTTGGTGCATTGATAACTTTCTTTCTCTCTGTTTCATATATGGGATTGGTAGTGTCTCTGATGGCATCTGATGTCCAAACTCATTTAATTTCTTTTGTATTTAATATGGTCAATACTAACTGTGCTTACTCATAAATACCCTTGTTCAGTACAGGCAGCACCATGTCATTTGCAGAGAAAGAACCTCCAGAATCCAAGCAGGGAAAGTGTATTTTTTTAACATAGGTAACTGTTCTTTTTCTGGCCACTGCAATATTGACCAAATAAGGTACGGAGAAAGACCCACATGTTGCATAATCAGACTTTTTAGTTCAGAAGTCACCCTCTTGAGCTTGAAATTTGCCTGGAAATTAAGGTCTGTAATAAATCATGTAAATTCATGCCCTCCCTTCACTAATTATGATTTAAGACTGACTTGAGACAGGCAAACTCTGGAGAGTGGAACATGTCAGCAGAATCATTACCCCCAGGCACAGGGGTGGGTAAGGTCCCACCCGTGGCCAGTGACCTGTGTGCCCAAACCCTTCTGCTGCTTTTCAGGACCCAGCAGAGCCCTATGGGCTCAGCCCCAGCACTCCAACAACACACAGTCCCCAGGGAGATAAAGCCACAGCTTGGAGCCTCCACCCCTGCATTGGCAGTCCTAGAGGAGAGGCAGGTCTGGAGAGGAGCTCTTGGAAGAGGCTATCTTCCCCCAGACTGTGGCTGATTGTGCCATCAGAGACTGGCACAGACACAGAAGGACTCAGACCAGAACGAGGTGTAGAGACAAGAAAATAAATATTCCCTGCTAGGGTTCAGTCACACATTTAATTCTTGCACATAGAGCAACTTAAAGAGAATATTATCTTGTCCCACTAGGCAACCACAGGCTCAACACAGAGATAGCTGAGAAGGACAGGTCTCTGCCATAACCATGACTGCTATTTAACAATCCCCAAGACAGTATTATTTTAACTCATCTTAGGAGCAAGAAAATTGAATTCCTTCATTATTTCATTATACTGAGATATCTTAGCCTGATCTTGGCTGATCCCAACTGGATTAACCGATCACAACTAGATTTATCCCACTTAACTTGAAGTACCTCGCTGTGGCATAAAATTTTTGAGGGTAGCCTGACCCCATTATGAATCAATGGGATGAGAAAAAATGGGCTAAAATTGACTTCTGGAAATAATGTTATCTCTGTTCATTACAAAGTGCATTTGACCCTGAATTAGGCACCTTCATTTTGTGTCTGAAGCTAACAGGGAATGAATCACTCCTCTGCAACCTAAGATATCAAGTCCAATCAAGATTATAGTCTTACAGTCTTAAAACATTTATCCAAGATATTTGCTGCACCAGTTCTGTGTTTAACAAAGTCTAGGGTTTACTGCATGCAAACTAAGAGTGTTTCATAAAGATCATGTGATTAATTGCCAGCACCACAGGCAGATTTAAAGACTGGGTTTTAATTCATGTATGCCTCCACCTTCTGAGTCCCTACTATCAAACACACTTTTAGAAACTCACAATAATTCCAAAGGAAAAGTACTTCCTGAAACCATATTTCATCCCTTCAACTCCGATTCCCTGAGAAGTTTTCTCTTTAGATATTTTATGCAGCACTTATCTTCAGAGCATTTGCGGCACATCCAGCAGAATGGATATATTCACAATTCTTTCCTTTTGCATCAGTGGAACTCTAAGCACAAAATGCTTTGCAGACTGGTTGGGAAAATCATCACTTCTGTTTGCTATACTGCTTTAGTGTGAGACATCTAACTCCTTTTCATCCAGAAGTGGTAATAACCAGAGCAAACAGATGATAAAGAAAAATCATTGTGATGGAATAAAACACAAGAAAGAAAAATTACACCAATTGGTTAGAAGTTAAGGATTTTTTATACATTAATGTTATTCTACTAATTTTTAACACTGCAAAGAAAGTACACTTCTAATCCAAATTTACACTTGTAAAAAGTAGTATTGAGTAATTTCAAGCCCTTAACATGTCAATCAGGGTCTTAAATGCCAGAGTCATAATTCTAAAAACAAAGAAAAATTCTGTATTTTAAATACTAGGTCTGATGTGTGCATCCTTTTGACAGGAATACGATCTTCTAAGGAAAGCAGCATATTACCTAAAGAAGATTTTATATTAAAATCTTGTATATTAAGATTATAACATATATTGCTATATCTCTATATTAAATCAAGAAAACCACATTTTACTTTGCTTTACTGGCTATCACCACCATCAATTTTCATTAATACATATAATATATGAGTTATATACATATAATTCTAAGAAAGGATTCCTCAAAATACAGGAAGAATATGCTTGAAAGCATGTTGTCTGTATTAGGTAAACACAATGTCTTGGGCACAATTTGATTAAAATATGGGGGGGAAAGGTAGCGAGTTTATCTTGAGTTTCCCCACCCCCTGCAGAAGATTTTTTCTAAAAGGCTTGCTTTAGCCTAAGATAAAGAAATTGTTAAAAGTTAAAAATAAAAGTTTAATTCAGAAAGTGAATGAAGCTCTATAGTCTGAATAATCCAGAAGGTCAAGATAACTGATAAGAGTGGTTCTTTATTGATCTTTTAAAATAGATTATCAGTTTAGTGATCACCAGTGATCAAATCTAGATTAGTTCTGTATCTTAGAGACAAATTTACAACATTGTGCTGATTCCAGCTAAAAAGCCTCAGATACCTGTACAAGGAAAAGTAACTTCTGTGAATCAACAGTTTGATGTATTTCCATTTTTCTTGGAGCTTTCAATCTAAGTACAACCTTATTCAGCTCATGTAGAATTTCTAGATCTTTTCCTGCAGTGGACACATCTAATAATGCAAATTATAGGGGAAAAAACTTCACTCTTCTGAAAAGCAGGTAAATCACTCAGGTATTGCAGTTAGAAAATGAAAGGTATCACTTTCCATGACATACAAATAAAAGAATATGATGCCACTTTAATTTGCAGACAATCAATAAATATATTATCTCCATCTGTAGCCCAGACATAAAACTTAGAAAGATGAAATTCTGTGGCAAGGAGAAATTATTTCTGAAAATGCCACACTATCCAAAATAGTACACAGTTTAAGGAAATATAATATAAAAAAGAAGTAGGCTTTTGTGTATTTATGGTGTTCCATAATTGAAAGATCATTTGATAGCATGGCAGTGAGACTTTTAGCATATTGGAACAAGAAATGTAACAGTTTCAGGAATTGATCATTAGAGTGCAAGCTACCTCTTGCTGTCCTATGAACCAGGAAAGCAATAAGATGGTTCACGCTATCTTACCCCAAGATATAGTCAGAGAGGATCTTGTCAGACAAAAGGTGAAAACTCAAGAACAAAAGCAGGCATGTTTTTCTTCACAGTGTTTGTCAGAACACATTTACATCTGGAAATAGATAGAAGGCATCTTGTCTGGAGATATTCAGAGTAACCTGCCAAATTCACGCTGGCATAATTCCAGAAACCATGTTTAAGTTTTGTCACAGATAAATTTTGTCTAATAGGAAGCATAATATTTCTAGTGATGATGCCTCAAGGCAACAGTAGTAGGAGTACTAATCATCTCTATCTGAAGGTGTTTGCTAAAAGAAATCACATTTAACAGAAGCTTCAATTTTCACACTCCTAGTTCAATGCTGCTGAGAAGTCATAGATTATAAAAACATACCTGTAAGCACTGTAAGATTTGAGAAAAAAGATTATGCAGTGAACTGTACCTATATGGCACATTATTAACCCAGAGTAAGAGCAAGGCAGGCACATGACACTCTAAAACCCAGTGGTATTTTCTGACTTGTCAAATATGGTCAAACTTAATATTCTTCTTTACAACATAGTGAGCATCACTCAAGCTGTGATAATGCTATGTATTTTGACTACACATCTTTAATGATTTACTGGTAAAATATATTTAGGTTAGCTGACTTAAATGCAGGAAGAAAAAATTGAATGGTTATTTGTAGGTTAATATCTTTATTATTTACTTGTAGGCATGTTCTCATCTCACAGTCACACAAAGAAATGCCTAAACACGTAAAACAGTCCAAACAACTTTGTGTAAATTCTAAAAACCTAAGTTCCATTTTTCCAATTCAGGCTATAAGAATCTCAGTTTCCTGTTAGCACTGCTGACTTTGACTTTTCAGTAAGTAGATGGCTTTTGAAAATACACTGAGGTGGTCTTTTGAAAATAGAAAGGGCTTCTTCCAAGATCAACTTCAGGCACAAGTTCAGGTCCATCATTTGGAAACTGAGCACTTTGAATGAGCACCAATAAGGAATATGTAGAGTTGAAACCCAAAATCACCCTATTTTAAAATCAAACCATTACACCAAAGATATATCCTACAGATTTTACACAGCATGCCCTAATCTGCCTTCTCTATCCAATCATAACTAGTATTTCAGAGGCATATGACCAAAAACTACTTTATTTTTAAAAGGATGAACTACATAGATACAGAGAGGGACCGAGGAAGAAGTATTTTTCTTCCTGATCCTCTTCCACCAAGGTGGCATCTTCTTTGCTCCAATCTTTCTGCTTGGTCTCTGGGACTATTGACTCCTGAGTGGAGGTCTTGGCAGAAAAGACTGAGGCAAAAAGGCATTCATCACCTCAGCCTTTTCCAAATCCTGTGTAACCAGGTCACCCATCTCACAGTACTGGGCTCACATGTCCATAGTCTTCCTTTTGTGTACTTATAGAAGTTTCTTTTAGTTTTTAACACCTCTGGACAGATTCAATTCCATTTGGGCTTTGAATTTCTTAAACCCATCTCTGCATGCTAAGATAATACCTGTATATCCGTCCCACAATACCTATTCTTGCTTCCACTCTCTGTGTGCTTAATTTTTGTGTTGGAGTTTGGCCAGGAACTCCTTGTTTATCTGCAAAAGTCTCCTGGCATTTTTGTCTGACTACCTACTCACTGACTGCAACAGAAAAATCTTAAATATTAACCAATTTTCTTTTCTTATGCCCTTATTTCCTTTAGTACCCTATCCCATGTGACACTTTCAAGCAAATTTTTGAAGAAGCCAAAATCTGCTCTTCTGAAGTCCAGGGCTATGAGCTTGATTTTTACCTTCACCTGTGTCACTGTCATATTTTCTGGAAAAATCCCTTTGCCAGGATTTCTCTCCTGGAAATCTGAGAAGCCTCAGAGAAAAATCAAAACAATATTATCTGATTTGCTTCTCCTGTGCTTTGCTGCTTTGGAATGTGGTTTGGAGATTGTTTACTAACAGGAGCATGTTTCATTGGTTGCATATGAATTGTTTTTACTTATTGGCCAATCACAGCCAAGCTATGTCGGACGCTCTGAGGAGAGAGTCACGGGTTTTTCAGTAGTATCTTTCTAGCTTTCTGTCTGTATCCTTTTTCTATTCTTTACTATAGTTTAGTATAGTATGCTTTAATATTATATAAGATCAGAAAATAATAAATTAGCCTTCTAAGAACATGTAGTCAGATTCATCAATTTTCTTCCTTTGATGGGGACCCCAGAAACTACCACACCCCTGTCTCTTCAAGACCCTGAACTCCAGTTTTTGGCTACTGCAGGCTACAGTAGGTTGTGTGTCACCCTTGACACACAACCCCAACAAGCTTCTCCTTGTTGGTGAGTATGATATTCAGTAGAGCACCTCTCCTCATTGGCCTCTCTGTCATTTGGGTCAGGAATATATATTATTTTCTGGACTTGCCCTGCTTTGCTTCCTCACATCATTAAAATATCTTCCCAGTATATGTGACTACTGGTGAGAAGAGAATGGTTCTGGATAAGTAGTGTTCATCATACTATTTCACAGGTTGGAGAAGAAACATATTTAGCTTTTGTGACTCACAAGAAAGCTCTAGAACAGTACGTGATGAAAGAAAAGTCCAAATGCTACCAATGCAACTTACAAACAAGTAAACAACAAAGTCCTAAGAGTGTCACTCTGAATTGTAAGTAAAGAGGAAAACCTAAGTAGAATATTTGCTTCCTTCAAAGAATCAGCTTTGAAATGTTTACTGTACAGGCTGACAGTTGTAAGACATAATTTGTTTTCCCATCTTTCTATTTCTGAAATGTGTGGGAATTAATTGAACTAGAAAGGGTCTCTAAAGCCTCATGTTGCTATATAATGTTTTACAATCAAGGTTTCAGATTTTAACTTTTCCTCAAAACACTGTTGATCATAAAAGAGATATCTTTCTGCTTTTAGCACTTAGTTTTCATTTCCTTCCAGCTAATGCCAGTAATAACTAGTGCTTCAGCAGCTTATTATTCATTAAATGCTCATTTCAAACACATTTTGTTCTGTATACTTTGGACTCTAAATAGTGTTTTGATACCTAGTGCCTTTTATAGTACAAGCCTTTTCTTTTTCAAATACAATCTAGTTTGATTTTTTTAAAACAAGGGGGTTTTTTATACACTTTGTTTTATTTGTAAAATTTCCAGGCTTAGCTTTAGTTAAAAAACTTAATGGAAAATATAAAAATATTGCTCCCCAACCCAACAAAAGTAGGGGGAAAAAAGATCGTATAAACCAAAACTTATAAATAAGGTATTCCAGTGCACTTTTACTAGACACTCCAAGTCTGCCAGAAATAAGCTCAAAATATTTCTGATTTGAGGTTGTAACCCAGACTCTATAAAAACTTGGAGCTGTACCAAATGGAACATCACACTATTTTTAAAAAATAAAGTATGAATACACTTCGATAAACTATTTCTTTTCAACATGGGATGAAATTGGGTTCATCAACCATCCCAGTTTAGGCACACGTTTTTACTGTGAGAATTAAACAGCGTTTCTGCTCAAACTTCCTTCATTCCAAGCAGGTTCTTCCAAACAAGAGCATCTCTCTAGGAAGACACTGGAGAGACTGCCTGCACAAGTAGCTCACAGACTTAGCCATCTAAACTTGAGATCAAAATTACACCTTTTCCTCTTACAAGCAGAAAACTAGAAATTCAGGAAAGGCCCAGAGTAACAAGTTGAGCACAATTTAACAAAGCATCCATTGCAGCAACAAAGAACAAGAGCCTTCTACACTGCATTGTACATTCTCATATTCCACTCCCTGATGGAATCATGTGAAGAAACAGAGACAATTCCAGCAGATGCACAGTGACATGACATGGGGCAGCAGACACAAGCTCTAACCCCAGAAATTCTGACAAAGTACTAGAAAAAATTCACCCTCTGAGAGAAATCAGACGCTCAACCAAATTGCAGAGATGCTGTGGGATCTCCATCATTGGAAATATTTAATTTTTGCCTGGAAAAAAGCCTTGAGCAGCCTGGTCTGACTCCAAAATCAGTCCTATTTGCACCAGGTGGTTAGACTAATTTACTTTAAAATGTCCTTTCCAACCTAAATTATTCTATGAGTCTGTCAAAATGACAAAGAACTTAAAGCAGACATCGCATTGACCGTGTTTTCAAATCAAGCTACTGGCAAAACAGAGGATACAAACATTCACAGAACTAAAAACCCACACAAAAAAAAAGTCTTTTTTTAAAATATTTTTGTCACAAAAGAATACAATTTTGCTCAGTTTGGAGAGCAATAACATTTCTAAGAGTTTCCTCAGATGTAAATAGTCAAAGCTGCCTAGAGACCTACTCCTGTTCCTCTCCATTTATAGCCCAGATACATTGCCAAACAAAACTCCTATGTATTAGCCAAAAATGAAACAGACTGAAAAGGCCAGTAAAGGTCACCCAGTAACCCAGTCTTGTAGCCAGAGAAATGTGTCTGTGGGTGTGGCACACCATCATTAAAGTCTGATTTCCTTACTTTTACACTGATATTGCTTTAACTTGCTTTAAAAGTGCCTTAGCCAATCACTCACATCAAAATGATAGGCATAACAGATGCAAATTTTTACCCAGTAACACATGTTGCTGGTGATTAAAAAACACAGAACAGAAACTAATGTTAATGAATTCTGCATACCATAAATAGTGAATTACCCTTGCCACTACAAACATCCACAAAGGAAAACCTTAACAGAAAAGAGCATCAAAGAGAAACAATTAGGATATCCTTTCTAAAGAGGCATTACAAAAGGTTGTTCACACAAATCTGTCAGTTACTCTTGACTTCTAACAGCACTGCATGGTCCCAGACTCTGCTTGAGATGCACACTCCTGGCCATAGTCTAAAACTTGCAGCACTTGGGGAAGGACCACCAGCATTACATGGCTCATCCCTTCCACACACCTGTTTGCCAGTGCAGGTTCGCAGCCCGAAGCGCTCTGGCCACACACTGGATTCCCAAGATGTGAATGTGTCAATCAAATAATCTAAAAAACCACAAAATTCCTTGTCAGTGTACACCCTTCTAACACTTGAAATCAGCCTTCAGTGTTTAAGTAGTCATGGCCATTTTGTTGCTTGCAAACCACTGTATAGAAATCCTCTTAATTTGTGTAATATTGCTGACTTCACCAAGCTTGTATCCATAAATAACTGGGGTTGAGTTCAGGATATTTATCTACAGTCTCAAGTTTAGGTGCTGAATCTGCTTGCTCTGTCATTGTTGATATCCTTTTTGGATGTTTATATCAATGTTTGAAAAATCAAATATACCATTGTTTTTTCCATTTTAATTAGGTGATCACAATGCTGAGAGACTCAATGGAGATGCAAAGAACACAGGTGCACAGCATACACTGAAGGGCATTTTGGTATGAAGGGTTTGCTTAAATTCTTCACCCTCTCATAAAAATATAACCAAAATAATAGAAATGTTTAAACAGGTTCTTAGTATCCCATCTAAAATTATATACTCAGGGACAAAGGAGTGAGATTACATTTGTATATTCACTACAAAGACCCAGTCACAATACTGGTATCTCACATCGAGTTTGATGACACTACTTCTGCATAGTTCATGCATGCTGGACTCTTGAACATCAGCTAAATGATGACCTGTGATTTGTACACACTCTAATTTTACACAAATTGTCAAGGCACAAACAGAACCCTGGAAAGAAGTTTTAAACAGTGCATGAATTAGTGTTTAAAACACCCCAAAACATTCAAAATCATTTTAATTTCATTCAGAGGATTGTAATACTGTCATAAGATATAGCATCCTTACAGACATCTCAGACAAGTGTTGGCATGAGAGTTAGGAAATAACATACATATGTTCTCATAGTGTATTTACAAAAAATGTAGGGAGAACATATGGTAGACACTATCATGAATGTTACAGGGAAAAAAAAAGGTGCTGTATGCCCCATTTTCCCTTTCTGATGAGAACTGCAAATAAAAGCAACATGAACAGAGTAACACCGCAAGCAGCAAACCAGATATTCATGGATCAGAAAATGGCAAGACAACTACCATTCACTCAAATACCTTTGAAAAGCATTGTGCTACATTGGCTATGGAAGAGAAAATGGATTTTTTTCTACTGGTTATACATGCAAGGAGGGTAATTATTTTGTTTTTTTAATAGACATTTGACTGAGTTAGACTGACTGCTCTTCATTCCATGGTACTTCAGGAAACAGATATTCAAGACCATCTTTGCTGCTTGGTAAATTGAACTACATCCTTAGTTTCAATCTGGAAGTTAAATGAAATAAAACCATGGATATTATTCTAGCTTCATGCAATGTTCAATGACACCAGAATTTGGCTGCATAGCTAAATATCAACTATCCTCTAAAAACTGTTCTAATTACTAGTACAGGGTAAATATATTAGCATTGCAACTTTTGCCATTAATTTCTTCAAAAGTTTTCATTATTGCATAGGAAAATCAGAGCCAACTACAAAGACATTTGCTTCCAATTTTTCAAACAAAAGTATTTAAAAGTATCATTTTGACAAAAAGCATCCCCTTTTCAAATTAGTTTGCTATTGAAGGTCAGGGAAGGAAAAAAAAAATTTTGGCCAAAAAATCACCATTTTGATTCTTTAACAAAGTAATCTGGAATTAAAAAAGAAAAAAAAAATTTAAAAAAAAAGTGCTTACAGGAGAAAGGAGAACAGAACTGCAAGAGAAGATGGGAGAGAAGTTATAGTCTCTTTTACCCAAATTAAACTCCTAAAGAGTTTTAATTGCATTTTAAGAAAAATAAACTCATTTCAATTTGCTGTGATTGTTCACAAGTATATGTTTTACAAACTTTTTCATTGTAAGTGCTCCACAAACCAAATTTTACATGAGTTTTGGTAAACATCTGCTTAGAACACATTTTCAGAAATTAAATTTGGGCTAAATAGCAAAAACTGAAGAATGGAGTACAAGAGTGTTCTAGCACAAAAACAAACGGAGAAAAATATATTTTTAAGACTACTTCTATAAGCACAATATAAAGGATTATGTGGCAGGTGCCTTGACACAGTCTGTCCTATTAAAACTCCTTGAGTGGGATCCATTTGACCAGATGCAGAGGTCTGAAGCAAGACCCTGAAGGTTTGAGGGTGATGGGGTTGCCTACAGTCAGAAGAGAAAACAGTCACTTTCAGGCACAATTCACATCATACTAATTTCAATGCCTAAACTGTTCTTCATTACCTCAGCTGTTAGTGGGAGATGCTGCTGAGGCTCCTCTGACACAGCTGTCAAAGAGATAATAAACGTTTGTAAATTTATTTTCAGGGTCTCAAACGCTCATTGCAGTTTCCAGGATGATTTCCTGGCCTGCAGTCCCTCTTCCTATGATCCACTCCTCCCAACCTTGTGGAAAGACCAATGTTGAGGCTAAAAAGAGCAGAGTTTCCATTTCTGATCATTTACAGGTGACTGATGGTAAAGTCAGTTGACTTTCCTGCTCCGTACAGGTTACTGAGGCCACTGCTGTCAACCCCGAGCTGTTCCAAAGCAAGAATTGTGTCCTTTTTATCAGGAATATGTGAAATGTCTTATTTATTGTACATCAGGGAAATTTCTCTGCAGGTCAATGGATTTCTGTATGAAAAATCCCTCTTATAAGAGATTAAAAATAATATGTGGCATTCAAAAAATCTGCATGTGTATATATATATATATATTCCAATCTACACTGACTTGGGGAAAAAAAACAGCATAAGAAACAAAAAATATATAGTCTAAGGGTAACAATTTGTAAGATACTTTTGCCGTCCATAACACCATTTCAAAATACTGACATCTCTTAATATACTAAAAATAAAAATTAATAAATCTCTTCAAGGAGAAATAAATCAAAAGTACTGGAGATAGCATGTGACCAAACAAGACAAACAAACAAACAAACAAAACCAAAACAAAACCAAAAAAACCCACAAAAATAAAAAACCACTTAAAGTACAGCTGTTGATCTTTTTCATGTGAAAAGAAAAAGAGAACAATCCAGTAGTCACCATTATGTAGATTTTAGGTTGACCAGAGCTCTGAAGCTATGCATACTATTATGTAAATTTTTTTTGCAAATTTTTTATTTCTGCTATGTAAACAGAATCGGTTTCTAGAAACTTAAATTAAGCAATAAGAAATGTTAGACTTGAAGTATAATCATAACAACCACACAGAGAAGCAAAACTATCTTTATGAAAACTGACATAAGGTTTCTCCTTAGATAAGTACTTCATAGGTCCAAAAATTATTGGTTACACTTTAAACAGATAGTTATTACTGAAACAGCATGTCTTCATTAATATGTTCTTAATTTTGTCATTTGACCAGCATAATTTTGGGGGTTTTGTTGTTATTATTACTACTATTGTTATTATTATTGTCACATTTAAAAGTTTTTTTGTACCATTTGAATAATTTTCATTCTTCTAAGACATTCAGGCTCTACTCAGTTCAGCCTGATCTGTTAAGATGACCAAAGCTTATTATTTGTCCCAGAATTCTGCCTCCACTATCAAAAAAAGTCAAATTATTTGCCCTGTCAGTAACAGTGAAATAAGAGTATGAGATTACCTACTTATGAGTTACATAGTTTACTGCAATGAAATTAGGAAAACCCAAAGAAAAGGTAGCTGTAACTTTTGCCCAAATCAGACCCTTTTCACTCATAAGGTACCACTGACAGCAAAAACTTGCATGGCAAATTAAGCTTGGACCTTAACAGAAGATTTGCATCAGGAGACCTGAAGTTTTTCTAGTTGAAAGAGAGGCTGCACAGCATTTTTAAACCACTGCAATGATTTAAAGAAATTTGAAAAATGCCTTGGTAAATACACACCGCTGCATAACAAATGAAGTCTACAGTCTTAAATTAGACATTCTGAAAACTCATTCTATGAAAAAGCTCAAAGTTTTTGTTTCCACATGTGCATCTACAACACATACACTCACCACAAAAATATTTATCAATAAGCCCACTTTATTCACATTTGGATGCAAAATCCCAGATATTTATTCCTGAGCATCAGCTCAAGCTTCCAAAATCTGAGTTCAAATAGAGTTTTGTCTGCCCCTTGAGGAAGGAGCAAACCCTGCTTTACAGATTTACCTTAACAACTGTAACAACTGCAAAGGATGGGAGCCCTGCATGAAACAGGCAGCCGTGTGCCTCTTCATCCCACAAACTGAGCATCAAACTGCAAGTCACTGCAGACTGGTTAGAAAAGGTACAGTGTGCCACCTTCCTTCACACCCCTCAGAAATCAGCTTTCAGCTAGAGGAACTTGTGCTAATAAAGCATCATGCACCAGTCAGCAGCTCTGGTGGTCTCCTCTGCTTCTTTTCCATTTTGTCTATGACTATCTTTGAGAGTAAAAGGCTGTTGAAAAGCCGTTATGCCCAAAAAGGGGGATGGTTATTACCTTTCACGTTCCATCCTTAGGCTATACTGCTTAACATTTCTGCTGTGGCTGTTTGGGAAAGTAGCACCATTTCCATCTGTTATACTTTCTTGCCCTCTGCTGGAAAAACTATCAACTGAATGTGCAGAACTGAACTTTTAAAACTGATTTCTCAATCAATTGTGAAAACAACTGATTTTTTTCACACAGTCTTTCAGCAAAACACTCATAAGAAATGTTAAAAAATATTTAATTTCTTTTTAAAACCATCTGATTCCTAGCAATTAATCTTACTTCAGAATCAGACCAAGGCATTGAAAGTGACATCCTGTCCCCAAAATATACTCTCTTCAATATACAAGGGGAAAGTTGATAGGAGTGAAGAACAAATGCATAAGAGAAGGTTCAGGAACGAGTCATTTGAGTGCATTTTTCAGAAACATAGATGAAATGCAGGTGCTGGTGTTAGATGGGAATACAGGGCAACAGTATTTTCTGCTTTAGTGTAATGCATTTGTGATGTTTGAAGCGAATAGATGGGTAGCAGGTTTAAATACATTTTCAGTAAATAGTATACTTATGTTTCCTTACAATAAAATAAGTCTTCATAACAGGAACTAAATTACCTCTCTGCTGTTACACCATTACTACGTGGACATATTCAAGAGCATATTCAGAACTCCTGAGAGAGAATTTTGCTTCTGGATATTATGCCTTCAAAACTTCAGGCTTCCAATTTTCTAACACTTACAGTTTCCCACGAATAGCAGTTGGAAAAGCAGTCAGGTTTATCAGCTGTATTGTCACCATTCTCCTTTTCATCAAAGAGCAGCTATGGTGGATTAAAAAAGTAATGTCACCATGTCACAAAGAAGGAAGGATAGCTCTTTGTTAAGTATGCCACTGGGAAGGACCTCTCTGGTGCTTAATACCTCTTCAGGCCTTTCAGACAATCAGTAGTTCCCTCCTGTGAGCCATGAACCTTTGCAGAAAGTCTTTCTGTCATAAGTAACCTTCTGCTTTCTATTTATTGACCTTAATCTTCAAGATGACAGGATATTTCCATGGCATGGAGAGTTTCCCTTACACATCCTTACCCAGCATGTAACAGCTCACATGAATAAGCACATCATACTAAGGAAAATGGAAATTTTCTTCTTTCGGTGAATACTTTCAAAGACCAGGTCTATGCCTGATATCACAAAAAGTAGTACTCTCTGCTTGGATAAAACAGATGGAAAATAGATGTGAGAAGTACTCATGTTCCTCTTTTAAGCTGCAGTCATGTTCAGTTTCAGATAGTCAGTCCTTTTGCAGTGACTGATTTCAGTTATCAAGCTATATCCTGCTTCAACATCCACTAGTTCCGAATAATGTTTCATAAAGTGAACCAGATTTATAAGGATTTATTTAGGGAACTACCACATTTTCACTATCAGTACAGAGGGCATCTTCATTCCTGTTGCTGACTACCTTTAACCATAACCATAACATCTTTTTACTCACAGTAAGGGTCAAGTTCTTTTAAATTTTAAAAGCATTATAAGAGCTGGAAACTAAAATTAGATTCAGCAAAATTCAGTCAGTAAGTATTCAGCAGACTGTTGAAGGATTCCAGACTACATATTAAGAAAAATTGATTCAAACTGCATTTGTACAGATTTATATATAGGCATAGTTTATAAATACTTCTATAGAATGACACCAACCATGACATCTTCTGTCAGAGTCATTTTGCCAAAACAGTTGCAGAAATATGTCTTCCTTTTGCCTAAATATTGTTCAGATAAAACCCCAAAAACATCAGGGATAATATATTTGCAATCTGGTATGGCTCAGGGAATAGGTAATGGCATGCAGAGCTTTTCATTTCAAGAACATAAATTCAGGTTCTGCCCAAGACACAAGAGGTCTGAAAGCCCTGTTGTGACTCCTCTAACCCATTTAAAATGAGTTCATTTTCAAAATCCAATTACTTTGCTTTTATTTTCCAAATCCAGGAAATATGTTCACATCACAAATAACATCAGCATAGAAGGCAATCTTCTTAAAGTTTTTAGTAGAAAGGTCAACGATTTGATGGGATTAAAAAGCAAGTATCCTCATTTGAGTGAGGTTTTCCTCCTTTATCAGGACACCAAGGCACAGAGGTTCTTTTGAGCTGTTTCTCCAGAATAGTCAACCACTTATAGGGTCCCATTGCCTACAGAATGGCAAATAAAGGCTCTCAGTGAAAGGTCAGGATTTGACTATTCAGATGATTTCAGAAAGAAGTCAGTGGGAAAAGGAACAAATGCCATTTTGAGCTAGAGCTCTGTCACATCAAATATCAAACAGAACTGCCATGTCGTCATATTGCATTCTTTTTGTCACACACTGTGTGTAAACAATATTTGGACATCTCAGAATGTGGGTAAGGGCTCCTGTGACTCACGTTAATGCAGTGGATAACAGGAGTAATCAAAAGGGATTTTATGGAGGAGAAGCTATGGTTCCCACAACAGTTACTTGATACTTGGAAAGAGGAGAAGAAGCTCTTGAAATCCACCTGAAAATTTTACCTCCATTTCTCATCTCTCCTTTCTCATTTTGTGAAATAATATTTCACAAAAAATCTTAATTAGATTGGCCAGTTTACATATAAACTCTCCACATGAAAACACTCCAAATTCCAAAAGGGACTTTCTGCCAATACCAGCAATTACTACAGAACAAAATATAGCACTCCAGAATCAATCTGCAACAGAAACTCAAGAATTTTGGTGTGTGACAATGCCATTAGTAATAATTTTGTTTCAGCGGGTTGTTTGCAAAAGTTCAGATGATCAATCAGTTCTATTCTTATAGTAATTTTTTTTCACAAGCAATAACTGGATGCTGAATGTAATACATTTTTCAAAAGCAAACAAATTTACATTTGCTTTGCTTCACTTTTCCCTATCCTGTGGCAGAGGACAAATCACAGCGTAATGTAGTCAGATCAGTAACAGGTACCTGCAGCTAACCATAGATTTGGGCAGTGGGACTGATCTTCTTTTTTTTTTTTATGTTTCTGATTTTTCTTCCAACAAGTTCATGGTCTTGACATCAATACTATTTGCCTCTGTACCAACCATCAGCACTTTGTGAGTTTCCTGCACTTTCCTGTTCTTGTTTTGACAAATAAGCAGTATTTTCTTAGTGAGACAGGGGGTTTTTTTCCCAAAGTCTTACTCTATCTAACAGGAGTGGAAAACAGTGTTTCACAGGTGTTTTCCAAATTCCCACAGGGAGTTGTTTTATTATTTGTATGGTAATGATTTATGGGTATGTCTACAATATACACAAAAAAAGAATAGTTGCAAATTACGTTATCTAACTCAAGAGGGTAATAAAGATAAACTAAGTTTTAATAGGGTTTTGACACTATTTTTTTAGGCATGACTCCAAGAGTTAACTGTCATTGCTGACTTTAAACTGAAGTTTAAAGTCAAGTGAAGAGGGAACTTTGTCTTTCAATGCAAGGTACATTCAAATTCTCAGAACTATCCTTCCTTAATGCATTTTTTCCCTTAAGGTCAGATGGAAGAAAAGGGGAGAATCTGCCTGTTAAAAGCATCTCACCAAATACAGATGGCCTGAAAACATCATCTGGGATTCACCTCCTCTTTGTGAGGACACCCTGCAGTAACAAGCACCTTTATTGTATCAAAGGAGAGTGCTTTTACCCACATTATACAATCAAGGACTCCAGATATCATTTTTACCTTGAATCTTTAATATTTTCTCTAATTTTAGTTACTTGTAATGGACAAGTCATAAAGTCAAAATATGTTCTACAGAAATTTCTCTTCTACAGATATTTTCCAGTGAAGGTCCTGCAGTCCACACACAGCAGCATTAGCCAACATGCAATTTTAGGTTCTTCAGAGAAACTACTACCTTTTTCAAGTAGTTTCACTATTGTCATCAAGAAACTGCAGCTTTGCATCCTTCTGTTCTGTGAGCTGCTTTATCTACACCATCAGGGAGAGGATCAACTGGACCTGGAGAAATGAGGCAGGATCTGAGGTGGTGGACCTCCCGCAGGCAGGGCAGAGCCCCCCTTGACAAAGCACAGCCCCCAGCACCTGCACAGGGCGAGGACAGCAAAGGTGAAGTGACCTGGATGAGGCTGGTAGTGAGTCAGATTTCAGGTCCATCCAGGGAGTCTTGTCAATAAATTGAGACAAATGACACAGAGGCACATCCTTCCTCACCTAATGCTCCACGACAGATGAGGAAACGGGGATTGTATGAGCCCACGGGGTTAGAAATATGCAATGTCTCTGCTTGCTGCTGAAGCAACATGTACACACTGAATTTGTAAAGGTCTGGGAAAGCCCACAACACAGTAAGGATGACAGTCAATGCTGGATAATGAAGAAGAAGACATGGTTGTTCCACCAGACAAAAGAACACAGCTTCAGGACTGATATCTCATTGTAATCCGTCTAACACAAGAGTAAATAATTTTCCAGAGGACCTATAATATTAAAGGTGGTTACCTTTTAACCTTCAAATGAGAGAAATCCAGAACTGAGGAAGAAAGAGGATCACCAAGTATGAGGACACAGACTGACTTGGATTAGTCAATAAGAATGTTACGCCTTTCTAAGGATTTGAGTATCCATTTATTTTTTTTTCTTCCATTTAATTTTTTTTCTTCCATTCAGAAGCACACCAACTTTGTTCTCATTCCACTCTGATTTAAATTTGACCCTCAGCAGTGCAATCCTGATGTAAGATCCTTATCTGTGAAGTAAATGCAGCAGAACTGTGCCCACACAAGTTCTCAATCACTGTCTAATCCCAGCCTGCAGCAAATCACCCTGACTCTGACTCCACTGCTACACCAGGGAAATTCCAAGACAGGTACACAGACTGAGAGCTGAGGTGTGGCAGGAGGCAAAGGTGGATTGAAACCTCTCCTGCATTCTGAAATAAAGAATTCATTTGAAGTGGAAATACATTTGTTCTTTCTTCCATATGTGCTATATACCCAGTCTGTGGTGTCACGTCTGTAGTGACTCATGGTACAAGAAAACTTTGTTTGCTGATCTCCTTGTGGACATGGTTACTTTTATTGGAAACAAAGAATTTGAATGTGGATCATTATGACTTATGTTTAAAATAGAATGAATGTTATTTGAGTTGCTTTCAAATTAGCATGACTGTTTAAAAATATATGAAGTGCTTCACTGAATTTTAATCTCTCTACTGCAAAAACAATTTTAAAAGATTACAGGCTTGAACATTTTTAGAAGGATGTAATCATACTAGCTAAAACATAAATTTCACACACCACAATAATTTTTAATCATTCTGCAGTGCACATAGGCAGCATTCAAATGTCTCTTTCAAATGTCAAAATAAAATTAATATTTATTACCATACCTCTGAAAAAGTACATTTACAAAACTGAAGCTCAGGACATTTTCTACTAAGCCATTTAAGCCATTTTGTATGTTCTGAGTTAAACACATTTTCTAGAGCTATTACTCTGCCCAAGGGACTCACAGGATTTCTGAAGCACTTTATAGCTTTTTTGACTACATTCTTCAGGAAAAATCACTCAGGTCAAGGCAGGAAGAGGATTCCAATTTTAGAGGTGGTTTTCAATGTTGGTAGCTTGCTGTAAATAAAGCTGAGAGAATAATTGACATTGCTGAACCTTACACTCACAAAAAACTGAGTAAAAATATAAAATTAAACACAGAAAAGTCATATTTGTATAAAAATCTTTGACTTTGACACCTCCAGGGCTCTGAAAATCTTCAAAGGGTCAGCACTGCATCTGTAATAACCAGAAGACTGCAAGAGGGTAGAATAAAAGCTAGATCCTTCATATCTCCTAGTTTGGGGAAAATAATAGCTCAAGAGGAGAACTCCATGGGCTCAGGCCCACCTGGAAAAGTATCAAAAAAGACCTGAAGGATCTTGCCAGAGAGAGGAAAGCATTGTTCCCAGTCCCTTCTGCAAACTAAACATTGGGGAGTTTTTTAATCGGGGAATTTTTTAATTGGGACTTCACAGACACAGAGCATGGAGAGGGACTGGATCCATGTGCATTTATCTCTGCAGCTCTTTTGCGTGATACCCTCACTGTTAAGAGGATTGCAACAGAGCAGGTCTATACCAGAGAGATGTGTAAAGGATTTTGTGTATCCATAACAACCTCTGTGCTGAGTTTCTTCAACCTAGGATTTTTTTTTGCCTGTCTTCACACTCTCCAGCCAAATCTCAGGCATTTAGGAGATTTCAGAAAGGTAAACCAGTACATTTTTGATACTAGTCCTGTGTTATATGGAAAGAAAAAATGAGCAGATCCATTCTCATCTGCACTCCTGAATCACTTCGCTGGCTTTGAAAAATCCTGCCTTTCCCACAAAAACACTACCTGACAAAGATCTTGTTGTCAAGCAGCATGCACCAAACAAAAATCCAAATGTATAGCATAACTTTTTGTTACTGCCCATAAAACATTTAATCTGGCTTCAGGTCTCTGAGACAGCAAACAATTCATTCAGAGAGTGAAATTGTAGGTACTGCTGCCATGGTGCACCAGGAAAAAACAGAAGGGAGCTCCTTTTAACTGTTTTGAGTTAGCTAAATGGCAGCTGCTATCTTGTTGGTTATCACAGAGCACTGTCTGCCAGCAGTTTGTACTATCCAGAGTTTTGTAGGACCCCCTAACACCTCACAACACCAGTACTTGGGGGTAATGGCTGCCTTTTTACAGCTATAGCAAGACCCTGACATTTATTATATACACTCCCCACCTCTGAGACTGTTACACTTTGTTTGATTTGGGATATAGACAAAGTTGATATAAAAATTCTGAATTATTAATTTGCTAATAGTACTTGTGTTCATTTTATCTTCTGTGAATATGAAGTTTAAATTAATATGACTGAAGCGACTGTTCTCTGAGATCATGGCACCCATAAACACCAACTGCCCCACTGGAAGCAGAGTTGTTCTTGTCCAGTATGGCAGCTTGTCCAGTGTGGCAGTAGAAACAAGTAACATTGCTCAGGATGTCATGTTGGGCTGAAAAAACCTCCTCTGTCCCTCCATGAATGTTGATAATGTAATTCTTGCACATGTTTCTAGGAAAAGAATGCTCCTCTGAATTTATTCTGGCAATGATTCCATATAGACAAGATGTTCAAGAAAGTCCCTCACCTGCAAAAGGGTTATGGAACTTGTCCTGTTGGCATGGAGTGATCTTGCTCATGAAGCTCCTGGCAAAAAAGCAGCCACCTTCCTCTGTAATTATACAAGTATGCAAAACCACCATAACAAACCCCCCAGAAATCTCTGCTGCTTCCCTATTGTCAGCACGAGGTGCCAAGAGCCATAATTAACTTTTGATTGAACTTTGATCAGTCTGAATGGATACAGCCTGTGGGCAGTGCCTGGGCTGGGAGCTCTGCCAAACCGTCAAGTGCCTACACGGAAGAGAAGCACTACCTGATGGTTGTTCCTGTCCTCATGTCATCTCCCCAGGTATTTGCTGCCCTCCCTGTTAAAGGCATCAGGCTGAGCTAGTTTTTGACCTTGCCTACTGTAGTTTCTCTTTCTTTCTTTGTACGTTAATAAGAATTTGTTAAAAACGCCGATGACATCCGAGCAAGGTAGATCAAAGAATTGACAAGTCACAGCAGAAAAAGGGAATTCCCTCACCTCAAAACTGATCCCCACCCAAAACTGTCCTATTCTTCAGAGTTAAATCCAGCAAAGTTTGGGCTCCCATGACATAAATACAGGCTGCTTCAAGAGGGACAGAGGCTAGAAATGACTGCTCCTGGTCTATCGCAGCAACCCAGTAACCTCAGCAAGAAATTGGATTGGAAACCTGGCAGGGAAAAACTGCATCTTGTATTTCTTCTGTTCAACATGGTATATTATTAGTGTTATGCTAATTCAGGTCACCTAAATGGGCTCTGCGTAATTTAGTAAATTTAATTACTTAATAAAAGATTGGATTTGGCTGGATGTCAGGCAGACAGAGAGTGATTGACTGATACCCAGGGACACAACACCCTCTAGAGTGGAGAGACCCCATCTTAGGGTTACGATGCTGAAGTACCTTTGTTAAACAAAGACATGGCTTTTGGCAGTAGACATTCCTGGTTTCAGATTCAAGGTCCCAAGTTCAGCCTCTTCTCTCAGTGATCTTCCCAGGGGTGTTCTGTTACACACCAACAAAGAAGTGCATAAGCTGAATAAATCATTAATTAAAAAACATTTGTTCAGCTCTATGCAGATGCAATGCCTCTCTCCCTTAGGGCAAATGTCTTACTCTCAAATCAATCCAAAGTGCCAGGAGAAGAGGATGATAGTTTCACTTACCACTAGGCCAGCTCAAGAAGAGTGAATGTGCCTAATTAAATATGCAATGCTTAAAAAAAATATCCTGTGTCACTGACTCCTACTTTGAAAAAAAATAAAAGCAACATACAAACAAATAAAAGACCCAGTGAGGAAGGAAGGATGTTTTAAACTTTCAGATATGCAACTTGTCTACATTTTTTTCCATTTGTCTATATAGACACTTTGCCCTTGAAGAACAATTATGACAAATGTAAAACACAATAAATTTTGTTGTTGTTGTTCATATATGTAATTGCAAAAGCATACAGAAAAGGAAGAGTTAGTTTACTTAATGCAATCTTCTTCAAGACATCTTGAAGATTCTTCTTTTTGTTTGGTTTTTATACAGGCTTTTATAGACAAAAAAAACAGATATTGTGGCTAAAGCCACACAAGGCAATACAATGTCAGCAGTCAATGTACATCAACTATTCCATTACTGTAAAGTAGTAGCTGGTTTTTATCCTTCAGCTGCTTGTCAACACTTCTGTCAACACCTGTCACTGCTGGGACGGGTTTCTTTTAACCAAATGTAGATGCTTTTATATGAGCTGGGCATCTCAAACTCCCTTTGAACTTACAAGAAAGGAAAGGCCCTTTCAGGACACACATCCTTCCAGTTCCAATTTACTAAACATGTAGGTCTTTATTGCTGAGTCAGAATGCCTACTTCTAAAGTCAGTGCAGTGTTCCTTCAGTAGGGGAATATGGCCACCTCCTGCCTGGATCACACCCCAGAGAAGTCTCATCTCTGTTGATTAGGGTGAATGGGAAATAATAGTTATGTCCATAGTGGACTTCCCACACTCCTGGTTTTTACAATATTTACTGATTAATTGCTGGATCGTTCACCTAAAAGAATTAAGGGCTTGCTCTTGAAAATTTTGTCCATTTAGCAGAGGAATGTCTTACAATTTACTAAAAAAGAAGATAATTTTCTTTACATTAGGAAAATATGTTTGCCCTTTTTATTTTGATTTGGAATTAAAATAGATTTTGGGGTGGCTGCATGAAACACATTCTCTGATTTGTTTGTGTTTAAAAATTATGTGTCTCAATTTCTGAAATTCCATTTGAATTTTATTTTAGTTCCTCTGTAAAGAATTTTTACTGTTCTACATGAGGTCATGCCATGTCAACAGAAGCTCATATAGCATCAAGACTGAACTGGATAACCTTGAAGTATTCCCTTCCAACAAAACCTTTCTGCCATTAGTATACAATAATCATAATTATATTTTAAAACCTCAAATTCTAAAAGGTGTGCCAATTTAAACAGATTAACATTAAATTTTATATAATATTACAAGTTTTAAACAGTATTTTGTGAGCGTCTAAGAGACAAAAGTATCACACATCAGCAAATTTGAATTCAGGGCCCTGTGCTTTCACTTGTCATTATATTGTACCCAAGAGAGAGGTGAGCAGTTAAGCATTTGACTAATTGAAAACTTTTACTTGCCTCTCTTTATGCTTGACTTCTTTCTTTGCTCTTTCTTCTTTCTCCTCATGTTCCTGTTTGTTGTGTTTGAAATGGACTGAGGATCTTCACAGAAAGTCGCTTAAATGGAAATACTCCTGGCTGAGCAATCACTTCTGAAGTCCTTGTTACCTTCATACAGTTCAACCACTTCATAAAGTCCTTGGTGCCTTCATACCTACCTTCTTTTTCCTGTATAAAATCATAAACTTCAAAGGAATCTTTCATATACAGATCATGACCTACCTACATGGTATTAGTTTGTTTTACTATGATCTAAGATCTTTGAACCTGTAAAATCTTTGAGGGCATGTTGAAGTGATGTGTGGCTGCCCTGTAGCTTTGTCAATGGCAAATGCACAACAATGTTCTGGAAAATACTCAGAGACATTCAGAAAACAGTAAATTATAAGGAATAGCTGTACAAGAGTTGTGGGATGAAAATTTCTAGTTCAATTAACTGTGTGGTTTTATTACACATTAACTCTTATACACATCCTTCTAGGACTACAAGACACACAAAACCCAAACAAATAAACTTCATCTTGAACCTGAATGTTCATGTCAAGCAAGTATGTGCATTGAATTGAGACTGAAAGCTCTGAAGTGAAAGAAAAATTTTGTTACTGTTTAAATTAAATATGAAAAGCAAATTGTCAGTAAAAGATACAGAAAGGGTAAAAAAACCAAAATCTAGCTGGCAGACAGACATATGCCTCGTTTCTAGACAGCTGATTTTGCTGTGTCTCATTTTTATATTGGATTCCTGTCTAGACCTCAGACAAGAGGCTTGCTGATTACCCATTTTGGAACAAATTAGGAGATGAAGTTCATTGTGCTACAAAAAAGATTTTATTTGTGGCTATGCAGCTGGCTAAGAGCAAATTAGTCTGTGGCAGTATACAAGCCATCCTCCCTTCCTAAAATTTCAGTCCCTAACAAGTGCTTATTTCCCCAGAAGTTTTCTAGTCTTCAGTTTACTCGACAAAGCTAATAAATAATAATTATTTATAATAATAAATATATTTAATATATTTATAATTATAATATTATTTAAAAATAATAAATAATAAGGCCTAAATTGGTCATCCAAAAATTTTTGCCTGGCATCTGAAAGGTTTTTGTCCTTCATGGAATACTATGCAACACGTTTTAAGTCCACAGATCTTTAGCAACTGAAAAGCAACAAGCCATTTCTTGAAAAGCAACAAGTCATTTCTCCCTCTCTAGCTGATAGATTTTTGCAAGATTTGTCTGGTGACATTTGTTTTGCAAATTTTAACAACTTTCTCTGGATTTTTTTTCACCCACCAGTAATAAGAATGTAATAATATCTGCACATATTTATCCTTAACTGTTGGACAAAATCAACAGAAGAGTTACTGGCATACTTCATATAGTCATTCTCACACACATCGCATACCACAACAGACAGAAGAGTGTATTTTTAATGCAGTAATCAAAAATATTTAAAATAATTAACAATGCTCTCTTGTGTTCCTCCTAGATATAATTGTTTATTGTACAAACTCTACTGCAAATTTAATAGATTGGTTAAGCAATACCTGAACCATGCAAGTGGATGGCATATTTCTGGATTCCTCCTCATGACCAATAATTTACAGCTAATGCATCATATTCAGTAAAATGGCTTTAAGTGATAACAGGTGTTTAGCATAATGGAAACTGCTGCTAGTTGGTCAACACGTAAATTAATTTTGTTATTCACAGAACCAGATGGTCAATTCTGGAGTGCCAGCATGGGTAACACTAATAAGCCTCCTTGCTGTAGAGCATGATGTCTCATCTGTAGCTTCGCTAGTTTCTAATTCCAGCTACCATGTGAATTGCAAAAGTACCTCTCTGACAGAAAGATTTACTGACTTACTGTCTGCCCAAGAATACTACACCATATATTATCAAGTAAAAGTGGCTAAAGGTCATACAAATGAGCTTCATGACATATTAAGAGAAGTGGTAAGAAACAATTACATTCTGCTTTTTCACTTTTTTTTACTCTGTATTGCTTAAAGTGTCAGTATGATTTGATATAATTTTCTACCTGCTTTCTTTCTTTCTTTCTTTCTTTCTTTCTTTCTTTCTTTCTTTCTTTCTTTCTTTCTTTCATTTCTTTCAACAATGATTTGGTGTTGTAGAAAATGCAATTTAGCTACAGGGTTCAACTGATAAGCCATTTGTATTATAAGACAGAGGGGCTTATTACTATGTAATGTTCAGCTTTTCTTCAAAAGTCCTATTTGAGAAACTCATAGCCTGACTCAGCCTGTGATTTAGAAGAAATCCCTTTTCCATCCACAGTCAAAGTTTGTTCAGATGAAGTAAGGCAGATACACGTGCAAGCAGGACTAAGAAATCCCAGCAGGCTGAACTACCAGATCCAAACCAAAAGGGATGATGAAGGCCTTCAGCACTACAGCCACATTACTCAGGACAGCACCCTGTGCCCAGGCTGCCGCTTGCAGTGTGAGCAGTGCAGAGCAAGCACAGTGCAGCAGGGCCACATCAGAGCTGGAGCACTGCAGCTGTAAAACTCATGGGAGCACATGCTGCACCCAACAGCAGCTCCTGCCACATGGCCTGGCGCTTGAGAATCACAACCAACCTCCCCCTTATTCTCAAATTGCACTTGGACAAAGCCTAAAGGCAGCAAACCAGGGCACTTCAGGGAAGCAGAGGCATACAGTAGTCCTGCACACACTTACAGCGAGACAGATCTTACAGCAGAAAATATTGAATTGGGCTCCTTTGGATAGCTACCTCCTCACCTGTGATCCCCTCCTTTTGTGCTGCACAGCACTGGCCTGTCTGCCCAGAAGAGGGGTGAAAAAGTGGCACAGAGGCAGGATGAGTGTGCTCACGGTCCCTGCAAAGTGCAGAGAAGATCCTCTCTTCCCATGTGTTCAGTGCATTCCTGTTACATACTTTAAAGTTATAATGATTTATGCACAATAGAAAGAAATAGTAACTGATAACAATTTTGTGCCCCATGTTTTCACTTAAGTAGGTTTCTTTGATGAATATAGACAGCAGTGCAGTCACTGCACACTGCATCTTTGACACTCCTCTAATCCAATTTAACTGACTTAAACTGATGGAAAACATAGCAAACATAAATATGGATTCAATTCTAATCTAGAACTACAAACATACAGATCTTATCTAGAACTTATATCTTCTGTTTCCTTTTCTGCGTGCATCAAAATGTTTTTTTCTTCTTCTCTTCACTAGTAGGAGATTATGCTTTAAAAATGCAAAACGTTAAGTTACTTGCTAAGAATTATCATGTACACATGAACTAGTTTTGGAATTCAAGTTGCGTATCTGGAAGCCTCCTGTCACACTGAATTATTCAAGTAATGAGTAATGTATTAAAATCCAGACTGTCCTACTTCTTATTTTTTATAATCCTGTCTATTTTAGAAATATTTTGGTCTGTTAAGGAAACAAAAGCATGCAGCAAGGTGAAGTAACAGACATTCCTATGGATTGCTTAGATCAGTAGTATCACATACCTCAGTGCTCCACTCACAGCCACAGTGCCTCTAAGTATATTGAACTGTACACTTCTTGTGTTATACAAAACATTTTTGCTGTTAGCATGCCATGCAATGTGTGAGACATAAAGCAAAATAAGTCATGGAAGAAATTTTTTTTTCCAGGAAATATGTGAGTATCTCCAGACATCTGCAAAGCACTGTGCACTAACTAGGTACTTTGTCTTCCCAACTGGGAGTCCATGGGGCATGGCCAGCTTAGAAGAAGAGTAAATCATGGTAAAACATGTAAAATAAATATATTTAAGTCACAGAAATTTAATTAAGGTCCTTAATGCACAAAGCAGTAACACATCTGCAGGTGAGTAAAGGTTATCATTCTGGCTCAAGTGTTTTGACAGAAGCCACAAAAGCCAGAGACAAGGACAGAATTAGGGATCCAGGCTGGCATTTAATGAGGCAGCATTTTTGAGCAGTTAGTTATGGCAGAGTTGTGTTGCTCTATTAAATCTGTTGTGTACTGTATTCCCAATGGATGTTACATAGATCTTGGGGGGTGGGGGAAAAAAAACCTCAGAAGCAAAACAAGGACTTTATCTCCCAGGAAACACCAGACAGAAAGGGAGAGAGCCTTCGATTTGGAAGAGTTCTTGCATGTACCACAGAACTCCACAAATGGGCCATTAGAAGAATTGAGAAACCTGGGAACTGACTTCATGAAGAGTTTTGAGTTGCACAAAATGTTGATGGTTGCGCTCAGCCAGGCAAGCTGTTGGCAACTGCTCAGAGTGTCAAATAACAACTCCAAAATATCTATTTACAGCCTGAGTCTTTTCAGTGACCCAATTTGTAGCACAGTTTCTCAGATTATACACACAACTGTTTTTGCTTTATTCCTGCTAATGACATTAAACCGTTCGTGCAAGCAAGTGCACAGTGATTTAGTAAAATATTCTGAACACTGAAAACCAAATGTACAGCCACTGAACTCCGTAGTATTTGATGGAGACCCAGCTTTGTACAAGTGAATACATGTCCTGTGATGCAGAAACCTTCCCTTACACTCTGGTGGAAACCTGTGTCCCCTCACAACAGGCCCAAGAAACCTCTTTTTGTACAGGGGAAAGGCAATTGATTTACAAACTTCAGTCTAAGGAGGAGGATCATTGCTTTTCTGGACAGTGAGAGGCACATTGTCTGACATCTGCAGGACTGTATTTTGTCACCCTACTGAAGAAACAGAAACGAGTGCAACGAGTGCTGTATGCACAGCACACCTTTTTCCAGTGGGTATCTTAATCCCACAAGCACACCACCAACGGTGGAGAAAATTTTCCTCCCAGTATCAAAATATTTCTGTATATTTGCAGCAAATTGCTACAAATTTGCTTCAGTAATGCTGCATATGTTCCTTAAAAACAGTCCCCAACTTTTGTCCAGCAGCTGGCAATTTGTTTCTATTATTTAATACCAACAGTGATATGCTTGAATAAGACTGTAGAGTAGTTTAATTGAAGCATTAAATAAACAAAAAAAAAAGTTTTTCTCTTTGAATCCAAACAAAACAGGGAATGAAAATTGACAAAGGAGAGGGGAAAAAAAAACCCACAGCCAAACAACCTAAAAAAACAATTAACAGACACCAAACCTCTGATAAACTATTCAAGCAAAACAAGCTTATCCCAAATCATAATGACGGCTCATTATAGAAAAATCTAATGCTGCACAAACCACAGAGTTTTCAGTAATTGCAATCATCTTACTTACCTGTAATTCAGTGACAAGAGAACAAAAGGAAGGTGAAGCTGCATAATAAATTGGGGAAAGCCTGTGCTGTTCTCCAGCATCTGCAGGAAATGCGCATCAAATCTCCCCCAGCTGAAATGCCCAGCTAAGGTGAACGGGCCATGCTCAGAGTTCTGGGCTGGTGGAGGGGGGTTGGCAGCCCCCAGTGAAGGAGAGCTCCCAGGTAGTTCTCAGGTGGCTGTGCCTGAAGCACAGAGCTGAGCTAAGGGTCCTGAGCAGACCACACACATGGGCCTCAACAGCAAAGCTCGCAAAAGGAAGGTTAAGGGCAGTGTAGTAATGTCAGGAGACAGAGCAACAGCTGGCTACAGGCATATCTTAACATGAAGATGAATTCTAAGCACTCTGCAGGGGTTGGAATAAGTACCTGCATGCAGCAGTGCAGCACAAAGAAGCAAGCTGCCAAAGTGCTTTAGATATTTCCAAAGAAAATTAAGCACTTTTCCCATCAAGGCTTCAGGACTGAATGATGTTTAGTGTAAAGACAGGAAGGAAAACAAGCTGCATGCATTCAGTTCACTTCGGAGCACATAAAGACAATAATTGCTTTAAAACTTAAGCTGTGTAAATACCATAAATTATGTTTAAGTAATCAGAATACAACATTTCTACCCTCTCAGTATCTCAGCTAGGTCCTAAATTCTCTGAGTTGCTCATAGCAGAGAATTCAGGACCTTCCTTTTCTATCTCAGAAATCAACAATCCAGATAAAACCATGCATATCCATAAGCTTGTAGAACATACATAAAAATGTGACAGAAGGTCAAGGTCTATTATAAATGTCTGAATAATATTCCCATAAGAGATAATTTTTTTATTACCATAAAAATATGTAAAACCTTCTCTGCGACATATGAGGAGTTTATGTGCTTGTTAACTCCCTGTTTTTCCAGTGTTCAAAGCAGTTTTGCCAACAGCTAATTGTATTAGAAAGAACAGAGGATGGAAGCCAAGCAGGAAAATATATGACTGTCACGGACAATGCAAGAGGAAAATTTGAGAGAGGAGGTCTCTGTATGTTTCATAACAATAACCTGCAGTTTTATTAGACTTTTCTTTAAAGAATTCAAAGCACTCTATAAGCAAGGTTTCATGCAGTTGCACCTTGGCAGGACACCAAGACCTTCCTGCTTATTCTGTTTGGTTTTTTCCAAAAACCCCTTTCTGTCCTTTAAGACTGTCATGTAAATTGGTGAAATAATACCTAGTTGAAACAGACAGTCAAGCACCAAAATTAATTTTCTCTTCTTGGTCTCTGTGGATACCTCACTATTAAATTACAGCAATATTTCTAAGATAAATCTGATACCTGCATTCTGTGTGTACTTCAAATTTCAACTTCTCAAGGACTTTTAACTAAGAGACCTCCAAGAAGAAGAGCAAGAGAAGTAAAGTAAACCACACCTTCATGCCTTGGTAGAGTGTTGCCCACCTTCTACCCAAAAGTCTATAGATGAGCTAAAACAGGAGACTTGTGTTCCAAATTAGTCCTTAATTCTCAGCTGAGAGGTCTTGGACATCCTCTGTCCTTGGAAGGATAAAGGCACCTGGACCACAGCATTTCCAATCTTCATGTTACTTCTATAATGCACAAGTCATAGGTTTAGAAAGGGCCTTTTCTAAAAACTCCCTCATAACTTTGAACAAAGGATATTTGCAAGCAAGTGTTTAGGAACAAAACTACAGCCTTTCAAAGGTTTCTGCATGGCTTCAGAGATTAAGTCGCGCTTCACAAGTAATTTAGGAAGTGAGGACAGGTCCTCTGATTTGCTTTCTATTGATAGTTACGTTACTGCAGGGTACTAAGTCTTATTAAGTGTGACTGACATGCTACATCAGCAGAGTTCCCAAAAGTAATGCTGCTTGATCAGTATACCTGAAATTTGACCAATTTAACTCGTTTCACTCAGAGGGTAATTTAATGTACTGATGCTGACTTAATATGCATCACTTTACAGTTCCTACTGAATTTCCTCTTGGAGCAGTTAGCTGCATTAGAATATTGCTATTTCCATAACAGGAGAGTACTACCAGTGCACATATAGCCTGAACATCATTTAAATTTAATGGGGCCTGATTTCTCAGAACTATGTTTTAGAGATATTTAGCCTTCTAAGGATGAGGTTAGTGCCTGAGGTACTTTGGAAAAAAAAACAGTATTACCTATGTGCATCCCAAGACATCTGATTTCTTTGCAAATAAAGACCTACATGAGTTACTTACAGATATGATTATCCAATTAATCCAGGACTTCTCTAGATGCTGCACAAATAGGTAGCATAAGCAGAGCTGCAATCCAGGAAGAGCAATTCAGTAGTCTGTGCAGAAACCACAGAATAACCTTTCTTCCCTTTAACTACTTCACTCTTCAAATCAATACACACTGATCAAAAACTATGATGCTTTAAAAATAAATTTTTCTTACACAGGCAAAATCATTTTTAAAGTCTGATCAGAAGGGAAACTCCAATATTATAGTTTTAGAATCTTTATAAGTTTAATTATATTTTATCAAGGCCTATATTTTAGCCAACTGTTGGTAGTAATAGTTGATTGGATGTATACGCACATTTATTTTCATTTTTATGGCAGGTTTTGTAGCTTTTTGTAATATAAGGCTTTTATTTAATGTTTTGTAATGGTAATGTATTTTTTATAAATTAATAAGTAGTTTAAAGAAAATAATAATATACACTGTTAAGGGACATGCAGCATTTTCATAAGATACCAAGCAAGATAGGTAGATAGATAAAATAATTCTTTCATAAGTTGCATTTTGGCCACAAATCTATACTTTGTTCAATATTTTAAATTGGTAGCTTTATTCAGTACCTCTTCTAAAGATAATTACACTACTCAGGATTCATTATAGTTTAAAAAAACCTTATAAAGGTACAGCAAATTAAATTTCAGGAGCACTTTTATTTCTTAATTGATCAAAAGAATTATGGAGCACTGTACAAGTGTAATGGCCATGGGTCTAATGGACAAGCCAGCTCGTCTGGCCTGCAAATGGCAGGAAAGTCACTTCATCAGACAAGCCAGCAGGCTAAATTCTGCTGTCACTACACTGAAATAGATGGCAGGTTGAGCAACTGTGTTTAAGAGCAATTTGACCCATTGACTATAGTGGAAATTTTGCTAATGCATGTAAAAGAATAAATGTATCTTTCTCAGCTTAAATATAGCAGATTGAGAGCCAGGAATATTATCTCATTTACATTGGCAGGGGCCATTTGAAGTAATGCTTTTGTGTTAATGCAAACTGACATTCTTTATGTCTTCCCAGCAATCCATCAGTCTGCTGCTATGTATATAATATATAATGTGTATTGTTTTAGTGAGTCAAAATGATCTTTTTAAATACATAATGTCACACATCTGTCTTTATTACAGCCAAAACAATGAAAGTCTGCCATCTCACTCTACAATCAAACCTCTATTTTTTATTAAAGACAATTCCATTATTCTGCAATAAGGGACCTATTACATGCCCTAATTTTGGTGAAATTACTAATGCAGATTGAATTTCCTAGAAGAATTACTGAACTTCTGTACTTTTTGAGATTCTAACTTAATTCATGTGCTTATCATGATAATGTGCAGTATTATTTGTTGCACCAAGCTGATGAATTCTCCCTAGGCAATGTGTAATTATTTGACAGTCCCTATTACAAGAACACTGAAAATTGCTGTTAGACAGTGACTCCTTGTAGTTTACACCATCCCTTTTATATTTCATCTCCTGACTCAGAGCTGCCACTCTGATCTGTCTGTATTAATTCAAGGAAGAAAGTTTTATTAAATTTTCAAATTATCTAATTATAGTGCCGATTTCACATTAAGATATAGGAAATAAAATAAGAAGAGTTGGCATTATTTTATCAGTTTAACATTCCTTAGGTATGTGAAGTTACTATCCCAAATCCAATCCACTAAATGCAGCTTAGTCAAAAGCTTTAGGACATCTCAGTGAAACTGGGCTAAAACTTCTACAGATGAATAAGCAAAAAGGGAAGTGCTATCACTTTTCACATCAACTTATAAATGTCCCACATTATTCATTTAAACAAAAGCCAGTAGACCTATAAATAAGAAGAGCCCAAAGTATTACTGGCTAAGTATCTTACCACTGATGTTTCTCACTTTATTTCTGTTCTTTTTCAAGAGTTTATATACAGAGATTTAAAATATCAGAACATTCCACTGCAATTAAAAATTTAGTTTTATCTCATAAAATTTCAAAGAAAAGCTTAGAGGTGATAAACAAGAACCCAAGTAGAGGACAGAAGAAAAGAAAATCCCACTTTCCCACATGTATTTAACTTTTAATACTTAGCATTTTCCAATTCTGAATTTGTAAGTCTCAGTTTAAATGTCCTATGCCATCAGTGAGTAAACAGCTTCCTTGACATATGCTGGGCCAGTTAGACACCAACAAGTTCCAGCACCTAAGGAATGACAGAAGTAATCTAGCCCAGTCATGGACCACTTTCCCTTTTCTAGCTAGCTCAAATGGTCACAGAAATTATGCTGTTTCAGCAGAAGAAACCTATCTTCATCGCCCAGCTACACTTATACAATGCTGATTTACAATGCAGTTGGTTTCAAAGCTGCCATTTCCCAAGCACCAGAAGATCTTTTCTAGACCCTTTTATTCAAAATTGGAACACTGAACTATAATCAAAACATTTGCTGAGCTAACTGAAATCTTCCACTTAGAGTCAGCCTGACATCAAAATGCATTTTGTGCATTTTGTGCGTTTTGTGCTTCATGAATGCTGTAGGTTTAAAGTGCCTGGAGCCCAGAAGAGAGAAGCTGTTTGGCCCTCTGGTTGTCTGTATGGAGAAAGTTCTCAGCAGCATGAGAGTGCAGAAGCTTTCCACAAATAAAGGCTGCTGCCTGGCCATGAGAGAAACCGTATTTAATCTTTAGCAAAACAGAGTTAATGTGTTCATTACACTGAATTTCCCCTGTTAAGAATTATTCCACTCAGTTTGTGGAAGCCGTAACAGTAAATTAAGCAAAAAAAAAAAAAAAAAAAAGAAAAAAAAAAAGGGAGTTGTGTTTAACGCATTACAAAGCTTAGAAAAGAACTTCTCACAGGTCACCATGAATATTTAATATCCCATAACTGCTATGGTAGTGTGGTTCAAGTTTTATTTTTCTCCAGTAGAAGAAGATATTTCTTCAGTGTGCACTTGTTGTGCCGGCGTGGAGGAATTTCAGTTTACATTTCAATGATGAGGCACATAAGCAGCAGCAGATGGTATTTGGAACACAGTGAAGATACAAAGATATCTGGGGAGCTGGAAGAGAGGATCTTAGCATTTCAAGCTGCTTTATAAGCCCTCACTGAAGAAAGCATGCACTTCTTCACATGTTTACTTGCTAACATTGTTTTCAGCTATTGTCTCTAAAAGGCTAACAATAAAACATACTCAGAATTCTTCAAAACATTGCAATAAAGCTCAAAAAGAAACTCCAAAGTATACTTATGTTTTCTATCCTTTATAATTCCCTCCTCTATGCACACTGCTTAACTGAAAAGAGTATTATATGAATTTGGCAAATGTAGAACTGAGTTGCAAAAGGGCAGGGGAACCCCACTGGAACCTTTTAGTACTGCTAAAAATTCAGCAGAAGTCTCCAGGCTTAAGCTGTAATGCATTACCTGTGATGTTGCCTGTAGGAAAAATCAATAAAAGGTACTTGAATGCGGAGGAAAAAACAGGAAACAAGCAGTAAGGAAGATCTGGTGGGAGTTTAGTTGGCTATCTTTAGAATGTGGTACCAGACACATTAGATTATTAGGACCTGGGGCTAGTGAAGAGAGCCCAAGTCCAAAGCAAACCACATGATAGGTGATTGGAGTCCTGGATTGTTACTGAAAGCTCAGTTTTCTTGGGAACTAAGTGCTGGTGACACTACTCTCATGTTACATGTCACCCAAATGCAGAGATAGAGATCATGCAAGTAGAGAAAGAAATAGCTCAGGCTGTGAATGCAAACAGGTGGCAGATAACTGGAGTGGAGGTGGGTGTGACATGGTGTCTCAGACTGAACTTCTGAGTATTCATGCAGAAATCTGCTACTCCCTCTATTACCTTTCATAAAACCTGTAGTGAACCAAAGCTGAATCCTCTAGCTGGTAAAGAGACAAGGAACCAAAATTAAAAATTAGAAGGCTGATCATGCTTCCCCATACACAATATTCCAGTTGGGAAAACAGAGGACTTTGGGGACTGAAAGGAAAGTGAAGGTCTTGACTGAAGGAAGTGTCCCAGCAGTGGGCAAATTCCTGGAGGCCAGAGCTGCACGGAATAAAAAGGCAGGGGATGCCCAGAGCCCTTGGCTCCCAAAATCCAGGCTGTGTTGTGAAGAGCAACAGCACAGTAGGAACCAAGCCAACTTTCTGACCAGAATTCTCAGACTACCAGTGACCTCCCTGACAAAAAAAAAAAAAACGGATAGAAAGATCGAATGGTCAGAGCTCTGATACAAGGGAGCAAGAGGTGTGTAAATCTCTCATCTCACTTCTTAAATAGACCTTAGGAGCCAGATCCAGTCTGGGTTATCATTTGCACTCTCTTACTGTAGCACTGGAGTCTTGGAAGTACTGTCAGGTCCCACCTAGGCATGGCTGTGGTAAATTCAGCAAAGGAAGTCCATTTTTAAATTTTTCTGCAGATTCAAACCAATAAGAGCTCATGAAGTTCTCAGTACAGAGAAGTTTAGGTATGCAGGTACCTAATATACATTTAGGAGGTTTTGAATATGATTTTTTTTTTTTTTTTTTGCTTTATACACTTCCTTTCCAAGTTCAGTTCCACATGCAGTCTCAACAGTTTCATTGTATGACAAAGATTCATGAAGAGATCATACGGTTTGTGAGACACTCCACTACAAAAACCATCTGAAAAGAAGACGTCTACTTGACCTTCCACATGTAAAAAAGAAATAATTCCCTCTGCCTGGACCTGGGATAAAACAGGCTGATTATTTTAGCTTTGTTATTCTTACTCTGGAGCAGGAATTATGTGACAGCTTATTTTTAAATGCTAGTTTATTTTAAATTGTCATTGAGTAAACAAGAACACACTAATTGTGATTAGTGATAGACAAGGATTGCCTGGAGGAAAGCTTGGATTCAATGAGAAATGTTTTAAGTTTTTTTTTTTATTCTTGTAATGAAATCAAAACATGGAGGAAGCATTTTAACTGAGTAATGGTCTGCATATTTGTAAAAACTCTTTATTCAAATTGATGAGGCAAACAGGATTTTGCTTTAATCCACATGGAGTGATCAGAGCAGTTAACCTTCCTACAGTACTGCTGCTAACATGTTTCAAAATAAAGACTCTGACAGAAGGAAATTTTTTTACCATCTCCTTTGCATGCAGTGCTTAGGGGAGGTTCCACAGCTGCCATTGCAGAGACAACCGATCTGCTAGAGAAACAGCTAAAGAGATTTTGTTAATAGCTTGTTTACATTTAAAGACAGAAATATGCACCACTAACCTGGTAAAAACACTGAGCTGCTCAGTGTGGAACTGCTGAGTGATTATTTAAACATCTTGGGATATGTGGGAAACTATGAGAGGAGTAGGAGAAATATTTGGGGAGCTGGAGCCAAATGACCTCCCTGTTTGTCAGCAGCAATCTGAAGGGTTTTTCAAGAGTATAGGCAGTGAACAGAGATCAATTTTTAAGGTACAGAATTTTAGCAGCGTTTTCTTTTACACTGTATAATTTGTTTATATTATTTTAGCACCTAGGAAATAACCAAGATGAGGATCCCAATGCCAACTACATGAACATTTGGAGAAACAGATGGAGCAGATGAACATTTATCACTTGTTTAACAGTTAATGCACTGCAATACTCCAGTCATTGGGGTTGCTCAGTAATTCCTCAACAACCATCATGTGGTCAACTCCTGATAGGATCTGACTTGTTAATGGCACCCTCTGAGGTCCCTCAACCTCTGGAGGAATAAAAGTATACAAAAATTCCACCTTTGAGTCTCAATGCATAATTTCCGTGACTGTCTAGAACACTGAAAATCTGACCATACTATTTTTTATAGCTACATGCTTACAGCAAAAGTGATGCTGTAAACAGATAAGCCTACAGTTTAGACAGTGTATTAAAAAAAATCTATTTTTATTAAATCAGAATTGTATTAAAACATGTTGTCTGCACAAATTGTATTAAAACATGTTGTCTGCACAAACAAGATTGCAAAATAGCAGATGTTATTTCCATAATTTTGGGGGTTTAAGCATGAATTGAATTTTTATTTTGAATTTTTACATTATTAATCAGTGAAATATAAGTATTTTAATCACAAGTTTTCTGATGTCCTTTTATTATTTTACATGTAACAGGTGATATGAAGATGTGTTAAAACTGCTGAGTTTACAATACAGATGTAAACAATATTTAGATGAATTAATGCATGGTCTAGTGCTAATTAAATCAAGAGGGTTAGAAGAAGAATTAATTAAGCCATTTCAAGTTCTGTTCAAATTTGCATTTTACATACAGAATTAAGGTGACTTTTTCAATTTCATTCTACACCATAGGTCTATAAAATTCACAGTTATCTCTATTTATAATTTTATTAATTTTTTTAATTTAAAAGAGTATGAGAGAATACTTCTGTTCCAGCATAGTCCAAATTCATTCAAGAAATATTTCTCTCTCTACTGTTACAAGCAAGAAAGAGAGGTTTCCACAGGATGTATATCCAGATGCCTGCACTCCCTTTCTGTTCCCCAAACAGGGCTTCGGATTCTGTCTAAGGATGCTTAAATAAGAAGAAAAAATCTGGGTGGTACCCAAAGTCTTCAATAGAGAAAGGAAAGTAGAAGCATCTTCATGAAAGTTCTACTCAATTCAAACTTCTACATGTGTATTGCTAATATTCGTTTCAGACCTCTTCAAAGTAAAGCCTGAAATTTCTCACCACCTTGATATTTTCATTATGCTTTATTCTTCTGAATTCTTAAACAGTCAGGAAAAAAAAATGTAGTACACAATAAAGGCATATATGCATATACAGGTATACATATACAGGTACATAGCTGGGCCAAAACTGTAACATATGGATTGCATGTTGTGGTTTTTTGGTACAGGTCTCCAACCAAATTCTACCCAGGAATTTTAAAAAATGCTAGTCTCAGAGCTTTGTAAGAATAAAATCTAACAATTTTTGATATTAATATCTTAAACATTAATTTGCAATCTTAAATGTGAGAATAATAATCAAGGAAACACACTCCTTCATACATATCAAGAGTCAGTGAATTCTATCTGCTGGCTGGACCTGGCAGACATTTCCTGATAGGAAGTCGAACAGATTTATTTCTGTCTAGCCTAGCAAACAGATTTTACCTTAAATATATTTATTTATTAATGCTAACATTCTATAACTTTATCTGTGTAGTACTCATTTATAATAATACTTTTTTAATACTAAAGCACACAATGGAGCAAAACCTAATAAGGGTCAGATCCCACCCCTTTCATTTCAAACATCATTTCAATGTGAATATCTAATTCTATGCATAACAGCTCATGGCAGCACTTGTCACAGAGTAGGTTATGGAAGTGAGAAGGAAGTCACTCCCCCACAAAAAAGGAACTGAAGCTGTTTCATTCAGCATCCAAGCCATTAGTCTTATCTTCCTGTTCATACAGTTGTTGATGTATTGACAGACAACAGTAGTCACATATTTATGTGAACTATAAGGAAAAAATTATGCAAATGTTGCCTACAGAAACGGTACATTACCTTCCCAGACATTGAAAATATCCCTGAAGAAATAATGGTTCTTCATTTGCCAGCATGGGAATTGTCTGTATTTCTCCTGCCTTGATCCTATCAACACAATAGAAAATCAGAAGCAGCAAGAGCCTGTTACACCAGAAAGAGAAGCTTAAATATTCCTGAATAAATAAAGAACTCAACAGTCTCAATTTAGTCTTGAAGAAATGGTCAAAACTGAAAATAATGTGAATCTTCCAGAGTCAGCTCCTCTTCTAAAGATGCACCCAAGGCAGCTAACAAGACTGAGCATGCAGCCACTTGCTAGCAGTAGTCATACAGCTGACAGGCAGTGGCCATTGAAGCAAAAGGAAAGGTTTCTATCTTGTATTTTGGAATCAGCAGATTAAGCCCATTTTCCCCCCCTGCATCTATAAAAACAGTCATCTTTCTCTCATGTGTGTTAGATATTTAACTTCTGTTCTCTTCCACCTAACCTTGACTTGTATCAAACATCATTTCAATGTCATTAGCTAACACTAGATTATCCCATCCCTACAGTCTGGTAATCTTTAAATAAAACAGGCTACTGGAATAATGTCACAGTAACAGGCATATTAATACATGCACTCCAGAGAAGTGGCCTGTACTTTCATTTAATCCCCTAGGATGCTCTGAGAGGTGATATTGCAAGGATCAGAAAGACTTGTCTTCCAGGGACCTGCATTAGTCAGAGAACAGCTCTGACATATGGCAGCAGAGATCATGCTTTGGAGCCAAGGGAATTTTTAACATTTCTACTTTGATGATTCAGAGAGGCTTGGTTGGCATATAATTGGATCCCATCAGCACATAATCTACCAGTGAGAATAATTGCATGCCTGTGCTCAAATCATCAGCTTTCCAACTTCTTTGCCAGATAATCTCCTTAGTCTGGCTGAACTAAGTAGCAACTTTAACAAAACCAAAAGTTAATTAAGCTTTCCATAAGTCCACTTGTTGCTGTTTTCATAGCAACCTTTGGAAATATTACCACATAATCTTATGCATTTTCATATCAACATGTTTTATAGTAGGATTTGGTTTCAATATTTATTGTAGCAGAATATGGATTTCATTACACTGTAAGACTTCAGAAGGTAAAAAAAAAAAAATCAGAAGAAAGATTTTTTTATTAAAAATACTTTGCTAAGTCCAGGTCTGAACACCAAAGTTTTCACTCTGCTGTTCTTTGTACTCAAGGCCTGACCAGAAATACTCAAGTCAAGAACTCGCAAATGTCTCAAGTCTATGCTAATCTGGATGGAAAATCTTGGAGTAGGTATTGCCCAAATGGTGTTCTCAGTGCTCCTCAGAGCTAAGGTTAGAGACCCCCTTTCTGGATAAAAGCTGCTATCGCTTAGAGAAGGACAGTGAAACCAAGAGGCAACAGTCCTCCACCAAAAAAAAAAAATTCAGTCTTCATGAGTTCTGGCTGAAAAATCACTTTGCAAAGTGAATGTGAAGTCTTTTCATCCTGTTTAACAGTACATTCCATAGCTGAAGCTCTGTCCAAGTTTGGTGTACATATTTACTAATTTTCATGTAATTTTCTTATTTCATGCAATTCTTTGGTAATAGAAAAGAAAACAGATTACTTCACATAGAACCCACTTTTAAGTAAAATGTTTAAAAACACAGAGTTTTAATTACAATTCCATTTTGCGATCTACTGAGTATAACTGTATTTAAGGGAGGAAGTAGATGATCTTTCAAAGTCCCTTTCAAAACGTGGCTATTCTATGCTTCTAAGAGTTAAAATTTCTGTAGAAATGCAGACGCCTCACATATTAAATATTAAATGATCAAAATATTTGTTTACCTTCTTTTTTTGGGGTTTCTTTCAAAAATTGATTGCATCACCTAGACTTTATTCACCATTTTTACAGCAAGAAATAAAAGCAAATATATTTGTATAACACTTATTTAGTGGCAAAAATTCAGATGAAAGAAACAATGATAATTTTCCAGTTATCAAAACTGACAAGCAGCAAATCTGTCATTAAGCATAACTCTTCAAGAGCACAGGTTTACTTTCTCCAAGCATGATTTTAACACAACCAAATTCAGCCATTAAAATTGGAAGAAATCCCATGAAAAAAAAAATATGTACAGCTAAATATGCTGGTAGTAAAAACATACAGTTCCTGGGCAAAAAATTATTACGGACTTCTTTAATGAGCTGCTGAAATATAAATAATTATTAGAAAACGTTTTCATCACTTTAAATATGATTCATTTTAGCTCTTGATATTTAATCAGGACTGTGATGACAAAAGCAGTATTTCTTACAAGCCAACACAATAGAATTTGAGACTTAAAAGTGTAATTATATTCAAATCTACATTTCAATTAACTGTTTATTCCTCTCACAGGCCTTGAATTTGCAAGCAGTTGTAAGAGTACCCATGTTCATCTATGCAAAAGCAGTTTTGTAGATATGCAAGCCCTTGCAGAACAGTAATCTTGCTGTAGTTGGTAGAGTTTTCTTCTCAAAGGTTTTCTTTTCTTATCTTATACAAGTATAGGGTGCCTGAAGCATTTGTATTTCAAGGCTGAGCTCAGAAATATTAGTTTAACAAAACCAAAGTTTTTTCAATTTATATATACTTCAGAAAGTAACAAAACCTCTAAAAATTAAAAATGGAATCTTTTTATTCAAAACTTTGCAAAGAATTTACATTTCTCTTAAATCTATAAAACCAGTGACATATTTCATTCTCTCCATTCATTTGCTGTTTGAATTTGCTTCTTCTTGGTTTTAGCTCACCCAGCAAAATGTTCTTTTCATGAGGGGGAAACTTCTCTTAGCTTCTCAAATAATAACTGGGTTTGAGTAGAGGAGAGCTATTTCTATTGATTTTGTATGCACAGTGAGTTACAATATTGGACTGACTGTCAGCACAAATTTACTTCTGCTGTGAAATACAGACTAAAACTGCTTAAGACCCAAGAACCTCATATTCTCTTCATCCCACATTTCTGTAAAGACAGGGAGGAGACAGAAGGATATCACAGCTAATATTTAGTCCAAAGAAATATTGCAAGGGTTGTTTATCATAGGTTCTAGAAGTATATTTTAATTATAAGCATATGTTAAAATTCTCAAAGAGTTCTGCCATGACTTTGGTGTTTATACCTTTTGCAGCAGGTCTTGTGTATCTGGTGTGTGTTTGTTGTAACAAGAAAAATCAACCACAGCACTGTGGCTTTACTCTGCAAGAGCACCAGCTCTACCTCTTACTCCTACAGCTGGGAACAGCGAGATATTAAGAGCAAACTCTCTTGAATTTCTAGTTCCTTATTCTCTTAAGCTTCATAAACCATGAACCAATACATTTTACACTAGATCTTTCAGGCTTTTTTCTTCTCAACTTGACATTGCAATAGAGATAAATTAAAAAAACAGAATATACAGTTTTAACTCTTAATTTCCATTTTATTTGACATTTGTGACTGGCCTTTTGATACAAACACTCTTTGTAGTATCAATGAGTAGAGTCACCTTTATTAAGCATCCATAGCCATTCTGTTCCATCATGGTTTTCAGACTTCATAACAAGCAAGAAAAAATTATACTCCCAGCCAATAAAATTGTTCATGGGAAAGAGCTGTGTTACTGTATAAAATTCAAATGTTTCCACAGACCTTCAAAAGTGTTTTTCATGAAAGTGCTATCATTTCTGAATTAGAAATAGAGAATTAGGGACTCAATGTTCTCCTAAATTGTTTCCGCTCAGAAAGAAAAAACTTCAGGTTATTCACATGGATTCTGAAGATCACTTCTAACAACTGTCTTTAGGCAAAATAAAGTCAAAAATTTAAGAGTAAAGTGCGTAAGACCCATTTTTGCCTAAGAGTTATAAACTGCTTTAGTGATTCTGTTCCTTCAGTGAGGACTGAAAAACCCAATTAGGTCATTGGAGCAGTAGGATGACCACTTGCTTAGTACCTAAGACCTTCTTTCCACATAATATTTGCTACTCTGAAAGAACATTTTAATTCCATTTCCCTGATAATCACTCATTAAACCTGTCCTGATAATAATAATTTATGAGGTTTTTTATATAACTCACCTTGAAGGATTGCAAGAAGTGAAAATCGCATGAGATTTCATGCTGCAGTGACCACTGATAGAAATTTGTAACATCTGGGCTGTCTTGGTTCCTCACTTCTTAATTCTTTGAACAGGCTGCTAACATAAGACCCATATGCCTGTGAGCATGCTTCACATCTGTAATTGATGTCCTGCTGTCTACTGGAACACTCTTCGGTACCCATAAAATATTAAGATGAATGCTGCACTGATCTCTAGGAGAAAAAAATAAAAGTCAAAAGTCTGTAATTTCTTCAGCAGCAAGAAAGCAGTTGAAATTACTATGCAGTAGCACAGACTAGGTTTAGTTTGAACACAATTTTTCTATTTAGGTAGGAAAGAGAGCCATTAAAAACACATCTGAAGTTGTGACTAAAACCTTAAGAACAACATAAAAGTTAGGTGAGATATAATTAAGAAATTTTCCCAAATCTTTGGGGTTTTGTGTATGGAAAATTGTACATTTTCTATGTGTGTGCCATTCTCATTAACACCGATCTTTCCAATTACAAAGTAAACTGCAACCAAAATTGACTTCAAAGGGTCCAAACTCTTGGCCTTCCATCACAGTCAAAAACAGATCCTATGGTGGCAGGACAGAATTTGCACATGGAGTTTTCTCTCATTATGAGCACAAAAAACAGTGGCATAAAAAGAACCCATTTTTACAGGTATGGTTTGAAACTCCAGTTTGTCTTCCTTGTCTTTATTTCCTAGAAAATGATTGCCACAATTATTAAATTAAATTTCAATATTCATTTTCATACACATATGCTATCATATGAGACGTGTGAAATAGAGGAAATTGGTTTTTGTTTTTTTTTAATTGTGGAAACCACTTTGTGTATATTATATACCCTGTTCTTTCCCTGCAGGTACATCAAGAAACATTTACAGTTCTCTAGCTGTGCATGAGTCAGTAGTAAAATAAAAAGTACAAATGCAAATAGAGCATACAGGCAAACTTATTAAGAGCATATGTGAACAGCACTGAACTTCAGTTAGGACAAGAGCTGACAGGGAACCCAATTGCTTTATTTTACAAATTATCTTACAAAATGAATCTTAAAAAGATATTAAACTTGAATTCTGAACCCATTTCTATGAGAACCAAAGACCATCAGGAGAAATCTGCTTTTCAACAGCCGCACAATTTCATGGGCAGAGTTTACAAACACTTTCATCCACACCAGTACAAAATGACAATACAAATCACTGCCTTTCTGCATGTGCATCTTCCTGTTTTCTCCAGCACCGCTAATGAAAGCCTAATGGAAGCTATTAAGCCTTTTTAAAGCCATAAAAGCCATTAAGCCCCAAACATTACAGATAGGATACTCTAACACACTCATCTAAAAATTAATGTTAAATATGTTTTAATCAAATTATGTCAAGGCCTATCCATCTAATTTTATATATCCAACCTTGGAGCCTGTTTTAGCAGATAGAAGTCTCAGGCTTTTAAAGAGCCCTCTTAAAATTTTGGCAGCCTGTGACTTGGAGTCATTCCATCCAACTCCAGACACCGAAGTGATGCACCAAAGTTGGAAATACTGTTATTTTAAGTTCTCTCTAGCATCCATGGTGTAAGTTGGTTTCTTCCAGGTGTCCATTCAGATCTTCTATGCCCTAGATATTTTGTCTTTGTCTTGTCTACCAAATAGAAAATATTAGTAATTTAAGAGGCCTTCATGATCGCAGCAGCAAAGGAGGTCTATTTATGTTCCAAAGAGTAGACATTCTGGAAATTTGTGTTTCACTGAGCACTTTTGAAATTAATTATGTCCTCAGTTTGAGACAAGATAGGATCACTAAACCTGGATGGTTATTGGTTATAAGAAAACACAGTCCACTAATAGAAAAATAAGGATAAGTGCAAGCATAAGAATAAGAGAATGGTAAGTCCAGATAACTTTGCCCATAGGTAGGGCACTTAGAACAGCAACATTTTGCCCAGGAGCAGGAGAAAGAAGCCAGGCAGTATAACCAGGGCTTTGAAACTACAGAGGTTATGGACATATCAACACAAAAGTAAAGCTTGAGGCAAAAAGCCTGAAGCAAAACACTATGTGACAGCTGCATCCAGACTGCACCTTGTGCTTCTGAGAGCATGAGAGAACATGCTGTGCATCAAGAGGAAGGGTACTTTCAAGCATGACAAATATAGCTGCCATTTGTTCAGGAGTCTGTTGGCTACTGCTGCAGCAAGATTAAATTTCTGCTGGAGGTGCCCCCATCTCTTTAAAACACAAACAGCTAAACTTGCTGGGGATTAATTTTGATGAGTGTGTATATCTATTTAAAAGCTTGACAGGTAGGTCAAGAAGCCCAAAGGCAGGTAGTTCAGGCACAAAAGAAGGAGGGACATGTGCTTTACTGGCAGAGATATCCCTTTTAATTCTGCAGGTAAAGGCTGAGGCAAACAGCACGAACTGCAAGACTCAGAAGTAACCTATAAGAGAGAAAATTGAAACCACTCCAAAATGAAAAATGAAAAGAAAAGAAAAAAAAGCATAAGGGTATTTTTAAACCTTTAAAAGCATGAGAGAAAGCACTCAGTAAGAACCACTATAGCAAAGTGCTTGTGAGGCTGAGGCTCTTGGAAATGAGACACTTAGCCTACCAGGGTCTCTGAGAAGGCAGAATTGAACCTGAAGCAAAGGCTTTCAGATGGCAGGCACCATTTCTGTATCACCTAATGCTCAAATCCTCCATGCCCAAGTGGTCACGGCTGCCTGAAGCACCTGAGAAAAGGAAAAGCTAATGCAGACACCTGATTAGGTTAGAAATGAGTATGTCCTCCAGGCTGCATATGAAAACTAACAAAATCTGAATGTATGTGATCTAATTATGAGGACAGAGAAAACAAGTGGAGAGACAAATAAAATTCAACAGACAGTGGGCGATCCAAAAGTACAGATGAATGACTTCTCTTCCTTAAAGATACAAAAGTCAAGTATAAAAATACAGTTATATGAGCACAAATCCTCCCTGTGGTTTAAAAGTTTTTGTAGCCTTCCACAATCTTATAACTATAGAACTTTTCTAAAAGTGGAATCACACAGAAATATTAAGTATACTTATATTTGTACATATTTTGAAAGGTCTTAATTGTTTTAACAAGTTAACCTCTAAAAATGCTTGAAGGAATTTGATCCAACTTAAAAAACAACTTTTAGACAGGATAGAATATGAAGAAAAAGCAAGTTCACATTGCTATCATTTAAGGCAATTATTCTACCTGGAAAATCTCTTTGAAAAGAAAGCACTTAAGTAACCATAACTATCTACACTCCACAGAAAAAAAAATTCCTTAAAATTCTGAGATAAGATAAACAACCTTTAAAATCTTTTATGGTAGGACAGTTATTAGGATAAATAGGGTCAAGGTTGCCTCTTATAAGCTCTCTGCTTAGCAATGCTTCTGCATCAGTAAGAGGGAAAATATCTGCAAGATATCACTCAAACAGCTTGTTACAGAAAGCTTGCCTCTGGTCCACACCAAATACTGGATCCAAATGAAGCCAGCAAGACATTAATAAAAAAATAAATATTAATACTGTAATATAATGAGCTCATAATTCATTCTTCTATACTTACTGTTAAGAATGTAGATTGTGATTAATTAGTCTGCCTTAATCTAGCAGTTACAATGATTCATAGAATTTCCAGTATAAAAATCATGTTTCATGCAAATCTATATCAATTATATAAAATTACATAGTTTGCTAATTTAATTCAATAAAATCTAGGAACAATTATGCAACTGCCTTCAGCAAGTGACTAAAAAAAGTTATATATGAACTTGGAATGAATGAGCTACAATCAAACATGAAACATCTTTTAGATTCAATATTCAAGCACTCTCTTCCTCTGTAAACAAACCTTTCCAGACTTAAATCTGGAAGACTTATGAAGGAGTCACAGAACAGAGCAACGGAAATCCTACAAGTGCATTTTGAGTAAGAACACAATAGGTTACATCTTCCTTTCTTTCTTTTTCTCTTTTTTCTCTGCCAATATTTGCAGTTCTTTTATACTCATAATTTGGTTTGAAATATATTAACCTTATTAGCTATGGTTACAATGTTTCTCTGTATTCTTGTGAGGCATGTATATTTAGAAGGATTTCCTTCTTTCATTAAAAAAAATAAAAAAACAAAACCAAAAATATATTCTTGCACAGGGGAAAAGAAGCAAAAGAAGAAAGGCCATTTCATGGTTATAATCAATGTCTCAGCACAGGGTAAAAGTACCTGAGAAAGATCAGGTGTTCTTCAGGAGATATTTCCTGCAGAGCATTCACAAGTCAGTGCTCCTCTTCCACCACAACAAACGCTTTGCAAGTTTTGCGAAAGTAGCAATAGTCTGGAATTAGTTCCCCCACCTCAAACTCCCAAGCATCAATGTGTTATTTTCCTTCTAGAGACAGGGTTCCCCATAACCAAGAAAAATGTTGAAAAGATGCTGGGCAAAACCCACTTGACGCAAAACAGATCAAATGTACCATTCCTACATTTACAAAGTCCACTGTAAAAGATAACAGGTAATAAAAACAGACTAAAAAAAATAGGATTTGACAAAATTCCATTTTGGGATGTAGTAGCTGACAGGTTCCTACAAATAGAGAGCTTCTGCTGGGGTAACCACCCCACCCAGGCCCCCTGAAACAAAGCAGCAAGGTGTTGCTTCCCCCAGCTGTCATCTCAGCCACTCTGCCTCTCTCCCTCTGGAACCAGGTATTCAGCAAAGCACCATGGGTGATAAATTTACAGTGAAGTCCTGGACTCTCTCTTTTATCACAGTTAGGTTAATCTACAAGCCATATATGACAAAAAGAACAAAAACAGTCATAGCAGTTAATATGATAAATCACTGTTCAAATCAGCAGGCCACTGGTAGTGGCCCTCCCAGTCCTGCACTGGTAATGGGTCAGAATCCTGTCTCTGGAATGCAGCTAATGAACGTGATTAATGGCAGAAGGGTGTGACACACCAGGCATTCATTTTTCCTTAACTTTACAGTGTTAAGCAGTTTTACTCGCATCCTCAAAATGATAGATACACCTAATCAGTAGTAGTAGAAGTCCCATTAAGTTCTCATTAAACTTCTATATCCTGTGTATAACCTTGAACAATGCATTAGACACTAATGAGTGTATTCTCCCTTCACTGAGCACTCCACTTCCAGAGGCATGAGTGTGGTGTAAATACCCACACATAGATTGTTGGAGTGGGTTTTCTCTGCAAGCCTCAGAATAATTTCTTTGACTAGTGTAAGGGACAGTCTTAACACTAGCTGTACAGACAGTCTGTGTGTATTTATTTGCATTGCACTTGAGCCCTAAAGGCAGGGTAGGACCTCACTATATTACACGCTGTACAAACACACACAGAGGGCACCAGAGCTAAGCATGAGCTAAAAATAGCAACACTACAATACTCAGACTTCACATCTATTGTTCTTTTATTGATAGGCTAGGTGCAAAATTGAAAGATGGTATGGGGGTGTTTTTTATACGACTTTTCTTAAAATTACTTAGCACCTCTGTTAAGGTGTATATAATTAGTTATATGGTGCAATTTCAAGCAGCAATACACCAGCAGGCAAATAAAAATAAGTATTTTGCAAGCTGTTTCTCATCAAAAAAATTATAGTGTTAATGTTATGAAGTATCAGGAATGACTGAGAAATCTCAGTGCTGTCCAAAATAATGAGGTCAAGCTGGTAGGAAAGGGATTTCAGCAGTGATCTGGCGAGTTATGTGCTCAAGAGCTCATAGAAAGCCCTATGGGTAGCATTAAGTCAGCAAGTTGGGTTTCATTGTGCTACAGTGCTTGGGAAAGCATTAATAACAGCTTTCCTGTTTTGTTCAATGAAGATTTTCATTTTAATATAGACTGAGAGACTGGATTTATTTTATTTTCTTTTTTGAAAATTTATACCCAAGTTTAAAAAACAAAAAGGAAAGAGTAAAGGAGTAACTTGTGTTCACATGTATCACTTAAATCAGCTAAACAAAGCATTAAGTATATTCTTAGATCAAAATGTATTCTGTTTAGAGAGGCAGTTTGAAATCTAATCACAGACTAGCAGCCTGCATTCACTTCAGTCAGTCCAGAGAGGCATTCACATCTCATGGTGATTCATACCATACACTGAGTAACCTTACTCTTTCCAGGGGATAAGGGGAGTTTAGCCCAACAGGTAAGTTAAGAAAATTAGAAAACTGCTTCAACATAGGTCTGGAAAGGCCTGGAAAGCAGTTGGAGGAGGATCACAAAATCTCAGGTGTTTAAACTAAATGGTGCTAATTAGGAAGTTGCTATTTTTCATCTACATTTACACTATCTTCATCTGGGGTATCAGAACTAGTTGTATTTCTCTTCCAGCAGTAAAAGTCAGAGCTTTAGAAAGTGAAAGTGACTTCTACAATTAATTGCCAGTTGAAATATTTAGAGTACTTTCAAAAAGACATTTACCATTGCAAGACAAAAGCTATGTATAGTATATGGAACAGCAAAAGAAATTACTGGCGAAGCCAAAAGCCCCACCACAGTGTTAAACAAGTGAACAAAAGAACAGTATCATATGGGAATATATCACTATCACTATCTGCATTTTTTAATATATATCTATATCACCATCTGCATTTTTTTCCTGAAATACATTTATTCCAGTTTGCCTTGAAACCTTAACTTCTGAAAGATTCCTTCCTTCCTTCCTTCCTTCCTTCCAATATTCCTTCCAATATTCCTTCCAATATTCCTTCCAATATCTCTTCCAATATTCCTTCCTTCCAATATTCCTTCCAAAGATGTCCAAAAAACCCTTCTGTGACTTTTCAGCCACATTTATGTATCAGAAAGATGATTCTTGTACATCAGAGATAACAGAAGCCTATTACTTTTTCAAACCTAAGGAGATAATATATTGTCTACACAACACATTTTAATGTAACTTATCTGATTTTCACAGTGGACCATGTGTACATTTTGACAACAAAGATTTACGATAATGACTTTCAATTTAATATAGTTATTCCATAAGATGACCTTCATTGAGCTAATAGAGAGTAGGGCTAATTTTGGTTTGCATAATTCAATTTGCAATTCAGATTAAGAATGGAGCCTTTGCATGTTTTCTATTTTTCTAACTCTTCTGTTTTCTACCTTTACTGTAATATATTTCTACTTCCATCACATATTCAATGTGATACTTTACATTATGTACAATTCTGAAAAAAAAATACTAGTACTTTCAGGCTGAGTGTTAAATGGGTTTGGTATTTTATGTAGACCTACAGTATTTCTTGGACAGCTTCTCATTTTTCTTCAACATTGTTAGAGAAAAGTTTGTTTGCGCTCGTCCACGGTTTATTGGAGAAATTGTATTACTCTGCTTCTGTGAATAATGTTGCCCAGCTTTGAACATGCTTTATTCTGTGCAGATAGATTCTGTGGAATTTAACTCTCTGAGTGCACAACATACATATATATATATATATATATATATATATATATATATATATATATATATATACATATATATTCACACACACATACCTCACATTCATTCATTCATTCTAGGGCTAACTCTAACCAAGACCACAGGCTGATTTCGTCCAAGTGTGTCATAGCAGTTCTTTTGCCAAGCTTTGCCATTCCCCCGATGCTGGGCTGTGGTATGGACAAGCCTACAAAACTAGAGAGGAGCTACAGACAAAAGTGATGCTGATTCTTTTCTCCACCAAAAAAATATAGTTCATATAATTCTTGGTTTAAAAAATTACCTTGTATTATTTTAAGTTCCTAATTAATTTTACATAGGTAAGATAAGTTAAAGTTATGAACTCTATCCCAAACAAGTTCTATTACAAAGGTCTTTGTTGGGTGCAAGTTAGGCTCACATTCATCCCAGGCCTCATTTTGATAAGCTGTAATCAGTGCAGACAGAACACCAGTAACTAAGCCACAGATAGCTAACTTAAGTTATCTAGAAGCAGACCTTCCTTTCCTTAGGGGTTTACCATCTGAATCCACTGTCTCTTCCCACTGTCTGGAATGAGCAGTCTGATATGATGGATATGGTAACTGCAAAAAGAAGTGGTTAAATCCTCGCTGTCAACCATCTCCTAAAATTGCTCACTTACTTTGCTTTCAGTAGCTGAGAGTCCCTTCTGTTATGCTGTTCTGGCTCACAATGAAGGAGAGCTGGAAAACATGAATAACAATAGTCTCTTTCTGTGCCTCAGTCAGCCTGCACAAAGCACCTGTTCTACTTTAATATACTATAACCAAAGAAATGAAAAGGTGTGAATAATACATATTAATTGTGATTTGAAGTGGAAAATTAAAATAAGATGGGATACATTTAACAAGGATGATTTCTCTCATATGCACTTTCCTTTAGATTACATAGTACTCTGCAACAAAGTCATAAAACACAAAGTATTGTATTAATGGACTGCTTAGACACCTCTAGGACAGACAACTCATCCCTGCAATGTTAATCTCCTTTGTTTTGATTGCAGTGTTACTTATTTTAATATTCAAGCATAAGTACTATTTCAGGCATTATTTTAAAGCTGTTTTAAATAACTATTTTAAGAGAGCTAGAGACTAGAGACATAGATAGGAACATTTGATTTCAGGTCTTATCCTGCTCCAGCACATCAGGCAGCAGAGTCAAGGAGACAGCAGCTGTGGCTTTTCAAGAGTGTTCTCTTTCTTAATTCAGTCACAGAGAGATCTCAGGAGCAAATAAACCCTGTTTCAGGCAAAAGCACTCTCTAGGACTTGTTTCGTCCTCAGCTAAAGATCTAAAGAGGTGAGCTGGATCTTATTCTGAAAATACTTAATTTTTCTTTGTGTTTATGAGTTAAGCTAATGATGGCTCATGACTCACAACTATGTCAAAGTCCTAAGCACACCGTATCTGAATTCAGGACAAAAGAATTCTACATACATTCAAGAGCAAGTTTAACAATAACACGCAGTTAGAAGAAAAACAAACATCAGGGAACTCTGGCAGCAGGCCATGAGGTAGCTGAAAGTCAAATGGAAATGTACTTTACTTTTAAAATATAGGAAAACAGTCTTTAAATATGTAGTGACAAAAAGAACCAAAGTTTAGCTGAGTAGTCATAAGTAAAAACTTTAAACACACAACTACAACAGGAGAAGCCTTGTACCTATGAGCATATTTTGGACAAATTAAGATAGTTTATAAGCATCTTCATCTCCAGTGAAATGTCATTGCTTTGGCTTGTTACCTGTTTATGGTACTGTATAAATCACTGGAGATTAAAATCAATAGAGGTACATAAATGAAGATGCACTAGCAATTAAGTGGATGGCTGAATAGGTCTGCCTGGGATGGAGTCCAAAACAGACTGCTTGGAGTTTTTCTTTGCTCAGAAATTTAGCTGATTCATTTGGGCAGCTAAGCAAAAGTTACTCAAAATCAAAACTAAAGCCATCCTTATTAATTTTCTAAGCATATGCTCCCTCAGAACCCCTCCCCTGTGTCAGCTGGAAAGAATCCTGAAAGTCTCTGTGCTGTTGAACTGAATGAGTGCAGAAGAACAAGAAGAGACTGGGAGGCAGAAGTGTTTCTTTATCTGATCTCACCCCTCCAGAGAGAGAGGGTTTTAAAAGTTTTATCAGCATACAGTGATAGCACAAAGTTCCTGAGAGGATACCTGGAAAGAAGAATGCTAATTTGACAAATTTCTAAATTACAATAAAAAACAACAATAATAAGGACTTCTCACATAAAAACAAAAACAACCCAGAAAGCTGTGGAAAAAAAAATCAGAGATTTAGGTTATTTCTGTGCCAAATTTAAACAGCCTTTAGCAAACTCTCCTCAAGAATGTAGCTCCAATGGTAACTCTGAAAAAATGCCAGATACACCTCATGGCTGAGGGGAAGTAAAATTACTAACTATTTCAATATAATTCATGGGCATTGCAATGTCACAGGCATTAAACAACTTTCTAGGCTGAAGTATATGTATTTTAACTCATATAAAAAACTGTTGGAGCAAACAATGTCCAAACACTTTTGAAGAAAAGAAAAATTTAAAGGTCTCAGTTTCTTGCATCAATGTTAGAAAAACTTAGAGACTTAAGCTGTATGAACCAGTTTCAACATTATTATTTTTCACTGTTTCAAGTTTCTGTATGAAATCTCAGCACTGATTAGTAAGTAAAAGCTGAATCTTTCTGGGAACACGATAACCACTGGCCTATGACAATACTACATATCTTGTTCAAAACAACATGCATCCAGTTGTTTTGCATGGTACACATTCATTATAAATCAATTTTCACCAAATAAGTATTTTAAAAAGGAATAAAACAGCGTGTCTTTAAGTGTAGTAACTGAACAGAGCTGCAGCAAAATCCAATTCTCTCCTTTGTCACATTTAACAATAGAAGGAGCATCCATTTATTTCATCTAAGCAAGCAGGTCTTAAAAACGGATAATGTTGCCAAAGCCATTCCCAAGGATTTTCTGTGATGGGATGTCACAAATGATTTTCACATGGAAATCAAAAAGCCTGATTCTAAGGTATCACAAAAGAAATCTATAAGGAAGGGGAAAAAAATAAAAGTAACCAAATAATTCCATGACAAAAATACAAATTCAAAAACAAAGAAGGAAGTTTTACTTTCCAGTCTTCTAATTTGTAACACAACACAGAGAAATTACAGTAGCACTCCTGCATTTAGCAAATGAGAAATGTCAAAAAAAGGGAAGCACTAAATCCATATAGGAGCATGAAAAATTGATTTTGAAATCATGTTTTCTGCAATCAGATGCTGTTTCCATGATTGATTGTTTCAAAATTTTATACACATGCAAGGTCTTAAGCTTATGTTTTTGAGAAGGACAAAGCAATTCAACAATTCCAGAGAGCATTTGCCATAAACTTGCATTAGATCTTCTTTTTGTCATCATTACCAAAATTATGATACTTCATGGAGCCAGACAGAATGGTTAATAGACCTAAATTGTTATTTGCCAGGTTGCTTTATGCTTTTGATTTCTCTTGCAAAGAAATGGAATTTTTTTCCTACTGGTTATCTATTCCATAATTGATACCTCTGAGAGCAATGTTGCTTTCTTTATTTGTTATGACTGGCAGCTGTTTGACAGTCTTTTAACATATTGTTGGATAATAGAGTAGAAACTAAAAAAGTGAAACTTCTACCTTCCATAAAACTAAGTTGCCTTTCATGTGTCCTTCAGCTCTTAAATTCAGTCATTTTATATAAGGAGAGCAGTCAAGTGTAAATGTGTAGGACTATGAGGTTAATTCTTCAGGTAATAAGAACTGTAAGAACAGAAAATATCAATGAAATACTTTTTTACAATTACACATTCCTGATCTATCACATAGAAGAAAAACAAAAAACTCAGTAACATAATTCACATCATAACAAAAGTCAAGATCAAGTGTCCAGTCACTATTGCAGTTTTGGCCACAATCAAATATTAACAAAATTACATAATGTTGCATAAATAATGGAGTTCATAAACTGAAAACAGATTGAATAATTTCCCTGAAACTTTTTTTATAGCACTCAGAATCAAAATTATTGTATGCAGAAGCTAATGCCAGAAATTAAATTGAAACACATTCTCCAGGAATGCCTCTTTCATCTCAGAATCCATAGAATAAGCATGTTTCTCTAGCACTTTAAACTTCACCAGGATCTAAGACAAAAGGACAGAACTGTAGAGAGCAGTAACATAGTGTGGGAAAATGTCAGAAGATAGTGATATTTTTAATTTGGATTCAAGACAGTATTACAGTTTAACCTCCATAACAAAATGTTGATTTGGTATTAGAAGTGACACCAAAAAACCAACTAGCTTCTGCAAAGCTGTATATCACAGGTGATGAGGGGATTCTTGTTCCTGCCCTTGGGAGGTGTCATTTTCATGCATTTCTGAACACCTTGGAGGGGTGAGCTGGAGTAGTGGGATGAGAAGTTCCAAAAGGTCAGTCTCCCTAATTTTTCCATCTTTTCTCGCAAGAAAAAAGTTTAGATTCTTTAATAACCAAAAAGCATGATCAGTTAAATTCACTTTTACTCGTTTTTTTCCTCTCCTGAGCTACAATTTTGACACAATGATTTAGAAGTCTCTGGTGAACAGGCAGACTCTTCTTGCTGTACCAGATGGGAAGGGAAAGTGTCTAGACTAGAAGCTAGACAGAAAGCAGCACTCCACACGGTTTAAAAATAACTTTTAGGTGCTTAGAACTAACTGACTGATAGGTTCATAAATAACATCAATGGGACAAAAGGAATAAAAAATAAAAACAGCAAATACCCACTTGGACAGACCACAGAAACCAAGAGCTACTAGCTTAGCTATGTCAGTACATGAGATGCAACAAACAGCCTCCAGATAAGACCTCCTTACTCTCCTTCCCCTCCTCCTCCATAATTCAGTGACACCAGTCACACAACACCTTCACACTGCCTTGGGCGACCACATTTTCCAAGATGAAAAAAGCTCCAGCCAAGCTTCCTGTTACGTTTTCTACCTCCACAAATTCCATTTCCTTGTAAAGTAGTTATCTCAAACTAATCTATTTCCTGAACTTCATGATCCTCAGTTGCAAAAATGTGCATTTGTGACTCTCTCAGGAGGTGAAGTGCTTTGAGACACAGACGACTTTGCTGCAGAGCAGTGGTTTCAATCTGACATTGGGTCCGTGAACTGCTTTGGAGATTGAAAGATGCTACTTTGAACAAGAAAAACTGCTAGATAATGTTGCCATTACCTTTTTATGACAAGTGCAAAAGGAGGCTGCTAAAGTGTTTATCTTTTTCAGCCTAAGCATTTGCTTAGGATGTCTTCCTTCCTACAGCTGATAACTTTCTAAATTTTATCACAAGACCAGTTGCCTGCTTTTGCTGTTACATGTCTCTTACCACAAGATATGAATGTGATATGTTCAAGTGGTCCAAACTTCAAGCCTAGTTATCCCAGTCAGAGAAAATGTACAGCCAGAGAAATGTACAGTCAGAGAAAATGTTTGTGGATTTAACAAAATGTTATTGAACATGCTATTAAAGACTGCAACATAATCTGCAGTTTATACTTATGGACGTTTGGCCATACATCTTACCAACAGACTTGATGTGGGTAAACTAAAACCTGGAATTTCTACATGTTAGAAGTGTTCATCTGGATACATACAGAGGCCTACCACAGCCCCCCCCCTCCCACCAAGGTCTAAGACTTCTGGGGCAGTCAGAAGGCCTTGGGATTGAACAGTGTCCTTTGACTGTGTTGTTTGATCACTGCATTTCCATTTCTTGCTGTCCAGTATTGCCCAATGTGAAAACTAAATGTCAAACTATTTCTGGTAATCAGCTGCACCTTTAGGTTTGATGGGCTGTTGCAGACATCATGGTGTTTAATTCAAACATCATTTACTCAGGACATTTTGTCACTTACAGTGATTACAGGGGCCAATAATAATAAATATATATTAGAAAGATAAATAAGTGAACTTGTCCTGCCCTAGAAGTAATTAAGTACTGTATTGCCAAGTTTCAAACTAGGTAATGGATAATTACCTATGCAAATGCTGTTTACTTATCCTTACCTACAATTTAGGAGATTAAGTCTGGGTCTCCTAAGGTTGACTGTGCCAATATATTAACAAATGCTTTTTATTTTCTTTCCCTAGTTTGTGAATATTTCCACTCTCCGTATAAGTTCCTTGCACAGCTTTGGTCTAAGTAGTTTCCCACACAGGTAAAGGCTGAGCACACCCGTGGTTCGCACTGAACAGGGTAGCAGATCATTAACAGCTTTCCTCAGTTATTGCCCTTCCATATGCTCCATGTAACTTTCTGAGGAATTTAAAGTCTATTTCTGTAATTTCTTGTACGCTAATCAGGCTAGGTTGAAGGCACAAGGCCATCACAGTTCTGAAAGTTTAACAGCAATTTGGAAAAAGTAATACAGCTGCAAGTCTGAACTTTGTAAAAAGATCTACTGTTACTGCAGAAATCAGAACAATAAAGAGGCTTCAAGTTTCTGAGTAAAACATGAGAAAGCACTAAGCATCAGAAGGTATGGATAATGACAAGCTAATAGGCAACTTTTCAGTATACTCCATTCTTTAACCTGAGGTAAAAATTACTCTCCCTGGAGACATACTCCTGAATAATGACAGCATGGACAGACATACTGATTTAAGTTGAATTGCTGAAGAATCTATGAATTTGGTATGAACTAGCTGTTCATACTGAAGTGTCTGCGCTGGAAAAGGCAGTCTCAAGCCAGAAGAAATAGCTACCTTATTAGATTATTTTATTTAAAAAATTTTTGCTGTTACTTGTGCGGGGTAAAAAGCATTTAGAAAAGAAAATCCTGGGCATTATCAATTTATTTATCTTGCTTATTCTTTATGCTCCTCATCAAGCCTAAAAAGGAAAGCTTCCCCATCTCTTGAGAAAACCCTTCTGTAATTACCTTCTCCTGGTCAGTTCAACTTCACCAGCATTTTCACTGGTAACCCCTCAGCTCCAGCTGGATCTTACCCACTGTGCTTACAGCATGTAGCTGTCAATACCAGAGATACCTCTCCCATGCAAAAAGAGTAAATAAACAATTTCCAAAAAATAAGGTAAAGGACAAGATGGCTTACCAGGTTTCTCATTAAACTGACAAAACCCAAGGCTTAAACTGCCCTCCTTATGTAGTTTGCAGTAATGAACTGAAAAGCCTGTAGAGGAGAACAGCCAGCCTCTGGCTCAGAGAGCTGCCTGGCTGGCAAGCAGTTAAATGTGTGTGGAGCTGCAGCTACGCATGGAGGGTCTCATTTCTGGGAGCAAGAAAGGGGAAACTTCTCATTCACATGTCAAGTAATTCCTTCCTATCTTGTCTCCCCTCTCTTCACTGTGCAAAAATATCCCAGGCCAAAGACAACGGGGAACTTCAGAGGGAAAAAGGGCTCAGGGGATGAAACATTAATCATTGTCTGTGTGTCTTTGTCACTATTGTCCCACCAAGGGCAATCACAGAGGGCAACAGTAGGACCATTGGATTCCTGGAAATTTATGCCTATCAAACATCTCAGCAAGCCCCATTTGCTCAGGTGTGTTCAGTGCTGATAACACAAGTGCAAGGAGCTCTGAAAACAAAAGAAGACCTTCAGACTACTCATTCACTCTGTCACAGAATCAGGAGACAATTAATTTCATATAGAACTTCTGATGACATGCTGGATGTGAAGAAAGGAGGCTTCCTTATGAAAGAGTATTTTATCTTTCAATTAAATAAATATTCTTCAATTTCCACATAATGCTGTTGCTAGCAAGTCTCTTATTTGACATGTCATGGTCTCTGTCATACCCAGGCTTAAGTGAACATAGATGCTTTCATTCAGACAGAAACATTTTGCCCCTGAAGCCTGTATAAACATTATCTACCTCTTACTTCAGAGACTGCTTTTAAAAGATTTTTTTCTAGAAATCTATAAAACTAACGAGAAGTATTCTTCAATCTTGCTAGTGATCAAAGGAGTTAGATCCCAAAGATAAAGCAAGTTAAAGAGATAAAATCTGTCCCCCCCCACATGCTCAGCATATATCAAATCTCAAGGTCAGTGTGTAGCTAACAAATAACACATGCAGAAACTCAGCCAAATAAAGCTTGGGCTGTGAGATTTGTGAGTTACTTTAGTAACTCTGTCTTGGTCAGAGCACAGTCTGGTCTCGCATCATCACTGCAGAACGTACTTTTCTCAAAAAGCATCACCCATGCCTGGACTTGTACCTCTGTCCCTGCAGGGAGACCATGGCAGGACATCTCCTCCAGGGAACACACACATATTAGATGTGTAAAGTGGCCATCTGACAGAGGTTTTCCTCCACATAAGAGCTACAGAAATAGCAACTGTTCTCAAGAGAGGAAAAATAAAAGTTGTGGGTTCATATGCTGGTACTAATCCTGAAGTTTTCTTTTTTTTTTTCCCTGACTATATTCTTGAGTGACCTAAAAAATCTAGACTTTTTGCTTTCATTTACCGTAGAGGGTTTTTTTCCTATTTAAAAAAATATGTACTTCTGAGAAATATTTTATAATGTAAATGGACTCCAGCAGGCTGCGTGCTTAAATCGGACTTGCTTTTTATTCCATCTTGTCCACTAATGGCATTACTAAGTCTCCAAGGATCTACTTTGTACTCTTAAGTCCTCTTTTTTTTCAATATTTGAATTTCTACTTCAAGATACCTCCAGGTCACACTGATCAAAAAAAGAAAAAAAAAAACTGTGGGAAAGTTGAACCCACACATTTAGAGATGCAGATGAAAACTTTTGGACCATAACTTTGTTATTTGATATAAAGTACATGAACTACTTTAAAAGAGGGTTAAGAAATTTTTTTAATTTTAATACATTGATATGGTGCTGTCCCATTTTTTTGTAATGAGTCCCACTCATCAATTTTATATTCCTGACTGTTGCAACAGCCACATGTACATTAGTATTTTGTGTCCATGCACTCTTGTTTAAAACTCATTTGAAAGGTTTTCGGAGATAACACTGTGAACAGATAACTGGGTTTTGTCACCAACTCAATTTCATTGAAGTTCTAACTTGATGTCTTTTTCCATGCATGAGAATTATAATTCTCATTTTAAGGGCATTTCCAAACCTCAAAAATGAGATTTCAAAACCACTAAAGCATAGTCTAAGTGTCCAGGGATTAGAAGGCAAGGGAAACAAGTTCCTCCAATTAATGCCTGGACCTTTTAAAAGCACCTTTTCAAAGCTGGAACTTCAAAGGTGTTTCAAACATTTTGAACTGGAATAGTATGTATGCAAATAATCATACATTTAAATTTGCAAATTGAGTCACACAAGAATCACTAAGAACAGTGAAACAAAGTTTATAGATTACATTTTCCTCATTTCTGATAATGTATTAAAAATGACGTGAGGTTTTTTCCCTAGTTAATGCTGCTTGACAGTAGGTCACCAGGTTTTTGACTGATCACAGAATCCTCATGAAGTGGAAATAGATATTACTGAAATATCTACTGAAGATCTTGATGTACTAATACTGCCTAAACTTATTTCAGCAGCAGAAAAAAAGTAATTGCTTAAGTATGTTGTTATTTAATGAAAGAGGCTAGGAAAGTTTTTAGAGGAGTCACTTCATTTGCATGGAAATTCTCACCTCCATACCTATATTTAATTATTTTTCTTGTTGTATATACTTTATATACAAATGTATATAGGTAGTTGTTTATGTGTTTATTTTTACATGTTCATATATAAATAACTTTTCTTGTAAGGATGGAATAAATACACCTTTTTGATTTATTACATTCCAAATAGGAGACACTCAGCTGTGTCCAAAATGAAAGCAACCAGACGTAGATTATATTTTCATGGAAATCATTCCAGAACAGAACTGATGGAAATAATTCTGACAAGCATTTTCAGAGCAGGTATCTGCACTTGCAAGCTTCAAGAAGAGCTGTGGGTCCTGTGCTAACAGGTTGCTGCTGCAGGAGCCTGATGCCAGGTGAGATCCTCAGGCTTTCTCTGAGCTGTCATTTACGCCTGACTGTGCCCCAGCTCCTGACATTACCACCAGGCAGAAAGCACAGCCAAAGTGCAGGAGCATGCAGAAAGTGTGTCTGGCATCTCTGCTTTTTTTTTTTTTTTTTTCACCCACTGGTTAAAAAACTGATGTGAGCTGAAGGGGTAGCAGATTTAAAATTGTTGTTTCTGCCCAGAGGGACGTGAGCGTGCATCAACCAGGTCCCAGGCAAACCATCTGCAAAATTCTCTGAGCACAGCTGGCAGGCTGCTCCAGGCCAGCACTCCCTCAGCTAGCCCACAGAAACAATGTGACATAATCAAGTATTGACTAGGATAGAGAAGAGGCCATGAACAAACAGCGTTCAGGGGAAAAGGAACCTGGGCTCCAGATCCTCTTGTAGTTTTTGTATTTCAGGAGGAAGCGCAAAGGGGATCGGGTGCAGGTCACAGACCTATCCCTTGGCACTTCTGAGCAGTTGCTGTGCACAACTTCCACCCTGCTCCATTGCTTTTGTGAGATCACATTTTAAAGGATGTTGCATGAGGACACCAAGCATCTAAGCCTGGATACCCCTAGCTCCAAAAGGCCACAGGTTCAATATTGTCAACCATACGTTGTTAACCCAAAGGGCTTACTGAGAACCCAAAGTGTTACTCAGGTTCTATTAAATAATGAAACCTCAATACAACCATCTATTCTATCTGTATAGCTCCAAGCATCAGTTAAGAATTATACCCTCATTTACACAAGCCCATGGCACAGCTGGACTTGATTTTCTTAGAGGTCTTTTCCAAACTTAACTCCTCTATGAACAATTATATGACACAGACACTCACACAGAGGTTGTACCTGTCCAGTCATCCTCAGCACTACAATGCACATTGTACTGGCACTTTCATCCTCAGTACTTTCAACTCCTACAAGCAGAGAGACATCTGCCTGAATTTCAAAACTGCATCACTAAAGTTTCTGCTATGCAGGAAGGTAGCCCAAATTTCCCAAGTCCTAAGAATCCAGGAGATCCCAGATAAAGTTGCACCTATACAGCACTCTTGAATGCTTTATCATCATGTTTCACCTTATACATATCAAGTTAAATCTCAAATAACTCTAAAATGGTGTCTCCTGGTGATAAAAAGTATCCTGAAAGCAAACAGTCAAAAAAGATGCTGAAATTGGTCTTATCAAAGCTGAAAATTTAAAATTCCTAGAAACCTTGTGCAGTCCTAACAAGTATAATCCACTGTAAAAAAGATGGATGTCCTTAGCAAATCAAAATTCTGTCAAGAAGATGGACATGCAGATAACATTTCTTCCCTGAGAAGAGGACAATAGTTTTAGACTGGCTTTTCAAAACTAGTGTCTCATTGTATATAATTCATATATGTAAAGGATATTCTTTTGCATTTTTATTTTTCTTCATTTCTGAAGTTCCTATAGTGCTGGCATATTCCATATGTCAAAGAAAGATAAGAAATGTTACCAAAAAAAAGAAAAAAACCCAGAAGTGGTGGGAAGCAGTGTTCGCTATGGCCCTGCACAGCATCTAGCAGAAGTGGGATCTTAAATTTGTAACAGCTGTCATTACCTGATTCCCCTCCTCACACCTCACCACACCTCATCATATGCAATTAGAGAGCTTTAGAGCCAGCATTAGTTAAATCTTGCTGGCTTTTACTTCAGGTGGACCTGACCCAGACAGTTTTAATGAAGAGATTGTTCTTTTACATTTATGAGAAAATTATATTCCTACATGACTCAAAACTTTCTGTGAATCTGCAGAAGGTGGAAATAGTACCTTATAATTAGGATGCCAAAGAAAGAGATGGTATACATGGGTCCCAGCTCAGACCTCTGAAGGTGCTCACCTGAAGACAGTCTGAGACCAGCAGCTCCCAGCATGGTCTGTGGAAGTTCTTAGTACAAATCTCTGCTGTAAGTAAGAAAAAGAAATGCTAAGGAACTGCCTCTGTAGTGTTCACAGAGATCAGCCCAGTTTTGAGAAGGGGGCATAACCTTGTCAGTTAATAAATCTGTTTGTGTTCATAAAGAAAGCCTGAATTCAAAGCAAAACATCTGTTAAGAAATGGAAAGCAAAAGAGCAAAACAAAGAAACAAAACCAAAAACAAATGTAAAAAGTCTAAACCAAAATCCAAAACACCTGCACAACTTTACTTTTGCATCTCCTCTCCTTTACATCTTTTTCTCATTCCCTGAAGTGCTGCTCAGCACTTACCTGAAACAATTCCAGCCCCTTGACTTTCTGTTCCTTTTCAAATTCCTAGGCAAACTAAAAGCAGGAGCTCAGTAACACTTCTTCTCCACAAATCTCTTGGTTTGTGTTCATTAAAGGATGTGGTCTACAAAACCTGTCTCTCAACATCCCCAGTGCAGCTGTCTGATTCAGAGCTGTTCACGAGCCTTAACTTATCCTCAGCAGAGAACATCAGGAACATCAGGCAAAATTCACTTTGTTCAGCACAGCTATCCAGGCTGGGACTCAGCTATTTAAATGTAAGTATCTAATGGTATTTTTAATGCCCCTAGGATATCCCCCCAGCCATGTCCCTGCTGGAAACACAACTCCCACAGGCCTTGACCCACCAACTAGCCCAGTGCAGATGACAAGGATAACCTAAGACTGAATCCCCTTTGTAGTTTCAATGTGGAGCACTAGAGCAATGTTGAAATAAATCCCCAAACTGTTCCCATTTACTATGTGCCAGGTTGTTTAGCAGAGAGGTTTTGGGGTGTGCTAACTGGTTTTGTTTAATGTTTTATAACTAACCCAAAAGGCCACTGCACATTTGCAGATGTGATCCACTACCAGGGATGTATGAGTTCATACCCATGACTGATCTTTCAGGCCATTTCAAAGTACATATGTTAGGGACACTTAAATCAGGGAAGACTAAACCGTGCTGAAATGAAATACCCAGATTACATGTAGGGAAATTTTCAAGTCCCCAGCACCAAATGCTTTGATCTACTAATCTGCTCCCATCATGCTTTATTCCTTGATAAGTCATGTCCCATCCATTAACAGGTGAATTAATTGATGAGCATTGTTCACTTATCATCAGTTGTGATTATACTGTAATTCTCTGCTTTCTCTACCTTTATTTCTCAAAACAACAGAGAGAACAATTAGGTGATTTTATAATTATTATATTATTATCTAATTTATAATGATTATTATAATAATATAATAATTATTATATAATTATTATTACTTCAAAGAAAATTATCAAATTATCAAGTTTGATTTATCAGATATCAAATTAATTTTTCAATTATCTAAATGAAAATTTTAAAGGGTGCAGCCAGGTTCTAGAGTTTGACAATGATGGGAAAGGCCATTGGAACTGCAGGCAAAAACACTGGTTTCCTACTACTAGTCAGGAGTTAAATGTTATAAACCAACACAATAGCAAAGAAGAAACTGTATAAGTGGTTTCCCCTTCTGATGAAAATTAACAGAGCCAATTTCAGCTCCTGGAAAATAAAATTCCTATAATAATTTTCTTTTTCTTTAACCTTGTAGAATTAAAATCAATAAAACCTTTGGTCTAGAATTTATGCATCTATATTTTTTTTGCCATTTATCCCGATTAAGCCATACTACTAATTAAAATTAAAACTTTAAAAGGACGGGTACTGAAATATTTCTGTGGTGTGTTAACCCTCAAAGACCAAAGCCAGTCCTTGGTGAGGAACATGAAAACATGTTTTATTAAGGGATTGCAATCCAATAGAATCATTCAAAAACTTACACTTTTATATCTGGTAGCAGGACTCATTTCTTTGATTTGTTATGAAATGATCTAACTTTCAGCTTTTTTAATCAATGTCAGAAGTCACTCTTACAGTTTGGCAGTCAGAAGGCTACCTTATGCTTTTGGCAGTCTGTTGCTGTTTGTCTCACAGCAGACAGTCCTTACTGTCTGCTTGTACATCTATCAGAAAAGAGCAAAGTCTAAGGCCATTGCATTCTCTTCCATGCTTTTGTGTGGTAACTATGTTATGTTATGAACATAAACTTTTGTTATGTTCTGCTGAAAACTTTCACATTTGACTATTTAAGATGGGCACAGTAAAACGTGATTTGGATTGGAAAGTTTGAATTGTGTCAGAAAATGGAAAAGCACTATCGATTTCTCCTTGCACAATAATTAGAGTTCTGACAAATCATAGGAGAGCCCTATCCCTCCAGCCAATCACTTATTCTGTGCAGGAATCCAGCCATGATTATAAGGTGCTTCTCTCAGAATCAGTACACCAGCCAGGTAAATTTGCCTGTAATCCAAGTATGTAACACATCAGGCTTTTTTCCCAGCTGAATTCAATACCTGTGCCCCCAATATTTCTTTTGAAACTCAGCTCAAAAGTCTAACAGGCAGAGTCTAGATGTCTGCACCAGTCAGTGAAATATAAAAATGTAAATATAAAGATTCTGTAAGTTAGCTTTGCAGAAGACTTTGATAGGAAGCTAGATGTATTTTAATGTCATTTTTCTCTCCTGCTATTGCATGGAGGTTTTCTTTTCTTAATGCCTTCTATAAGCTTCTATAGGCTTCCAGTGTAGTAAAGTTTTAACAAATGAAAAATATCTTCCATCTATAGCTGGAACTATATACTAAAGTTTAAAGTTATAAACAAGCTCAGCAATAGGTACAGCTGTTGTCTCTCTTAAAAAGATGGTGGTAAAAAGCAGGTAATTGACTTTAGGTAATCAATTATCTGAAAGCAAAGATTCTTCTAACCAAGACATAAATATACTAAGAAGCATCTCAGAGTCTGAATTAAGCAGACAGGGAAGATTCATAAGTCTCATTAAGAGAAACATCTCAGAAATAAGTACCAGACAGCCATAAAAGACAAACAGTTAAATAGCCTCTCCCAATGCAGGGTTCTGTATGCACTTACTGCTATTGTTGTTTTATAACTGCCTGAGTTAATGGATAAATCCATTACCTAATTGTCAGCACAGGAACAGATCCTTACAAGTTCTACCTACCTGGATTTGTTTGCTGAAGGGACACTAAGCTCACTTGAATAAGCTGGTAGCCTCATCACTGCAAAAATTCAAGACAAATCAGAGTATTGCTGTTTGTGATGCTAATATACATTTAATTTGGTATTTCTCTATTTAAGCATTGATTTTTCTCATTTTTGAGGTATGCTGCCAGTGTCAATAATCAGTCTAGGTATGTTAATCATCACCAAAATGCCACCAAGTTCACTGCACTGCTCCTTCCTTCTGTGAATGTCAATGGCAAATGCTTAAAATCACCCTGACTAACACGTGCAACATGTCCAGGCAAAAGATGCCAGCTAGGTTCACAGAGCAGTACATAGTCCATCTTACCAGTTAAGCACCATAACTTGAGTGGAAAACAGGCAGTGAAACAGAAGGCATACAGCTAAGTATCTCTGAAAACCATCTCTGAATTGCTGCTTTCCTTGAGGATGTCTCCAGCTAGCGTGCATTTAGTCCATGCAAATGGATTAAATCCCAGAAGCACATTTTAAAAAGCAAAACAGACTTAGAGGAATGTTTGAAATCCAGCACTCCTGAGAGACCCACCTGCCTACTCAATAATACTGTACCTCCTGCAACATGTCAAGTTTTTTAACTGTGCCTGTAAATATTTCAATGTCTTGGATAAGGTTTTAGTTCCCTAACACGCAAGGACTGCTTGATACAGAAATTCCCATCTGTGCTATATTGTGGCAATGTCAGCCTAATAATAAGTTGAATTCAGAAGGGCTCTCTTCTGTTTCCAGACAACATTTTTGTGATCTAAGATTTTATACAGCTAGCTGCTGAAATAATGACTCACAATCATCCCTTTTAAAATAGAGAGGGGAAAAAAAAACAAAGGCAAAGCTAGCAGTTAAATACAGGTTAATTTTACACAACTTGCTGCTCCACAAAGCTACACAGGTGAGTAGCTGATGTGTGTTTGTCCTTAGTTAAGCACAAAACCTGAGCATGAAGGTCTCCCTCCTACTCCCAGAAATCAAACTCCAAAATGACAGCTGCACTGCCTAGTCCCTTAGCAGAGGCTGGAGACCCAAACCAGTGACATTTCATCTGTGCTGTCTCTGGGGATGCAGCATCAAACACCCCTGCAGTGCCCAGACAAAGGGTCTGCAAGGAGACAGAGGAGGTAAAAGAAAGCCCCTGCATGAGGCTCTGCTGAGAAACAGCCACTCTAAGCCTCACCTCCTCACCCAAACTACTCACTCTGGGTCACCAGACATTTACAGGACTAAGAAAGTTGCCCCCAGCCCCAAGGTTTGCTGGAGATTTCAAGACACTTGTAAAAAACTTATAGTTTCAACAAGAAGCAAGTTCAACTGCAAATCAAAACTCTGATAGAAGTTTTATCTAAAATATTAATACAGCATTATTAATGTCGCTTTAAAAACCTTACTAGCTCTTTAAAAGATTTGACTTGAAAAGTAAAATATCCTAAAACATTCCATTTGAAAGCAAACATAAAAAGGAGAATAAGTTTTTCTGCCAAATTGAGATCTTGTGGCTTTCTTTTCCTTTCATCTGCTCCTTATTACCTTACTTGTTGTTCTGTTAGACATATCCTAGTCACACAGATGTGGCACTAATCACAGGGTAGGAGTTGCCAGCTGCCTGAGAGGATAAAGCTACTCTGACATTATCCCATCAGGCACCCAGCAGTGACTTTGGAGATACAGCCATTTAGCTGACCCCTTTGTAAAGAAACAGGTGCCATCTGAGCATGCTGGGAAATCCTTTCTAAGGCAGTCAGCTCCCCCTACACAATTCAAGGTTTAAAGTTTAAAAAAAAAGAAAAAAAAAAGCAACTCCTATAATTCCTATCTTTTCACACATTGATGTTAGGCGCAAAGTGCTGAGTCTTCCAGTGAGAGTCTTGCTTGCTGAAGATAATTATGGCTAGTAAAAAATATTTTTGTGTTGAAAAATAAAGATTATTGGGGGGCATCAATTGCACTTTACGTGTCAAACTTGATTTTAGTCTAAGATCTACACTTGAAGATACTTCTGCCACAAAGCTTGGGCACAAGTAAAGAAGAATAATTAAGATTCTTCCTCTGAAAACCATCCAAATTTCCAGATTTTCATGGAAGCTTGAGGGGTAAATCTTTAAAACCTTTTTAAAATTTGAGTCTGCTTTTGAGCCTTGGGGATGACAGAGCACAACAAGCCATACAAAAGCCAAGCACAAGAAACCTGTCTCCTAACCTTTGTGCTGCACCTGGTAAGAAAAGGTGACCTGCACTGTCATCCCTGGTGTGAATGCTGAGTGTGTCGTGGCAGGGAAGGGGACCTGGTCAACTTGCGGGGTGCCATGGCTCCACAGTCGTGTGCTGGCCTCACTGTCCTGCTCTCTGTTCCCCATGCTTGACTCAGAGAATATATCTTCTTCCTCCTCTGCCCTTGCAACCCCACTGTCCTCCTCTCACTGTCCACCACATCCATTCCAAGCTGGATCAAAGTGTGACTGCTGCACTGGCAGAAGGTGTAAGGAGGATTCTGAATCTCCATGCTGCCAGAAAGGAAGATTCCATGTCATTCAAATGAGCCTGTGTGTTGTGCTGAATGTTGCATCCGTTAGCAAGAGCTGCAGACTCAAATCATATCTCAGGATATGAGAAACCATTCTGCTTATGGTTTCTTGTGTCTCAGTTACTCACCACACAGACCCCTGTACTGCCAGCAACATTGCATGCTTGAGCAGGTCTCCCAAAGGCATGCAAGAAACTCAAAGAATGAAGTCTAAACTTTCTCTTCCTCCTGTGGTTCTCATTTCACAGGCTTAGCAACACTACAAGCCTCCTTTACACCCTTAAATATTAACACAGCTATTCTCTTGATGTGGGATCTCTCATTACCATATGAATAAATGATTAATGGTCACTGTACCAAACAAGTGCAACTTTTATAACTATATGAATCAGCACTGAGCCAAACCCTTCAAGAGTAGTAAGACTTTTCTGGCATTTATTGCACTTTATTGCTTCCTGGATCATTTAAAAGAAGTCACTGACAAACAACCGTAGGCTTGAAAGTTTACTGCGGATGCAGTGAGCAGTTCTGCATTTCAAAATGCAGACAAACTTTCTTTCCCAGCAATTTAGTGCTGGTTCTTTAGCAGAAAACTCCACGGCTTGTCCAGCAAATGCTACTATTTGCAATGGCACCTCCTGTGTATTGCCAGAAGATAATTTTAATCAAACTTTGAGCGTAGTTTTAAGTACTGTTCTAACAATCATGCTGGCTTTGGTGATGTTCTCCATGGGCTGCAATGTGGAAATTAAGAATTTCTTGGGCCACATAAAAAGACCCTGGGGTATATTTGTGGGTTTTCTTTGCCAGTTTGGAATTATGCCTCTCACAGCCTTCTTGCTCTCTTTGGCCTTTAACGTCCTTCCTATTCAAGCTGTTGTGGTGATGATCATGGGATGCTGTCCAGGGGGCACAGCCTCAAATATCATCGCCTACTGGGTGGATGGAGACATGGATCTAAGGTAAGAGCAGCCGTTCACTAAGTACTTCATGTGGCTCTTTACATTGTAAATTTTACATTGAAAAGGACTGTCTGATCTGTCTGGTGTTTTTCTTAGCTTCCTGGCACATGCATGGTGGTTTCTCCTTGTAAAGATGGTTAGTTACTGTAATAGCAGTAAATATAAGCAGAATAGCAATTATCCTTGGTTCATTGGGAACTCATGAGGAAGATATCACAACAAAATTGTGTACATTAGAAAATATCCTTATTGTTAAACTTCATATCCTGGAGCAAACACCATCTATGAAGAAAACTAAAATACTATACGTTATCAAAACTTTTCCCTAGTTAAAATTACTTTTCTTTCTCCCAAGATCTTGAGTACTAAAAATATTTTTAAAAAACATAGGATTTTGGGACCAGAATCCTCTGTACAAAATAGTGGCTAGGCAACTTTTCTTGAAGTAATGTTTCTTGGAAAAGAGATCCTGTGGAAAAATATTTTCCCTCCTTTTGTGTTCTATACAATAAAAAGACAAGTATTTCTTTTCTCAATTAATACTAGTTCTAAAGAATACTTGTGATGATTCTTTCTGCTCCTGGAACCTTATGCAAAGTCTTCAAACTGAGGGAATATTTTACAGGCTAGAAACCACTACTTAAGGCAGCCCTGCACATTGGGAGCAGTGAAAACCAACCTTTGTGGCAGTGTGATGGTCTCAATGACAAAGTGCTATGAACTCAGATGTGTAAGGCACCAGACATGGCCTGGGACATGAAACACACAGGAGAAGTGAACCCTACTCTTGATGCAAGTTCCATGGGGTGTTCATCAATTGTAAGAGCCTATAAAAACAAGTCATCTTTTTATTTTCATGTCCTGATTACTTTGGTCTAAAATAAAGAGGAACATTTCTCTCTTTCCTACACAGTAAAATAAATTGGAGCATTCACCCAGTTTATCATGTGCCAGTCTTAACTAGAAATGGAAAAAATTGTAGAAGTAAGAAAGATGTGGAACTAGAGTAAATAGTCTAAGAATGTTAATATTTGTAGCTTTAGTACAGCACTTTTTTCCATCCTTTGAAAATATTGAATTTTCTGTCACATACAGGTGTCAATGTAAAAAAACAGTTTACAAATTATAAATTAGGTTGGCTCTGCTAATCCGTGACTTCCTCATTGTAGAGGAAAAATCTATGATATTAAGAACTATAAGACTCTTCATTTCAATTAATACAGGTCTAAGAAATCACAGATGAGAAGGTATTGAGTAAGGCTGACATTTTTTCCTAATCTGTCCCTGAGAGAATAAAGTGAGCTAAACTATGCTTGGTCAGCTCTGTATGTTCAGAGTTGCTCCAATAAAATCAGTGGTAAAAATCCAAATTTATAATGCTATAAACATGAAGAGGATTTCTATTCTATGATGCTGACAAAGAGTGAAGTTAATTGAAAATTCTTTTAAAAGGTTATTCTTCAGATAAAGACCTGTACCTGAGGTCAAAGGTTTTTGTCAGTACCTTTGCAACAAAGATGCAGGGACCACAGGGTTCAGGAGGTACAGCAGATGGTCAAGGCAAGCATCTTCTCTTCTCAATAGAAGAATAACATCAGAAGTTGTGTGGATGGTTTCTGGAGCCACCACAGTATTACAGAAACCTGTCCATTATATCAGACAATGTTTTGGTTTTAACTGTAATATTTTATGATTATATATTACAACCCATGGTCATTGTCTACACTTCTGCTTCAAAACCTCTCTGTGCAAATAGACCACAAGTTAGAGAAGGAATTAGTTTTATAATTAGCATTATAATCATAGTCAGGTGAAGTGTGATGTTTCATGTCTTTATTAGTAAATCAAGCCCAGCTGATATCCTCTAATTCTTGCCCATAGAGATATCTTTTGATATTTCATAAAAACAACTGCTTCTGTGGAAACAGGGACTCGGGTTAGAGGATGGCCAGACCTTGGAGAAGGAGGTACATTCAGGGACAGTATAAAGATACAGGAAATACAGAGGTAGAAAACACGAGGCATTTTGTTTTGGTTTGGTTTTTTGTTGTTTTGGTTTTTTTTTTTTTCCATTTGGGACTTCATCAAACCTTAATTGTAGCCTGTAACTCTTTTTCTCTGTAGGAGACTTCTATAGGAACTCTTTTGCTAGAGGCTCCTGCAAAATCCTATTCAATTACTCTAAAGCAGAGAGTGACTGGAACCAAAATGAATGCAGATAGTGCTGTAGTTTCTGCATTAATTTGTCTAGATTTCTCTGGATCTGATCAGTTTGTGGACCAGGATCAGTAGTCCCTTTTCTGAGGACAAGCAACAATAAAGAGAAATCTGAAGTGAGGCTCAGAAGAAAGCTTCCAAAATCTCTTAACTAGAACCCTTTCTCATTATTTTTATACCAGAAAAATGATATTTGCATGCAAAATTTTATCCACTGTATTCCAATTCCAACTCCTTAAAATAAGGAGTTTCCTCCTATTTTAGATGTTTTTCCTATTTCTTCATTCCTGTAGCAGAATGCATCTTTTTGTACAACAGAAAACAGAAATATCTTTGCAAAATGCAGCAACAATATTTATGCTAAGCCTCACTGAGCAATTCTTAGCACCTACTTTTTGGCCTAGAGCAAAACAAGCCAGAAAAGGGAATTTTTTTATATCACATATCATAGACAATGAAATTAATTTCTATGCTATTGACTTCAGAGTGAAATTTTAACACTCTGGAACTGCTGGTATATTGGAAAGCTCTATTTGATCTCTGCTCCTGTTCCCTGCTTGCCATTCTCTCTGAAACCAGCCAGACAGGCAGCATGGAGACAGATTTGCCAACAGACTTTTCTGCTGGCCACCTGCCTGACTGCCTGCTTTGTACCAAAAGTTATGGTTCTGTGGCTGCAGAACACCTTGATTTTTTCATGTTCTTTTCTTTTCAGCAGAAGCCATTCCTTGCATTTAGCTTTTCTCTAACCTGATAAATTGTCTGTAGCCAGCAACATTTCTTGCACAACCTTTCACAAGGTGTGAAATGGTAATAAGAAAATGAGACAGACTATGGGCTAGCATGAGATGAACTGTCACTGTAACCAATTTCTTTGCAGCATCAGCATGACAACTTGCTCCACGATTCTTGCAATGGGAATGATGCCACTTTGTCTCTTTATTTACACCAAAATGTGGACTGATGCTGATGCAATTGTACTCCCCTATAACAGCATTGGTGAGTCCAGCAAAACAGCACTTTCCCTTCTCTCTATCCTCTATTCAGGGACAACCACCTCTATACCATCATCCTGCAGTCAGGAAGAAATTACCTCAGATTTTTAAAAATACTCCTCTTTCTACTTTTTAATAAACTCCATGGGCATTAGGCACCAAAAATCACTTCACATCATCCACAGCTCTGTCAAAGAAAGACTTGAAGCCGTTGTAAATATTGTACAGGTAATTATGACAAGATTGTGCACGTTTTTCTTTCCAAATGGCTTTGAGACCTATGTGGTAGTGGGATAAGAATATAGAATAATTCATATAAGAATAGCTGCTTCTTCTGGATGAAAGTATTTTATAACAGCTTTAAGACACAATCCTGCAAAGTGCTAAATGCTGAGACCGTAATCTGGCAAAATACTTAATCACACGTGGATAATTAAGCAAGTGATTAAAGCTGCTGAGTCTCTTTGAAAAGTTGCAATCTACACTGCCAGGAGTGGCTTCATTTGACTTCCTGTCAAAAAACTCATCCAGCTACAAAGAGAAAATAGTTAAAGTATTCAGAAATACATGCTCCAGTGCTTTGCTGAGCTGTGGCCCTAGTGCTTATCAAGTGCAGTTTCATGTTGTGCTAATCTTAAAAGCCAGCAGAATCACTTTCACATTCTTCAACTTCGCTTCCCATTGTCCTTGGGGAAAAACAAAAATCCAATACGTTGCTTGTGCTTTCAAAATAAATACTGGAGGGGGAAGGCCAAAACAAAAGAAGCTCTAAACAGGTTGCTGATACGGTACAGTAGTGAAACGCCTGCAGACAAAATGAGCATTTAATATAGCTAGTCACATCACAGGATAGTGATGATTAGCACACTCAGATTTCTGTCTGCCTTTCTGATGCAGGTGAATGAGCATGTAGCTCAGCAGAATGGCAATTACTTCAGCAGGCTGCCAAAGATAAGAGTCTACAGAAAAGCAAATGGGCAGGTGCAGGTAGAGTGTGCGTGCGTGCTCCAGGGTGTGCACACCAGAAACATCCCCTGAAAGGTTGCTCCAGGCCCGCAGGCCCTCGTCATGGTGTCCGTCCTGTGGTGAGCTCTTGCACCATACAGGGTCTTGACTTCTCTTTTCTTTTTTTACAGGACTTTCTCTGGTAGCTCTTATAGTTCCTGTTTCGTTTGGAATATTTGTCAACCACAAATGGCCTAGTAAAGCGAAAATCATACTTAAGGTAGGATGTATAAGGCTGAAGTATTAGCAATTATGGACAAATTATGGAATCAGTGGGACCGCTGAAGCAGTACATTGCTATTAATAGTATTAGTATCTGACTTCATAAGACCTGGAAAGTTTTCAGCAGAAAACAAATGAGGTGCTGTGGAAATGTATTGCTTTTTCCCTGCACAAACATGCATGAGTTGCATGCATTATTAGCAACCATCATTATCTACAGAACCTACTTTTGTCTTTGGCTGCAACTATGTTAGTAATTGAGTTCAGTATATAATGTAAACTGAAATTGGAAGGAAAATCATTCAGGTCAACGGAAAGCAGTTTTTCTCTGCAAAACAATAAAAAATAAAATCATTCTGGATCAAAATGCCTTTCTCCTTTTAAGAGAGTTTCCTGATTTTTTTTATGAGCCAATTTTTGAGTGTGAAGCCAATTTTTATTAAAAAATAATAAACATAAAATATTCCAACTCCTATATAAACATTAAAAAACTCTTCATAAAATACAGCTATCTTTGCAAGATGGTTTCAGATGCATCAAAAGTATGGGGATTTTAGCAAAAAAAAACCTGTTCTCATCAAAATAATAATAATAATTCAGCCACATCTAGCAAATTAATCATTCTGTACATTTGGTTTAGGTTTAAAGAGATTTTCAGATGTGCTAACCATTCTTAGTTAACAAATATATTATCTAAATTTTCTTAAAGAAAACTAGTCTGGTCGCTTGTTTTTCTACCTATATTTGTTATCATTTCTTTGCTATTGGCTCAGACAACATAGAGCACAAGTAAGGTCTTTTTAAGTCAATACATTTTTATTAAACTGCTAGCTTATCATGTTGCTTTTTTAAATGCATTCATATCTTACTATTTGTATTTAATAAGTTGAGGGGAAAGCATGAACTTGTACTCACATGTAAAGAAACTACTTGATCTCTCAGCAAAGCCCTATTTCATTCCTTCTTACTGAGTGGGTGAGCAACTCACAGCCTTGAGAGTTTGCTTTGTGTAGGACAATGAAGCATCAAGTGAAGATTGAGCCATAGCTGTCAGATTAAGGCCTATATAGTGAGAAATTCAGACAAGAGAACAAAGACAGTGTGCCAGGTGAAAGAAGAACTTGTCACGGCCAGACCATGTTTCTTCTTCCAAAGTGCGTGTGGTTAATATCTCAGCCAAACAAAAGCACTTGTTCACTCAGTGCTCTTAAAAACGCTTCAGCCAAAGACTGATGAAACCACTTCAATGGCAATACATGTTTTAGCTGAGGAATAGACTCTTGTAAGCTTAGACTAAGAAATCTGTCTCTGAGATCCTTGGCAACACTGGCTATAATGACAGACATTCCACTTGGTTATTGAAAAGAGTGAGTTACAAGTTTTTAGGCAAGCAGTGGTAAAGACTTCAGTACATTCAGTCACAGGAAATAAGATCAACTGTATGGAAGGGCTCAAGTTCATAACTAGTTTTCAAGCATGAATTTTTAGCCTCATTAAAGATTTACCCCTGCACTTGGCAAATAATTTCCTAGCACTAGCTCACTAGCAATCTAGTGTCTAATTAGCACACACTGTACTAAGTCTCAGAGTGTGATTCACCAAAGGGGGGAGGAAAATGCAGTATTCTACCTACTAGGCTGTCAGTTTCTCAACAACTCTGGGGAAATTTTTCTAATGTGTGCACCATTCCTCACTCACATCACATCTGTGAAATTATATTTAATCTCCAGCCCTAAATACAATTATAGTCAAGGCTGCAAAAGACTGGTTTTACAGATATCTGCTATAGATACCTATTACAGCTGTGCCTTGATCTAGAGCTGTAGTCACCCCTTGAAGCACATCATACATCTCCTGTTTGTTAAAATGACAACTATTTAATCTCTCTGCCTTCTCTGAATTGTATTGCTGTAAACATTAGGTTTTGTGTTTAACATGACATTTCAGTGAGCAATGTTTGACACCATTCTTGTTGCCATTAAATTTCCTTGAGGTCTCATTTGTGCAGTACTCTGTGATTCTGACTCAGTCCCTCTTCTTTTGCTTCACAGGTGGGTTCCATTGTGGGAGCAGTGCTCATCGTGATCATTGCTGTGGTTGGGGGAATACTCTACAAAGGCTCCTGGATTATCACACCGAAATTATGGATCATTGGTACTATATTTCCAGCAGCTGGCTATACTTTAGGATTCTTTCTGGCTCGTCTAGCTGGTCTGTCTTGGAACAGGTAATGCATAGCCTTTATTCAACTGTGTAAAAATATTTTATTTAGCAATTAATCAATGCTGAGAATGCTCCCTAAACATTAATTATGTTACAGAGTCACTCATTCACTAAGCCTGCTTTTTCTCGTACTATGTGCAGACAAAACTTTTCTTTTGCACATTTATTTATTTACAAATTCTGACTATAGCAGTTCCTCCAACCCTTCATATGTTTTCCCTTTGTGTGACAATGTCTTGCACTTCACACAAGTGAAACAGACCCGAATTGTAAGTGGTTTGGAACTTCAGTAAAACCCCTCATGTAGATGCAGCAGTCTACAATTTAGAACATCATTGCAAGAGAGGAAGACAGTGAGTGCCACATATGTGCCTTGAAGGTGGTTCACAGTCTTCTACAGCTGCTGAACTGCCAATAATTGGTGGTACCAGCCATAGGTGGAGTGTTTTGCTGACTATGTAGCTGAAGAAAACAATTTTCTTAGTTATCCTTTACATTTTTTGCTTATCCAGATTAGTAAAAAGCATGAGGGCCCACTGGATGCTATTTTCCAACTGCCTTTATTTATATAATAACTGTATTATTCCCTTTAGGTGTCGTACAGTGTCTCTGGAAACAGGAATGCAAAACACTCAGCTATGTTCCACTATAGTACAGCTCTCATTCACTCCAGAACAACTTGAACTGATGTTTACTTTTCCACTCATCTACAGCATTTTCCAGCTGTTGTTTGCACTGCTAATTTTAGGAGGTAAAGTATAGTAATTTTATATTATACCATTATAATTGTCATTATTATAATCAGTTTAACTTTTCATGTATATTGAGAAAACAAGAAGGGATAAAAATAATCAAATGGATTTCAAAATCAAAGCATAGCTGTAAAAACCTTTCTGGAGGTGTTGAAATATTTTAGCAATATAAGGAAATAAATGTTGCGTGGATATGCTTTACTATAGCATCTTTTCCAGGCAATTTCTATAATTCTTTTATTTAATATTGTCCATATATTGATCCTCAGGCTACCGTCTCTACATAAGACACCGTGTCAAAACAAAGACAGATGTTGAGAAAACAGCACAAAAAGAGGATTCAAAATCAAGTGCTAAAATAAATGGAGGATTTGTATCAGATGAGATAAAATAGGCAATTACATCTGCTCCCATCAGCTGTAAAAAAAAAAAAAAAAGAATATATGGTTTATTTAAAACTATTTTTCATATGCTGTTTTTTCATGGAAATATTCAACAATAGAAGTTCTGCTAACATCGTACAGCGAGACTTTAAAATTATTAACTTAAGAAAGATCTACTTTGATTTTTAACACGGTTTTTGCCACAATCACAGAATCTGGATTTGAAGATAATTCCCTAAATTATGGATTCTTCTACTTTTTATTATTATGGATTATTTAACAAAAAGCAGAATAAAGGTGGGTTATTGCTAAAAAGATGCCGATATCTGCAATACCAAATCCAGGCCATGATCCTGCAAATCCATCTGCTAGTCTCAGCCTCACACAAAACAAAAAGAAATCTTCTGAAAGTGTCTAAGTAGAAACAGGAGTTGATATGGAAGATCTGGTAAGGCTGAATATGAACCAAGCATGAACTTGGACCAAGCCAATAATGAAATAAAAGTTTCATTTAGGTCAGTCTGGGCAGACTAAAGCACTGTATTAATTGCTTGAAGCATTAATTTATTCTAAAGCTATAATTTTAGCAAGTGCAAGGCACATTATGACTCCATTATTTTTCCCAAAGTAATAGAAAGTAATAGAATGTAGCAGCCTTACATCTTCGGTCTGGGTCTTTTAGGTGCTGGAAACAGAGAGACAAAGGTGAGGCCTTAAGCCTTGAGCAATTTTAGTGACAGCAGTGACAGCTGCATACAAAGGAGCAAGCAGAGGTTCTGGAAGTATAAGAAATTATGCGCTTCTGCACTGAAAGGAAGGCATTTGAAAATGGAACAAAAAAATGTCCCTGATTCATCCAGGACTGCTTCTACCAATCTTAACATGAGACAGCAGTGCTTGGAAAGAGTTCTATATTTTTGTTATTTTATAAGCTAAATAAATTTGAACCTGCCAGAGGTCTGTGACATGTAGACATTGGTATCATTGACAGTTTGAAGGTTTTATTTATATCAACCATGAATAGAAATAATTGGATGTGCACATACATCACATATAGTTTGTTTCTGAAAATTCAAGAGTTCATGTGGAAATCTCTCCTAATTTTGTGGAGAAAATAAGTACAATTCTAAGAGAAACAGTGCAGTACACTCCTCACAGCTGTAATTTTTTAAGGAAACATTCAGTAATATTGCTCCTATAGCTGTTACATAAAGGAAATACCCAGAGAACTTCAGGTATATGAGTGAGAGGCTGGCTGACCAAAAATTCAAGAGTGAGCCAACTATCAGTTCAGGGAAACAATATACCTTTCTGTTATATTCAAATAGACCTTCCAAGGTATGGTGAGTTAATTTAGCGGGTTTTTTACAAACACAACTTGTGAAATTTAAGTTCCAAACATGCAGTTTTCCACTGCTGCAGAAATATGCTCTGGTCCACTGCTGCCCACTACTAAACAATGAATAAATTATTGTTGTCTACTGTATGTTAGGGAAAGGGTCTCAAAATGTTCCTGAGTTCTGTGAGGTTTGAATCTGCTTTACTTTTGGCAGGGAGATCAGAATGATCGTAATTTCCAAGGAGGAGTTCAACACTAAGTGGGTGTTAGAACACAACAAGGTGTTCTGTGTTTTATAGAACAAAGATTAAACAAAACAGTGGCAAAGACTGTTATGGAGAAACCATAAATTGTGAAATAATACATGGAAAGGATAAGCTGTTATTTGTAACATCTGTAGTAAAATGGTTATTGTCTTGCTCCTGCATCCATCAAAAAATGGACAGTGGAACTTAGTTAGGATCATGTCTTTCTTACACACAAAGCTGATACTCTTCCCTCATGCTTGCTGAATTTCAATGTTTCTGTGTATATTTCAAGCAGATCTTGAAAACGTATTGAAGAATAACAGTTTTTCTTGCTTATACTCTGTGTGTGTGTGTGTCTGTGTGTCTGTGTGTGTATTTAACACAACTGTATAAACATTGAACTAAATAAAGTGAGAAACTGTTTATAATTTTGCCCACTGGAGTAATTTAAGGTGAAAAGAATTGAGACTGAAACTGAACATGCAGACAGAGTTTATAGCTTTGAGTTGTAACAAAAACATCTCATGTTATGGGTCAAATGGATATGTTTAATAATCCTAGAAGCATAGAACAGTTTGGGTTGGAAGGCCCTGGAAATGTCCTGCAACCTTCCTGCAATGAGCAGGAACATCTCCAACTAGATCAAGTTGCTCAGAGCCCCATCCTCCCTGATCTTGAATGTTTTCTTCTAAATCTCCAGCTGTAGAAGTGAAGTCTGGACAACACCAGTACCAGATCACTTGTGGAGCTGGGGTGGGCTATCTCACAGTATTGCAAGGAACCGTTGAGGAAGATGTGTCTTTCCAGGGGTGTCCAAAAAGGTGTTGGGGTATATATAGATCTATAAATGCTGCGATATGGGCTGTTCAGTTGCAGGGTTCTGGTGGCCTCCAACCTTGCAGTTATCATCAAAATGCTGGTATTGTCAAAAGGAAAACCCTGGACTGCTGAGATCAACTTGTTTAACCTTCTCAGTGTCACCTCGTCACATTCCATAGTATGAAAATCCTTTCAATGAAAGGCAGTATTACTGAGTCACCACTGCTTTTTAAGCAATCTTCTATGCATGGAAACAACCTGTGGGTGGGACATTGTAGCTTGTGCAACTCAAAAGCATCATGCAGCATTGTTCAGACTAATAAATGCCCATCTTAATTAACTCTTACACATACTGGCCACCAGGAATTTTCCACTCCTAAGAAGGTGTACAGGTTCTAGGTTATCACTGCAAGTTTACTTTTAGATAGTCATTCATGTCCACACCAATAAGCTGAAATAACCCATGGTGGTAGTTGTGGGAAGACTACCAAACCATGCGAGGGACTTGACGATTGCAGATTTCTGGGCAGCTGCTATTCGTGAAAATTAAAACCATGAGATAATTGTTTCTTGTGGAAAAGTCTCCATGACATGCCAGGAGAGACTCCTCTCCTTAAGTGAACTGAAGAAAAATTGTTTAAGAAGTAGTAAACTGACTGAAAATACCGAATTTTGTCTCTTTATATTGTCAGTGGAAAAAGAAAGAGGTGTTGGGGGCAGGAGAAATGTTGTGAAAGTCTATTGTGATTTCTTATTATTTTTCTTTTACTTCTGTTAATAAAGTTTTTTTTGTACCCTTCAAAGGTTTGAGCCTGCTTTGCTTCCATCCTAATCCTTATTTTGCAGGAGAAAATGAGTAAATCATTCCAGTGGGTGCACTGGCGTTTGGCCAGTGCTAGACCCGCTACATTAATTGGTGCATTGGCCGGGAAACTCGGATTGGCGAACCAAAACCACTGCACTTAATTGGTGTTTCTGCCTGGCTGAACTGAAACTGCCACACAAAATAGTAAGATTTTGATGTTCAAAACCTGCTTTTATAATATCTGCCAGTCAATATAATTTTTTGTCAGCCACAGAAAAGAGAAATTAGCTCTTTTTTTTTTTTTTTTTTTTTTTTTTTTTTTTTTTTCTTACACACAAAAATGTCCTCATTAGAAAAAA